>NW_028186358.1:1218546-1243063 GCF_003343005.1 Rhea americana | reverse complement strand
GACAGAATTACAGAATAGTAAGACTAGGTGCTGAGGCTTACAGTGGCTGAATATTAAATCCTAAATATTAGGGTATCTTACAACCTTCCTATGAGCTGGCAGTGTTTGTATCTTGCTAATATTCCAGCCTTCCATCAGTGAGTGATTTCAATGAAAGAAAAGCTTTGCAAGTTCTTGGTTGAGCCAGAGCAAAAGGGTTCTCAAAGCACCTCAGGCATAAATTTTCTGAAGAGCTTAGACAGTAGGCAGGCTCAGCTATTCCAAAACCCAAGAAAGATTTAGATGTTTGATCCCACACTCTTSTTTCTCTTTATGTTCTCCTTCTGCTTCTCAGTTACGGCAGAGGTAATATTTCCTGTGCCCCTTGCAAGGCTGCACTGTAGACCAGCAAAACCAGTAGATGAAAGCCAGATGTCTAGGGGCAGACCATTTGTCCACCAGAAAAACACAAGTGCGTGCCCACATTGTTCCAATTGGGGATCCTGCAGAAAATCACCATGTGAGGCTGACATGGTGCTGGAGCTGGTCACCCTGGGATCTTTCCATCGTCTTTGGAAACAGACACTTTGAAGAYGTGATTCATTTTTTGTCTTGTGTTTTAGAACTTCATGCATTTTAGARCTCTATTTTAGGATGAAGTGAGCCAGAAATAAAACAAACCAGGGCTTTGGCTGGCCTGGAAGTCAAACAAGGGCTAGGGCTTGCACCAACACAATGCAGGCGGCTAAACTCTCCCTCACCCCACCATAAAGCAAGATGTCTGAAYGCAAACTGCCTGATGAGTCCCTGGGCTACTCTGCCCCTGATCTATGCCAGAGTAGTGTCTAGAGGAGGGACAGCTGACACAAATCAAAAGCTTCCAATGAGCACAATACCTTAACATATGTGGGTGAGGAAGTGCCAGCTACCAATCTTGCACCCGAGGGGTGTTAAGATGCAGCTTGGAGACTGTTTCATACGTGCCTCTTCCATGCATTTGGGAGGTGAAACAGGATAAATTCTGATATTGCAGAGCATATCCCCAAATCACCTAAGAGTATCACTACCTTTTCTTCCTCATTTGCTGACGTATTAGGTGCAATTCTGAGTGATGTCCCTTTTTCAGATGGGAATGGGCCAAGCCAAGCATCATTCAAACTACTTCCTTCCCAAAGTGTAAATGCGGGAAGACTCTGAAGCTAAGAAAGAAGGGGAACTGCCCACCACAATGTACACAAGGGCAGGACACACAGAAACAGCGTATCTCCCAGAAAGGGAGATGATGTAGGGTGAGCAGGAATGGAAATGTCTGGAGGGTGTAAGACCCTGTAGCRGGCAAGAGGGATATGAAAGTCTCCTTGAAAGAAAAGATGGAAGGTTCATCTCTTGAGAAAACCAAGCATATGGGGTAGCAAGGAGGTGACCAAAATTCCCAACCCTACAAACTGCATCCCCAAAGCAGTGAGACCTCTAGGTACACAGCACAGACAGAGCCATAACAGGAGGAGGCAACATCCACCACTCTTCCTTGGGTATGAGGATRTCTGATCTCATCCTCTGCTGCTGCCTGATGCCACAGGATCATAGGGAGAGGATGTCAACCTTGATGCCCCAGGAAAGGGATGAGTGAACCATCATCAGTGCCAAAAATCACTGGAGAACTCCCCGAATCCCTGAGAAGCTGAACATTATAGGAGACCCAGTAGCCAGCTGTAGCCAGAGAGGACAAGAAACTATTCYCTCTGCTACCCATGCAAAGGCCTGTTCTCCAGCTCTGGCCTTGTCTGGTCCTGTYTATATAATTTAATTATCTTGGTCTCCAAAACAGGGTGGCTGCATGCAAACTGCCTCCAGAGAGCGGTCCTTGTGGATCTGGGTCACTCACTGCTCATGCCAACATAGCCCTGTTCTTCGCCAGGTGCAACTTGGTTGAGACCTGGCTGCAACTTAAACTGGAAAACCAGTTTGGCTTCCCTTCCCAGAGGAAGTAGTCCTGTCCTAAAGTGAAAACAGGGAAAGAAGGGATTTCTGGGCCACTACCGGGCAAACTGCCTTCCCTGCAGCTGCCAAAGCAGCCAAGAGATGCCTTAGTAGGGAGCCAGCAATTTAGCTGGATTTATACCAAGCAGTGGGTTAACTTCACTCCAGTGACTCAACAGTGGGGGTTGACACCCAGYGAAGATCAGCCCCCTTTTCCTCCTTGCCCTTCTGTCTAGATTCCGCTTGAAACTCCTGAGCTGAGAGGGAARAAATTCCCCCGATCTTCCTACCACCATGGATCAACTCAGTGAGGCATCTGGCCCCAGTAAGCTCCTGGGCTGGGAATATTCCCAGCTTTGCTCCTCTCACTCTACAAGGCTGGAAATAACATGGCAGCGCCTTCACACAGTCCGTTCTCCTGGATGCTGCTCCCCTCCTTTGAGTGGCAGTCCAGCTCCTTGGGGGCCTCAGAAAGCTCAGCCAGGGGTTAGCAGCCACTCCGGCTCGCTTGAATTATCAGTCCCATCGAGCAGATAAGGCTCCCCTTGATAATAAGACCTGTCAGAAACAAGCCTTCAGTTTTCCACCTTTTTGAAGTCTGGTTGGTGAAGTTTTGCAGAACTTTGTCTTACTGCCAAAGTAACCAACTTCCAGTCCCAGCTTGCTTCTTCCCTTCTTCTCCCCATCCTCCTATACTCCCCCTGCCTCCTTCTCCCCCTTCCCTCTTCCTCCATGCTCCTCCATGCACACACCTCTCTGTGGGGCTGATACAGATGCTGGGGGGGTGGTGGTGGGTGATGTCATCTGTTTTTGACCCTGTGGAGGAGAAAAGCACTGCCGGAGAAGGCAAGGGTTTGACACGTCTGCCTCTACCCAGTCTGGCGCCGGGAGCAACTAGGAGCCTTCCTTTCGCAGCTGCCTCTGCACCTTATCAGAGGCAGAGTGACATCTTCGGGACCACGCCGAGCCAAGCGGGCTGCTGGGGTTGCGAGAGAGAGGAGGTTGCGTGCTCGGAGCTCCTGAATGCGAGCCTTGTGAGAAGCACACACGCCTCTGTGTGTCTGTGCTGTGTGTTTGCTGCAAACAGTTTCTGGCAGCAGACGTAGAGGGAAATTGCTCCCAGCGCGATGGAGCCAGCTATCAGCAGCTGTGGAGAAGAAAACGTCTCTATGCTGCAGCCCAGCCAGAGTCAGCAAGTTGAGGAAGGATGGGCAATGCTGTCGCCTCACTCTGCTCCTGCTGAGGCCGGTGGGAGTTTAACCTCTCACATCCCAGGCAAGCAGTCTGCAACATCCTGCATGACAGTCTGCAAAGGGTTAAAATGCCCCCCTTTCCATTTAAGGAGGAAGTCAAGACTTGGGGTTGGAGGGAGGGAGGTGATTGCTTTTGCCCTCCACACAAAGCTCGGGGTGAAAAGTGCTTTCAAGTAGGGCTGGCTACAGATTTACTGTGGGTACAGTTTTGAGATGGAGCATTGTATCCTCAGCTGAATGTTCTTGGGATTTTTTTTTCCATCTTCAAATGGAAAATCTTCATTTTCAATAAAACAGTAATAGCCCATAATGCCACCTCCCTTCCAAAAATACTGTTTGGTCAGAAAAGAATGAAATATTTTTGGATAAAGCCGGAAACAAACTGTGCTTCCTCTTTCTTACAACACAGCTCCTAGGAAGGTAAATCCTTATGGAACATGTGAGGCCAAGGAGAGATGCAGCTCTCTAGAGGAGATATGACCATCAAGGACAGGAACCACAGCCCCTGTGAGGAGTGGAGCAAAAAATTTAAACACAGAGTGTTTCTATTTCCCACTAGAAAATTTGTAGACTTCATTTTTGGAGTGGAAAAATAACGTTTTCTGTAAACAACATTCTTACTTGCTGCAATTACAGTGGCAAAATAGCATAAAGTAGATAGTGAGATGTCAGGAGTGCTTTAAAATCTGGGTCACCTTCAGGGAATCTTTCACACCTAACTCCCATTTCAGTGCCCAAGCCCCTCTGATCTCAGGCAAAATCAAATCCTCAAGCTGATGGTAAGTGATTTGAATGTCTCCAAAGCAGAGGTCTCCATTTCCTCCRCGGCTGACCCGAGAGCCAAAGGAATGGGTTCTCATACTGTGAGGAATAATGTCTTAGAAAAGCTTTCTTATCCTAGCAGACTGTGAAGGGAGCCTAGTGTGACCAGCCACCACAGAGATATTTATATTGGTCAGATGAATCCTACACCTATATCAGCAAAACCCTGGCCCTTTTTTACATTAAGAAATGAGCATTCTGTTTGGATGCCCCTGCAAGGAGACTAAGAGAAGTTGCAGACGCAGAGACAGCTCAGTGTTGCCCTTGACTTTCCAAGTCAGAGCAAAAACGTGTCAGTTGGTCAGTGTTAATGTCTCAGAAGTCACATAATAAAGTACATTTTTTCGGCACAAATAAATGACTTCATTCTTCTGGCGAGGTGTTCTGGGCTCTTTCAGGAACACTACATGGAATAATAACAGAACTGGAGCAGTGAAACCCCTATTTCTCGCAGGATGCAGCACTGGCTGGTGGGAAGACTCCAAAACAAACATCCAAGCAAACAGCTGCCGGATTGTTCTGCAATGTGTCTGCAAAACCAGGACTGTTGCTCACTTGTTGGGCTTTCAGGTCGGCTTCAAGCATACATTGCCAAAAGCTTGTGGTTCTTTTCAGATGGGAGTAAGAGGAGACACCTTGGGATGAGAAGCAATCCCAATTGTGGGGAASGTGCAGGGTAAAGGCTTTCCATCCCAGGGGAGAGCAAATAAATGAACATCTTCCCCTCTCCRTTGTCCTTTTCCAGGCACACTCCTGGCCACGGGCTGTGGGTTCAKGAGACAGAAGAGCTCTCTGCTGTCTCCTGGGGCCACCTGGATGCTATTACAGGAGCCAGGCCWCCTTGCCAGGCAGCACTTTTGTAACCACGAGCATTCAAAGCTGCAGAGCCCTCAGGAAAGACCCTTCCTCAAGCACTGCAAGCWTGCAGCCCATCCTATGGGCTGCTGGCGCAAGGACCCAGATCCCCGTGCCTGGGACTGACACGAAAGCTGTCAGGAGGCTTCATTGTCCAGATCTTCACACCGTTATCAACAACTCCCACACACTGGAAGTGAGATATGTGTGACAACATTTTTTCCATTGGTGAGCTTATCGTTGCTGAAAAGAGGAGAAGGGGCTGGAGAGGGCAATGGGGAGGAGCTGGAAAGGAGGAGAGACACATGGGCACAAATTCCCGCCCACCATGTCCTTTCACACACCCCATGCTCCCCACATCTGTGAAAGAAAGAGAAGAAGGGTTTTGAAGAAATGTGTTGGCAAAACAGTTGTATCAGACCTACAGCCTCCTGGGCCAGTAGGGACAGTCCTAAATTCCTTGGGTGTATTCCCAAAATCCTCTTCCTGAAATCATATCTCTTAATTTGTATGGGTGTATATAGAAATGGAGAGACTTTCTGCAGTGATATTGACTGGGTTAGAAAGACCTCAAGAGAAATGACGCCTCCATGCGTCAGACTGACCTTTCCCAGAACAGTTGGAAAGCTTGAATTAGCAGAAAAAATATCGATACTGAGTTTTTACCCTAAGCCACTAGGTTTATTCCAAGGTGGGCAAGTTCAAACGTACCATAAGTCTACCATTAGTCCCTCTCCTTCCAAATGATAGCTTTTTGCTTGGCTGATAGGAGCCCTCTGAAGCAGCCACAGGCTGTCCCACCTCAAATAAGACATGGTTTCTGGTAAAAAAAAAAAAAAAATCTCCTATCAAAATGCTGCTTCCAAGGAAAGTCAGAGACAGTGTTGCACTGGTTTGAGTTTAAGACAAGCAGTTTGGCAGTGCTATCTTGAGGCTACTGGGAGTAAGTTGCCTAAAGGAGCAATACTCTGAACACAGAGGTGAAGTTGGGGTCCCTCTCTCTGGAACATTAATAGGTTTATCCTCCTGGGGAGGACAGTTATGGATATGCTCCCCCAAAAAAGAGTAACACTTGTTAAGTRCATTATGGACTGGGCTTGTGTTTCTGAGGATGTGGCTATAGCCCAGCCTGGATGACAATATCATATTTAATATATGGTCCACAGTCAAGGGGCAGCCCATTCTGAGCACCAGACATCTCCTGATACTGAACACATGGAAGGGAATACCCATGAGAGCGCATGCGGGGAACAAGAGTACATGAAGGAGGATGTTTTGTTTGTTCAGTGAAATGATTATTTCTGTTAGCTGGTCCGGGAGGTGATGGCTGTGTTTCTGTGATTAATGGGAGATTTCACCAGGAGCACCATCACTCTCCAACTGCTCATTCCTTGGGGCAGCTGCTATCTGCTGGAGGATGATGGTCTTCAAGTACAGTTCGTTAGTACAGTTCCCTGGAGGGGGAATAACAGTGATGGGTTAAGCACAGGTTGGAAAAGAATCCTTTGAATTTTGTGAGCTGACACAGTGGGTCAGAAACAAGGTCTCTCAGAATGTGCACAGAAGCAGCTTTGGCTTGAGCTACTCCAACTATCACCCTCCCACAACAGCCCTGTCACTCCCCAGAGTTATGTGGTGAAAGTCTTCAAAATCCCTTCAGAGGCCAGGCAGAATCATCTCACCAGTCATTTCCAGCCCCCAAGCCACCAACCAGACCATCCTGAGAAAAAAATAACTCTCCAAATATTGTGGAGTGCTTCTGTGATTCAAGCATGGGACACGGATGAGTGAGTTTTGCAGGTGTGAGTCTCTTTGCATCAGTAATGTTCTCATGAGTGCAGTGGTGTATGGATGTAAATGAGGTTTGTGAAAGAAGATGGTGTCGTAAGACCAACAAACATCCCTGAGTAGGATTGGTGAAGAAGAAGGTGCCTTGTTTTTCTGGAAGCTCTCTTGTATTTGTTCATAAGCACAACACATCCCTATATTGTGCTATCTTGGGAACAGAAGACTATGCCAGCAGATCCTTTTACTGTCTAGTCAATTGAAAGGGTGTAGAGTTTTCTTTAGGGCCCCAGAAAGTCTTTCAAATTTGACCAGGCAAATTACAGGTGCTGCCAGCTGATAAGGAGTCCAGCTGGATGGTGGCAACCTGGAAAAGGTCAGATATACCTCCAGTTATTTCCTCGTGYAGGTGGGTTCTTTGTTGCTTTCTGTCTTTATAGTTTGTGGGTCATCAAAGTGATGGGAGAGACTTCCTCTGGAAGAGTGGAATCTACATCAGACAAGAAGGTGAGCTAATGGTGCTGGAGGTAGGGACTCTATTGCTGGAGTCATAGGCTGGATAACATATGTGAAGCATGGACTAAGGCCATGCTACACACCCCTACTACAAAACTTTTCGAATTCACCTTCACATAATCTCCTGTTTCAGATGATAACAAATAGCTCTTTACATACAAAGGCACAGCTGTCCCTTATCTGTGAAAAAACACAAGGAATTAGGAGTAGGACAGAAATATATCAGCCAAGTGTCAGAAGAAAAACCACCACAGGCTATCAGGAGCAGAAAGAAGCCAGGTCTCACACACCAAGCAGCAGAGCAATCCTATTTACTAGAAACTATGGTGTTTTTCAACTTAGCATGTGCATGCGTCTATGTAAGATCCTTGCTCTCCCCCAGTAGCCCAGCCCAGAAGCCAATGCTGGGTTACAGGCTTCACTCACTGCACCTGGAACTGCTCCTGGAGCTCAGGAGGTCAAATGCAGAGATATAGTGTGTGGGGCTCAGGCTGAGGTCTGGCACACCTGYTCACTGCCTGGCTCTGCACACCCCAAATACGGGCAGACATCTGGAGTGCACAGAAAGTGATGGAAGGAGGAGTCTGCAGATCTTTCCTTTCCCTTTTTCTGCTCCAGCCTTACAGCAAAACTACAAATGCAAAACAAGCTCTGTGTTGACAAAGCTGGAGCTGAAAATTGGAGCTCCATCTCTAAGAGCATCATGCAACATGACACAACAGCAAGCTTCCAGGCTTAGCCATATTAATAACAATAAACCTTTTCATGACTTAGGCTGTGTCTGTTCTAGCTAATTAAGAAATGCCGAGATTGTTCTCTAGCCCTGAGGTCTGGTACAGTCTGGTAATGTTTAATACTATTAAATCCTCTTCCTCCTCCAACGCTAGGGACAATTTAACAGCAAAGACTACCAAGCTCCGACAAGCAGGTCTGTGCCCTGGCACTGCTTCGCCACTCAATACAGACACAACCATGCATAGCGTACAGAAAACAGTGTCAAGACAAAGAATCTGGACTGTCCATGTCATTATTTTTCCAAAATCACATAGGGCAGTGTTGGCTGACCCTGCTGATAGTTTCCTGAAGGCAAGCAGACCTCAGGTTAGCACCCAGCCACGTGCTGACTAGCTGGGGGAATCRTTTGCACAAGCAACGAGGAAAGCTTATTCATTCACTCTGAGCCCAGCCTCGCCGCCCTCCTACGTCTCGCGATGCACCAGAACTACGATGGTGGCTGAAACCAGGCTGTGCTGCGCTGGGCGCTGCACAAGAAATAGGAGAGGCATTCCTGGATCCTTCAGCACAAAAAAAGCTGGACAGAGAGAGAATGGGGGCAAAACCAACAACAACACTCCCACTTTGCTGCRGAGAGGAGCATTCCCCTGTGGTTTGTCCACTGGGAGAAGTCTCAGGACTAAACCAGATCCTTCTTGACTCATTTGGCCCCACTTTCGATAGATGCACGCAGCAAACCAGCTGCCAATAACATTTGTTGTCRAGAGTGGTTCTGTTTGGATTCATGATAACTACATGTGTTGGTCCAGAAACGTCCCTGGTGCCGGCTGTACCTCCCAGACAGTGAAACAAACCCTGAAGTCGAAGGAGATCAGTGTTTTTTCTCAGGGCTGAGCCTGCCTGAGCCAGTGTCCTGGCAAACAGGAATTCAGTAGAGGCTCACTGTGGGAAATGTCGACGAGCTGGGCAGCTTTATTTACGGCTTGGCACTCGTTCAGCTTCAGGGCAGAGTTTTTCCTACAGCRCGTGATCTGGCACTTAGAGAGATGGTTTCTGTTCCTGCGCCTGTGCGTCTCTGAAAGCTTTTCTGCCTCATTTTACCCATCTGTAAGAAGGGGACTAAGATAATGCTGTTTTCCAGAGATGAACGCTGGAGGACTACTCACGAAGTCCCTGAGTAAATGAGGTTGGGAGGGACCTCAGAAGGTCTCTGATCCACCTTCTGCTCTAAGCAGGGCCGACCTAGATCAGCTTGTTTTCAGGGAAAGCTGAAGGAGGAGCCCCAGGATGTCAAACTCTTTTAATTAGATTTTTAAGATAGCGTAAGGGTAAGGGACATAGTACTCATACATATGGTATACTTATAATACAAGAAATACTCATAGGACAAGAAAAATGTACTGAAAAAAGTGATTYGTGACAGAATTAAACTTCCTGCAGAAACATCCTGTGATGGATGGATCAAAGAAATTTTTTAAAAGTAAAACCTTTCAGCATGAAAATTCCTCAGTTTGCAGCCACTGTTTGGGGAAGTTTTCTCCCCTGAAATCCCCAAATTATAAGTAAAAGGATTTTGTTTTTCACTTTTTACTACAAAACTTTCCTTCTGGTGAAAAAAAAAAAAGAAAAAAAAAAAGCTGCTTTTTTCCCGAGCAGTTCTGAGAAGGAACCTCCTCCCCACTCGCCCACCCACGCCATCCCCGGGGAAGACAGATCGGCAGAGGGTCACGCAGCCACCATCAGCAAGGCCACACGAAGCCGGCGGCAGCGGGCTCCCGGGCGCGAGCGCCCCAGCCAGCCTCTCCCCCTCCGTCGGTCTCCAGGGTGCCCAGCGGTGCCTGAAGAGGCCGTGGGAGTTTGGCTACCGTTATCCTGCTCTTATCAGCACTAATGCACAGCCTGTCACTGATCCCACTTAGCTCGATGACCAAGTGCCGACCCCGGGGTGAGCCCTGTCTCCAGAGGAGCCGTGCTATCTCCAGGACTGGCTGAAACCTTGGCAGGAGCTCACATTTTCTGACGACAGAGGAGCTGCCCCATCTCCCAGCTCTCCCCATTGACTCTTTTGCTCCCCTCCCAGCCCATGTCCTGTGTCTGGCATGGGCTTGGGGAAGGCTTCGCTCTTGCTGACTGAAATAGCAACACTGATAACGTAACCCCAGACAGGGCTACAGCAACAAATTTCCATTCAGAAAACCAGCCTCTCCGCCACCCCCGGGAGGACAACCAGGATACCATCACCCCTCATCTCCCCCAGGGCGGGATGGAGCCCAAGCAGTGGCTTTTCTCCCATGTATCTCTGGCACCTTCATCTCCTGGCTGTCCATTCTGGCCTTGGAGATAGGGAAAGRGAGGTGCAGTGATGTGACCAAGGCCGCGCAGACGGCCAGTGGCAGAGCGGGAGGCTGTGGTATTACAAAGATCTCTCCCAAACACAAATGGGTCGTTGTTTGTAACAGTCGGTGCTGAGGCAGACGGTATTGTACTTTGTTTGGTGGTATKGTATTTTGTAGGAGGAAGCAAAACTTCTACAAGAAGAATGTGTCTCATGAACAGTCCTTTGCTTCTTTCTCTCTTAGGGTGGTGCTGCCCTTTCGGTGGTTTAGCAAAGGAGGCAAATCCAGTCCTGGGCTCAGAAGTTCCCAGACTGCAATCTTGGAGTTGCCTCAGCTTTGGGAATTGCTGCTTTCACGTGAGGAGTTAGACTTTCTTTTAGGAGTTTTTCTACCTTCTAACAAACCATGAGGGAGCTCAGCCTTCCCTCCAGAGTCTCTCTGGCTTTCTGATCAGGCCTGGAGAAGCTGATCTGGCCTCTTAGGCCAGAACACTCCAGCACCAGCGTGATGAAGCATTGTATAGCACTCATTCTCTTTTTTGTTGTTGTTATTGGAAAGGAAAACAGAGGTGTGCTCATGCAGCACACACTCAAAGGACTCACTCAGCTGTCTTTGGTTCACTAGGTGCAGTTGAAGAGTACAGTTCTTCCTTGTCATGACCCATCAGGCACAACCTTTTCATAACCTCTTCCTCCAGAGCCACTTTCGGCCCTATCAGACAAGGGTGCACGGTACTCATTCCTAAAACATCCTTGGAGATACCTGCAATGGTAGTAGGGTGCTGAGGGACAGATTGCACAGTCCCCCAGAGTTCCCTCCTTGCCTTCCCCACAAGGTCTAAGTAGGCTCCACCACCAAATGTCTGTGGTCTGACCCTGGCTCACTGATGCCAGCTGGAAACTTGTCAGTAGCTCCATGAGCACCAGCTCAGCTTCAGCATATTGCTGATACTAGTGCTGGGACAAGATGGACTGTCTTTAGAAAGGGTCTATGGCCAAACTCTTCCCTTGTGCCCTCCTCTCAAGGCTTTCCAAAATATGTCTGGAAAGACCAGGGGAGTTCAGCTACAATTACCAGCTGTTATCATCACACAGTGTCTCATCCTGTGTCACACAGATTGGGAGCCCACAGGGAAAAGTAAAGAAAAGAATGACATGGTCATGGCCACACTTTGGAAGATGACCTGGTAGCATGGATGGCGAGATTCAATACTCAGACACTTCATCTCCTTTCCTTTTGGTCCACACCCCACTTCCCAGGAGGAAGAGGAGCTGGTACTGGCTTTGGTGAGGACCATTGCCTGTGGACATCAGCCACGTTCCAGCCAATTGGCCATGTCTCCGTGCRCTCATGGTTGTCAGTCTCAGGCTGGGCTGTTAGTTTCCATCAGTGACACCTCTTGGATCAGTTTACCAAAGCAATTCTGCTTGACCTTGTCTGGCTGCATCCTACGTCTGACAGTGTGGGCAGACATGCTTCATCTCATCTCATCACTGGGCTGGCTACAGTTGCCCAGTAGGTCTCTTCACTCTGGTATATCTGAAGGATTAACCTCTTGGCTTCTGGGGTTATCATCTACTAGACCCTAACTGTTGGCAGCATAAGCTGGCAGGACCCAGATGATCCCTCCTGCCACAGAGGGAATTAAATAACTTCCCTTGTTTACACTGTTAAATTACTAGGTCCTTGCTTTTGCCCTGACCAKCAAGAATTTATTCAAACAACTCCAGGGCATAGTTTGAGAGTCAATACATGCTACAGACCATTCCCAACAAGCAACATGGGTATGGCCACTTCACTTCAGAGGCTGGGAGAGTTTGGTAGTATAGATAAGTCAGACAAGGCCAGGAGATCTCAGGGCAAGAAAAAGGGCCTTCAGACTAGTTCCTTTCCTAGTATAGATGCAGTCGCTGTTGCCCGGATGTTCAGACCCATCAAAGCCTTCCTATTTCACACTTTCATGGCCCCTTTCTCATCTCCTCTTGACCCAGCAGCATCCACCTGCATATCTTTTTCCTGGAACCTATGCTTGTCTTTTCCAGGTGGCATGGCCATTACTCCTCTGGAACAAAGTGGGCTCAGACCTCACACTGGTATAAAAGAAAGGCTATATTTTAGAGAAATTATGCAGACTGACAAGATTTCCACGTGGCATGAGAGAGAGAAACCTTCTCAAACATGATAGTGGGAGCATAAAGGTCTAAGGGATCACCAAGGAAATGGCGGTGTCAGTAGAAATTAATAAGGAAACACACAGTTATGTTATTCTAGCACATGACAGAGTAAAACATTAGGATATATGCAAAGGGAACTCTGAGAAAAGACAGACCTGGGACATGGACACAAATTCTCTTCCTGCACTGCTGATATATAACGTTGAGGGATATTTCAACCTGCAGGATAATAAAAGGTTCTCATCAAGTCCTATTCTGAAGATATGCCTTCTCTAGCACTGTCTATCTCCAGAGCAAGGCAGTGACTCAGTTACAACACTATGGGAAACAAGTCATTAACAGATTAATTCACAGAGTTTCACAACATAGTTTCACATCGGGTTGCCCTTGGGGTCTCCTGGCCAGGTGTTACTCAGSAAGTATGTGACAAGCTTTCCAGATACCTGCTGGAAGGTCCCCAGCTCCTTCCTCCCCATGGAAGCTGAGACTCAGGTACCTGATTTTGAGTGCTGTTTTTCTAATATGACAAAAAAAAAGAAAAAAAAAAGAAAAAAAAAATCTGGCTGCCTTTGTCTTGGCAGCTTCCTTTCACGACAGAATGTCTGCTGCAGGAGAAGCCAGGATTTTCGTTTCCCTCCTTCCCTCCATTATTCCTGCATATTCCTCTTCCAGGGCCTTTTCCTTATCTGTTACCACTTTCCTGTTTTTCTTCCTCACCCAGCACCCTCCAGCCTCCCCGGCTCCTTAATGATTGGCTCATGTCGAAGCGCTTCCTCCTTCAACTAATGTCTTCCCAGATATAGCCCCAGACATGGAGTCTGAGGCCAGACATCCAGGGATAGTGCTGTGTCGCACGGGCAGTCCACAGGGCCCTCTCAGAAGAGGGTGGCGGCGTTGTCCCCGTGCCGAAGGAAACGGCACGAGGAGGAAGTCAAAAGCATTGGAATCCCAGAATATCTCTGCAATGGGCTACCCCAGGGATGCAGAGATAAGCAAAAAAGCCTAATGCTTTGGAGGTCAGGGCTGTTCATTCGAGATGTTTGTGCTGCTTCTGGCATAAACATCAGTCTTTGTTTTCCCAGCGTTCTCCAGCATCCTTTGTGGAGCAGGGGCAGTTGTTTATTCAGCCTCTGCTCACCTTGGGACAGGCAGGTCAGCGGTGCAGAGGGGAAGAAGATGCTAAAGGCCATGAGGACTATATTAAGAGAGCCAGCYTCTGACACAGCAGTTCCCAGAAGAGGGTCCCCTCTTTTTTACTATTTGTTTCTTTGSGTAGATGCCAGCTCAGGATTAGGACCTCTCTTCGCCTGTAGCTGGAAAAACACAGGCCTAAGACACAGGGCCACTCATTGCCTCTCAGGTGAGATCTCCAAGCACTTGGTGCACACAGGGGGCCAAGGTCACAGAGCCCTCTCTAATAGGACATCTGCTCACCTCATGAGGACTACTGCAAATGATATCCACCTCACACCTCAGCAGACCARTCCCAAGAGCAGACTGGAGCCCATGACTCTCCCAAACAGCAGCACACTAGGCCTCACAAGGTCTCAGAGAGGTCATGGATCCTCTCTGCAGCTGGAGCATGGCAGCAATGCCCCTCTGGCAAAGACCACAGGGTGCATTCAGACTGGGATCCATCCCCTGGAGAGTCATCGGGTCCCTCAACATGGTCAAAGGCACAGCTGGAAGTTACCATCCTTTATGTCCCCATCCCAGCAGTGCCAAAGGCCCTGGAGAAGCCTCCTGCACCCAAGTGACATCCCTGGAGGTACATGGCCTGGAGGCCAGCCCCAATCCAYCACTGCATGGAGATATCAAATGGACTGCCCACAAGGACTTCCCAGTCTCTGCCCTGGGGCATCTGCCTTATTTTCTCCCCAAAGAAGAACGCTTCCTCATGGCTAAAGAAGACMTATTTAAATCTGGTTGACGCTCTAGCTAATCAGCTAGGAAGCAACTCAGCTCCAGACAGACTTTCACCCCACATCTCAAGACCCTAAAGCCCCAAAATTGCATAAGCTTACACCCTAGCCTCAGTTTAAATATGACACTATGTACTAATCACTATGTGACACTAAGTACTAATCATCTGCCTAAAGCAAAACATATTTACTGTCTCAAGGCCAGCTCTCTTCCCAAGCTGAAACAAGCACCTTCCTCCTGCTTTATTTAACAGAATGATTTAGCTGGAAGGAAAGTGCTTAGGGAGGCAGTGGGGGTGGAGTGAGCTTGGAAATCAACCATGGGAGAAAACCTGCAGTTCCTTTCTTTCCTCCTCTGTCCTAATGTGGCTGCTGCAAGATGCTCTCATTTCTTCTCCTCAGGCAATTCCAATTCAAAGTAGGGAGATTGTTAGTTATTAGCTGTGTTGCTCATGCTCTGCCCAGCACTTTTAAGTTTTAACACCCTTGATTATGACCAGCTGTGTTTGTTGTACTTGTGCAAGAGATTTGCTTCCCTCCCAAACCTTCAGATCTTCATCTCCAACCAGAGATTTCCAGGATTAGCTGGTGCACCTTTTCCTCTGCCCAGGAGATGGTCCAGAGCATCATTCCAGCTCCTCGCTCTCCCCTGTCCCATGTTAATGTCCATCTAATCCCACAAGGATAGTTTGCCTGAAGTTTAATTGGTTGCCTCTGTGAATGGAAATTCTAACTAATGAAAGTGAGATTGGTACTTTTAAATACCATAGTATTCTGTGGTGGTGAGAAAATAGGGACAGTAACACAAGAAACCTCTCCAAAATCCCCACACAGAGGAAGGACAGCATGCAGCCGCCTATTACTCTTCACCTCTTTGCATCTTCTGGTCAGTCCTGTTCCCATTTGGAAGTCCTGACTTCCCCAGCCAGGAGATACTTGCCCAAATCTTTGTTTGCATCTGCAGACGTTGAGCAAGCCTTACAAGCAACTTCAGCTGTTCACCCCAGGACAGGGACTCCTGTTGGGAGCTGTCCTAGGGCTTGCAGGAACGAAGGTTCAATCCCCTTTGCTATGGGTATCCCATGGTGCTCAGCTTCCTATTTGTTTCCAATATTTCCAATATTCAAATGAGTTACCTCGTTTAGCTGCCAGCTGGCGCTTAAAATGGTCTCACCAATTTCTGTGAGGGTCAGTATTTGCTAGAAGCTGCCAAGGAGRCTGTCCCAGCCTGAGAGACACACAAGGGTGTCACGAGGCTACGATTTGATTCCATATCCCCTGTAGGCACAGATAAGGCTTCTGCAATCCCAGTCTCTCACCACCTCCTAATTTTCCTCAACTCTGAACAGAAACTGCCTTTGTCTCATTTTAGGAAGGGCTAGGAAGAGGAGGGCATCATCCGAGCCCGCTCTACGGGGGACAGAGAACCGTGATCACATCTGGAGGAGAGCTGGAGCTTAAAGTAAGGAAAACTCTCCCTGCCCATCTCTCTCTACTCACTCAGAGGGATGCTGGGGTGCAGGACCCTTCCCCCTCATACGGTTTTAAAATGGGAAGGGATGAAAAACATCTGGCTCWCCCAGCTTCCTATGGGTATTTAGGGGGCCAGTTCCCATGCCACCGTGGAACACGGAGGTGACAGGAATCATCCTTCAGGAGGAGAGTGAGCTGGATGTCCTGCTAGATATTTTCTGCTTCCACCAAGGAAATCTGCTATGCTCACATTCCTCCAGCGCTTTGCAAAGCCATGCAGGACCACGAGATGGCATCAAAAACCAGCGCAGCCCGAGCCAGACYGATTTCCCCTGCTTCCTGGCTGTGTCCAGCAAACCCATCCCACTCTTCCTTGGACCATCAGCTCCCCATCGACCTCCCTCTTTGTCAGAACAACTTCTTTAAATAAATTGAAATGAAATAAAACATGCCTCCAGTTCGTGCTCTATCCAAAACAGGTCCATGTTGCCTCTTAAGCATCCTGTCTCTTCCTACAAGTCCTGCCYAGTCCATAATCTCTCTTCTCTGACCCTCCGAAAACCCTCCCAGCACTTTGCCCTTCCTGCCCCAGCTCCTTATGAATTACTCTGATTTTCAGTCCCATCATGTCTTCTCTGATTTCCATTTTCCCTTAGAGGCAAATAAAATAAAATAAAATAAAATAAAATAAAATAAAATAAAATAAAATAAAATAAAAGCAAAAAAAACAGGGAAAGGGATTACCAAGAGAGAAAGGGTCCCTGACTGCTGGGGTGGAGGGTGCAAAGGACCCCACACGTCACTGAGCAGCTGGCATAGTGCCTCACAAGGTAACCTTTCCCGAAACCCACCTCACTGCGAGGAATCCTGGGAGCCTTCCATTCCTGCCAGGAGTCAGCAGCCCTTCTCGCTTTTCAGGCAGGAAGTGGGAGGCAGCGGTGCCAAGTGGTTGCAGCCGGGCTTTTTGCAAGCCAGGACTACTGTTTTCCCTGTCCCAGCTCACCATGGGACTGACCCTCTTTTGCAAAAGGGAAGYTGATAACGGGGGCTTCACAAAGGGAGCAATAGCTTCCTGGGTCCAAATTCAGCATATACAAGTACATATATATATATATATATACACCTTCAACTCCGTATCATCTACCAAACCCCAAAACAGTACAAGCCAAGTATTTTGGCCTAAGGAACCACACAGAGAGTGGGAGGSACCAAGAGGTTGAGATTACTTCAGTGGTACAGATAGGAGTCCAGGGGTCTCTCTGAATAGACAGACTATAGGAGCCAACAGTCTATCTTGGAAAACATCCTCCCAGTCCCATATTGGGAGGGAAGAGTCAACTAAAGGTAAGAGCAAACCCCACCAGCCAAGAGCCACAGGGCCACCTTGCTCAGGATCTTGTCCTCAGACACAGCCAACCTCTGATCCTGCAGAGGAAGACAAAATAATTAAACGCTTCCCCCAAAAAAGCTGTGACTATTACTCTCCCCTTAAAGCTGCTCTTGCAGTGGAAGACAGTGACAAGCAGGTCCTGTTGGAGAGCCAAGGACACAAAAACAGGGTTGGTTTATCTGCTTCCCTGTCCGGTTCAGAGTAGAATCAGAAAAACACTGCAACTGCAAATTTTTGTGGTGCATGTTGCTGTCCCAGCTTCACTTCCTTTTTCCAGTGAATTTCCTCCTCTAGGGCTGGCTGGAGGTTTCTTTCTGAAACACAAGAGCTGTCCCCATCCTGGCTTTTGGTGTCTCGCTTTTCTTACGCAAACCTGTCATCTGAGCRCAGGGAGTGCCCAAAGGGGAAGTTAACGCCAAGCTTTCTGGCCACAAACTGGGAGAGAAGCACAGAGATTACAGCCAGGATGGAGGTGAAAGCCCAGCCTCAGCAAACACTGGAGGAAGGAAGTCAAGACTAAATGCTCTGGGGAGAAGAGCTGAACATCTGAGCTCAGCCCTCACTTACTGCMTCTCCCAAATCACTGCAAGACCCGCATTTTCGTGATGTACAGGGGGAGCAATGCCAAAGTCAGGTGGATACTATAAGGAGGCCACAGCACCTTCCCCAAGGGGTCTGAACCCACCTAACTCAGGGCATGCAGAGGTCAGAAAGGTGCCCAGGGAGCAATGTGTTTCCCACTCACTCCCAGACATCTCCATCTGTTTGGGACCAGTCAGCATCGGTTCCCAAAGCCGAGCAGGCCCCACGTGTAGAGGGAGGCAGCACAGAGGACCCAGCCCAAAAGCCAGCRTGGAAGTCCCCTCAACATGGGACAAAATGAACGGTAAAACTTCCCACGGATTCAAATATCAGCCAGGGTTGTGAAAGAAAAGTCGATCCCAATCTGCTAAACACACAGGCCCTCCTCCGGCTCAAAGAGTCCCTGAACCAAAAATTGCTGGGAGAGCTGGCAAGAGAGTTTGCACAAAATTTAATAACTGAGCAGTAACTTTCACATCTGGATGCTGCATCAGATGCARGATAAATTTTGCCCTCAACCTCTCCAACATGTCAGTAACAATTGTGAAATAAAAAACGTATTTCCACCTTCAGATGAAAGTTGGGTATTTGCTAGGGTGCAGCAAAGATTTAGAGCAGTTTATCTTATTTGCTTCAAGTCAGAGGGGAGATACCCCAGAAGGAGACTCAGCTACCTGAAAATGAGGGCATCATGCCATGGATGAATAGGGAACCAAGAAGAGGGTTTTTTGGCAGGAACACAGAAATGCTATTGCACACTAAATACAGCTAACAGCAGTCATGAGGCAGGGAGGTGGAAGTGGGGAACCTGCAGGAAACCCCTGCGTTTTAGGATTGCTCTGACCAGCTGTGAAATACAGCTGAGCATAGGACCTAAACATGGGTTTAATTAAATATGGGTTTAATTTAGACAAAGATTTTGCCCTGCCGGCTCTGTTTTTTTCCACGCATAAAGAGCGAATCTCCACAAGTCTCCACAAGTGGCTTTTAATTTAAGATGAGGAATTAAGTCAAGCCTCCTGAGGGGGGACATATGGGATTTATGTATATGTGTCTTCCCTGCAACAGGAGGAAGAAACTGGGAGCTGCCAGTAAGGTCAGGACAAATTTCCAGGAGTGCAAAGATGCAGAAGAAAGCCAGGATCATCTTGTGGTAGTCCAAACTGTGTGAGGCATCAGAAGATAATTATAACAGTGCAGGAAAAGGGTCTGTGTCACAAAAAAAATGTTCACTAATACCCATGCAAAAGCAGTGCCAACATGGGAAAACAGGATCCTGGACTGAGCTTGATTTCTAGARYCCAGCTACCACTGTGCCAGAGGTAAGGTCTCAGAGATAAGAGACCTTACCTCTGGCACAGTGGTAGCTGGAATAAACTGGGAATGGATTTCCCAGGGGGTTTCTCTCTTCATCCTGCCCCCCCCCCAAACTTTGCAGGAGCAAACGATGGTCTTTGCATTGCCTCCCTGCGTGCAGCTGGAGCCAGYGTGCTCTGCTCTCACCGTCCCTCTGCTCACCCAGATCTGGAGTCAGTCAGTGCCAGCAGGGGTGGGAAGGAGCTTTTTGCTTATGTCACAGATTCCTGAGTCATCTTCTAGCAAAGTCACCTGCTCCCTCACGAGCTCAGCTGAGTGGACAGAGGCCACAGAGTTGCATAACCAGAGTTCCCCATTTGCAAGGATTTGCTGGGGGCAAGCAGGAGGATGCTGCAAGATTGGCCCAGAAAGAGCCCCTGAGCCAAAAAAAAAAAAAAAAAAAAAAAAAAAAAAAACATGACCAGAGAGCACCTTCAGCCTTATAGGCAGCACTGGCAATGCAAGGCAAAAGCAAGGGGCTCACAGGCAGCTTTAAGGACACCAAGACCCCCTCCCCTTTCCATCCACTTTGCTGGGTCTGCCGTGCCACCCATGCTGGGCTGATGGGGGAGGTTAGATTTAGCTCTGCTTGTGCCTGCACCGCACAGCCGAGTGCTGGTCCTTCCCACTCTGCCCTTTTTTTTTTTTTTGATGAGATACTGCAATGTGAGAGGGAGAAGAGATGCAAAGCCAAGCTTTGCTCTTCATTTTGCCTGCTAGTTGGGCATCTCCTGTCTTAGCTCTTGTCTGTGACCCAGCGGGACCATGCAGCCCCCTTGCCCCGCTGGCTGCTTGGCCTCTTGCTCAGTAGGGACAGCAAAGCGAATGTTCTGTCTGAGCAGCAAAACCTAGTCAACAAACTGTCACCTGCTGCGGGACAAGGCTAAATACAGACAAATTAGCCAAACCCAGTACAGTATTATGTTTTAGTGAGTTTTTTTTAAGGCTCAGAAGCCATCAATAGCCTGGGCAGCTCTTGAAAGCTTCCAGACCCAGAGAGAGAATTTGAACTCGGGGTGTCCCGGTTCCCACTGTGGAGCTGAGAGTTACATCTGTGTCCAGCTCTTACAGCAAGGATTTACCAGGCAAAACTATGGCTGTATAACACCCTGCTTCCCAGTTGCCTTTGGTAAGTCATTTATTTTGGCAGGYGATCCAACCATAATAACATTTATTATCCTCATCAAAACCCACGCGATTAGTCAGGTGAGATGTTCTGCCATTGGGAGGAAGTGCAAACCAGCTGTAAATCTGCATAAGTTATAGATTGATCATTGATAGAGATATATATAATTCACACTGAAATCAGTTAGGTTGCTGCGTGTCTGGGTATAAGATGTACTTTTGGGGCTTTCTAAGTGCTGAAGCACTAGCTTTCCATTTTTACAGATGAAGAACCCAACCCCTCCAAAATAACACAGGAGACCAATCTAGTCTGGCTAATTCCCAATTTAAAACAATAAACGTTGATATGCGCCATTAAAATAATCTTTCTTGGACCAAAAACGAACTTTTATTGCATTGATAATGAGACGTCCCTGAACTTCCCAAGTTGAGTAACTTGCAACATCTTGCAGATTAAGTGGTTTGATATAGCACTAAATAACAGCCAAGGAGAGGAAAACTGGACCTGCCTAAGAAAGACAATTTTGGCTTTCAAGGACATATTGTGAAAAGAAGATACTAGAAAAGGGCTGCACCAATGTGGAGTCAAGGTTAAAAACATRGAGAAAAGAAGTGAGGGCAAAACAGTGTAGTGCTGTTTGGGTAGTAAAACTTTAGTGTTTCAAAGTGTCTAGAGTGAACAAGGAAAAATCGGCACTAACCAAGATGGAGATGTGTTTAGGTTACATGGAGCTAGAACAAAATCCTGCAGCCAAGCTGCGCAGTTCAAGCTTTGGAGAGGAGCCCATTTCATTTCTACCCTACACCAAGCCAAGCTATTTGCTTTAAGTAAATATCCACCCATCTCCTGTCCTTGTCCTGAGCAATAATGACTGAAAAAAGAAAAGGATCTAAATGAGGCATTTAACTGTCATCAGCAAGAGGTGGCAGACCCTTTTGAGAGTCATCAAATTTTGAAATCTTGGAGATACAAAGACATGAAGCTCTTAACTGCTACATTATCCTTTCTGCGTGAAATTAATGTGTACAGAAACTGCTTTTCTAAACTTAAGGAAGTTAATTTTGGAGCAGCTTGGTTAGCAGCTATTTGCTGAATAACACTGAACCAGGGAATCTGTGATTCAATCATCAGGGATTCAGCAGGAGATAGGAGAGGGTTGCCCAAGGCCTCGTGACTGTTTCCTTTATCTCGCTCCTGTGGCTGCGGATTTTGCTCCAAAGGCTGAAGCTTAGTCTGAATAAATATTGTGTTTTCTTTTTTTCTTTTTTTTTCCTCTGATATATTAAAATCTCATGCAAAACTAAGAAAAGCTTTTGTCTCATGCTGGGGTTGGGCACACAAGGAAATTACAGGTTCCCTCGAGCATTTTTAATGAGGGAACTTTGCTGGCTGGATTCAGTTTCTTATATACACAACCCTCCTCAAAGCCCGACACTTCCTTTACTCAACATGAACAAAAAAATACATGACGATTTTGAAATTTCCTCCGAGAGGACAAAAAGACCAGGAGAAGCCTACACAAAGTTTTAGGTTATACTTTTGGTTCTTGAAAAATATATGGAGCGTTCACAGAAAAATGGGCTCCCCACCGACAAAAAGTGAGAGAATATTGTCACAACCAAAAGGAAGAGCTCTACAATGCACAGCAAGACCCAGCGCCAGGGCATGAAGAGGTGCTTTATAGGAAGTGTATGAGTTTAAAAATGCACTTTTTAAAAAAAATTTTTAAAAAAGTACGTTTTTCAGGATGAATTTTAATATGAGCAGAAATAATACTACTATTCTGAGGACTTTATCTGGAAATGGGTCTCTGCTTGACCACAGAAGAGTGCTAAAAGTTCTTTTGAACTTCATCCAAATCTCTAAAGACGGTATTTTGGTATCATCAGCAGAAATCTAGGAGTGAGATTAAACAAGGTGAAAAACCTATATTGGAAAATAAAGAGTTACCTGCAGCAAGTTACGGTAAAAGTGAACATTAATAATTTCCTGACTTCTGTTCTCCGTCATTACATGCCATGTCCACACAGCCATGAATGCTGAGTATTTCTGAACTAGACGGTACAAAGTTCAGGTCAAAAATCGACTTCCTTTGCCTGTGTGTGTGTTTTTTTTTTTTTTTTATCATTTTACTTAGCAGTGCTAGCATGTACAGCAGAAGGGATAAATTCTGTTTCTCATAGGAATATATCCATTTTGTTTCAACAAAGACTTCACAGGCAATATGGAAAATTGCAAAACCAGGAGCCGGTAACAAGCACAGAGAGGGAATCTGGTGGGAGCTGGAGGCAGAGAGAGCTTACGCAGGTTACAAGAGATTTATTTACTTCTGTATTATTGTATTACTCAGCAAAGCATAAACAAAAAAGCAGGAAAGGTCTTTATTGTTTGCAGGTTAAAAATTTTATCTGAAGATACGTAACAGYCTATGTGCCTCTGCACATACTCTGTCAAAGCATACTGTTGAATATTAAAAAAAAAGGCTCCACTTTTCGTTGCATCAGTATCAGTGTACATAGATAAGCATATAAAATATAAATTCTTGAATATTTTTAACACTTCACTTGGAAGCCTTCTAAACTGAAAYCAGCTATTAAAATACAAATATGACCAAAAAAACTGTGATTGGTTATAAGTGGCACTAGGAAAAAAAGATATATATATCCATAGGTTTCTATGGGAAATAAATACCAAATCCTCCCAAATATGCAAATGCTACTTATAAAAATACATATACATGGTGTAATACTTCTAAAACCATATATAGAGAAAGGGATCTCAGTAACTGCCAAGTAGCTGTATTTGATACCATACAGAAATGCTCTTAGGTGGCAAGTGAGTCTGGAATAGCCTTGCCCAGAGTCCACAGACTAAGGTGGGAAGAAGGGAGGAAAATCTTCTCTTTCTTTTTCCTGTTCTGTTTGGTGTCTCCTTCTGGCCTAACATATAGAGCATGCACTCTTTTAAAGCATCCAAAACCTCCTGAAGATGTAGGGACATATACTAGCACCACTGCATCCCTCTGGCCTGGTGGGAAGGAGATGGCCTTTCCGTCCTGTCCTTGCAGCAATCCCTAATGCCRCAAAGCTGCAGCTGTTCCTGCAGCTCTTTTTTCCCACTAGTGAGTCTGCAGGTTTCCCCTTTTCACTCCCTAAAATAAGACCCAGGTGCTTCCCTTTCCAGTCTTTGCCAAGCATTTTCCATATTGGCTGCTGGATTTCAGCTGATTGATTAGCGTTATTATTTTCTATTATTTATATTCTATATTTATATTCTATTTCTATTATTTTCTGCCAAAGCATTGCATCTATTTCTGAAGCTKGTGGAATTTTATCCCTAACCCTTCTTGGGGTAGGGGGAGAAAAGAAAGAAAAAAGTGATCTTTCTTGTTAAGAGAGTTCATATCTCTGTATGCATGGGGAAAAATGCTGGATTTTCCAGCCTAAAAGCTCAGAGAATGCTAGCAGGATGGAGCAGGGATGGAGGCAGATGCTGGTRGGATGCTAGTAGGGTGAAGGTGGGATGAAGACAGGACAGAAAGGATGGAGGAGGCATGGAGATAGGATCTTTGTGGGATGGAGGTGRGATGCAAGCAAGATGAAGGTGGGATGGGGGAGAGATGCAGTTAGGATGGGAATGGGATGGGAGGTGGGATGCAGATGGGAAGCAGGCAGGATACAAGCAGGATAGAGGCAGGGTGGCTGCAGGATGCAGTCAGCGTGGATGCAGCATAGCAGTGGCATGGAAGAGGGATGAAGTCAGGATGGATGTGGGATGGAGGTGGGATGCAAGTAGGATGAAGGTAGGATGGAGATGGGAAGCAGTTAGGATACAAACAGGATAGAGTCAGGATGGATGCAGTCAGGATGGGAATGAGATGATGGTGGGATGCAAGCAAAATGGAGGTGGGATGGAAGAGGGATGGAGATGGGATGAAGGCRGGAAGCAGTCAGGATGGAGGCAGGTTGGAAACGAGATGGTGGTGGCCTGAAGATGGGATGGAGATGGGACCCAGTTAGGAACGGAGATGGAC
Organism: Rhea americana; assembly: GCF_003343005.1. NCBI lineage: Eukaryota > Metazoa > Chordata > Aves > Rheiformes > Rheidae > Rhea > Rhea americana. The sequence goes on along the minus strand of NW_028186358.1, from coordinate 1,218,746 downwards.
GGCGGTGGGGTGGAGCCGGGACGGAGGCGGGATGAAGCCGGGAAGGAGGCGGGACGGAGCCGGGATGACTCAGCTGCCGGGAGCTGCCCCCTCCGCGGCCGCAGAGGCGGCTCGGGGCGGTGAGTCACCGCGGGGCGGGCGCGCAGCGCCGGGGCGGGCCGGAGCGGGTCCGCGGCGGCGCATAAGGAGCGCGGCGGGGC
>NW_028186358.1:1190815-1218368 GCF_003343005.1 Rhea americana | reverse complement strand
GGGCGGGGGGACACGCACCTCGGGCCCCGCCGCCGCCGCCGCCCGGGGAAGCGGCCGGGGCCTTCGCCGCTTTGCTCTGCCGGGCTGCGGGGCGGTCGGAGGCCGCCCGCCGGGCTGGGGACTCGGCTGCTGGAAGGGGCCTTTCCTGCGCCCTTCCCCAACCCCCCCCCCCCGGCCGCCTCCGCGAGGGGCCGCGCAAGGTGCCGGGAGCCTCCCGAAGGGCATCCCGGGGTGTGCGGCGGGGCGATGCTCCGCGGCCGGTCCTGGCCCTGCGCCGGCCTCCCCCGCAGCGAGGGTGCGAGCGGAGGAGCCGTGGGAGCGGGATCTGTTTGGGCTGTGAGGTACATCCCGGTTTCAGCTGCCGCAGGCCCCGGAGGGATGCTGCGGTGCGCTCTGGGCTCCCCGTGACCTTGCCTTGCAGGGGAGGCTCCCTTCAGCCGCCGTGCGTCTTTGAGAAGCARCTAGTCCCCCTGAAAGCGGAGGGGGAGGAGGGAGGAGATCTCGTTTTCATAACGAAGACCGAAACAAAACAGTCCTGCTCGTCAGCTGACGCTGAGGAGGTCGGGTTGGCACCGGCTGAAGGGCTTCTGGGAACATCCTGTGGGTGCACACGGCTCCTGGCACCGCGGCTCCGGCTCGGAGATGGCGCTGGAGAAAAGCCGTTTTGCTCCTGTCTGCCAAGCGATGGTCCATCTATTGCACTCTTAAGGATTGCATTGATACAGCAAAGAGCCCTTGCTTACTGTGTTTCCCTTCAGGCCACAAAGTTGAGTGATGAGGGCAGTGAATGAGAGTATTGCTATTACGGTGGCTGTTACATCAGCTGAGGTCTTGTGTAAGACTCTGGTTTATGGATTGGTCTCTAAGTTCTCCTCTGAAGCAGAAAAATCACTGCAGTTCCATGAGGGAGGAATTTGGAAATTTTATTTTCTGTTAAGGCATGATCACCATGACAACTTGTCTCACAACTGTATGGATTTTCTTTTTTTGCTTGTTTTGCTCTTGAGATTTTATTTTATCAGTTATCCAGCCTATGCCAGTAGTTTGGCCTTCCAGAAAAGGAATAGTGATAGGGAAGAGTGCGTTGTGCATGTTTAAAAAAAAATGGGGGGAGAGGGGACAATGCTTTGAGCTTTGATAATACAGTCAGGCCTAYAGTGAAGTCACCTGGCCATGGGTCTGTTGCATGCACGTAGGCCACAAGCTAAACAGGCATTGCATCAAGCTGAACAGGATTGCTTTATTTATGTACTTGCTTTATTGTGGCTTAGAGTCATGCACAAATACTGGCAGCCAGTGTAGTGCTGACCCAAAGGACAAAGCTCATCTTGGAAAAAGGGCTGCTGCTGGAAGAGGCCACATGATGTGAGTTTTGCTGAGTACCTTTAACCCTGGAGGGATGATGTGCTATGACTGTACAGTGAGACAGCTTTCATTTTCTTCAGACACGTAAAGAGTGGGTGGGTGCCTCTGTCTCTGCCTGGAGGGGTTTGGCCCAGGTACTGTGAACCAGCTGAGAAGTGCTTCTGGGTGTGACTTATCTTCTGGCCTGTCTTGCCTAAACAGAGTCATGAGAGTTGTGCTTTGAATAGCCTGTTTCCTGCCCCTTTGATTGCAAAAGGACTATGGAAGGGGGGGGAGGGAAAAGGAGGAGAAAGAAATCCCTTGTTAAATGGGGCCTGAGCTCTTAGATCTCTGGCTAAAGTGCAGGAGAGCCTTTTGGTGGGCCTCTGCAGCTAGGGCTGCTGTGAACAGCAAAGGGGTTTGTTCAGGGTCCCCTGCTGCAATTTGTGGATAAAGGTGCATCTCCCTTGGTTGCTTCAGCAATGTGGGAGAAGGTTATGTGACCCTCAGGCTTGTTCTTCTCTCTGGTTTAACGTGGTCTGAGTACTTGTGAGCCTGTCCCTGAGAAAGCAAGCAGGAAGCTACATCTAGTTTCAAAATTTCCCAGGGATAGCAAGGGACCYGGGTGATAAGTCACCTCCTTACCTCCCTCCTCCTGCTTGCGTGATTGCAGACAGCAGCAGGAGGTGCAGAGGGACTGCGTGTGGGTGGTGCAGCATGAGCTGCTGCCATCTCGCTGCAGGTGCTCTCCTCCCTCGCATTCTGGAGCTGYTCTTAATGGCTTGCATCAGAGTGCATTTGGCCTCAGTGCTGCCTCTGAGGCACTTCTCCCTGGTTAGCAGCTTGAGGGCTGTGCTTGTTAAAATGTCCTCTTAATGAGCATCCAACTGCTAAAAGGCTGAGTTGTGTGGGTTCTGCCCTGTGTCAGGTGCCAGTTTGCTCATGGGTAGCTACTTTCTGGAGGTGATTTTTTGTTCTCCCTTTGAGAGACTGCATTAAGATGCTTTGGATCCCAAAACCCTTGGTGGGAAATTCCTTGTCAGCTCCCACAGCCTGAGAGGTGGTGGAATAGCTGTTGGAGGTGGACTACAAGCCCCAAGCCTCTGCCTGGTGTCTAGAGGGGCTGCTGAGRTGAAGTTACTGTGTCTAAGTCAAACAGTGAGGTTATTTGCCTACTCAGCCACTACCTTTTGTAAAGCTGAGAGGCTGTGGTGGGATTTGGCCTGTGAAGACAACCTTTGCAAGAGTCATCCTCAAGCTGTGAGGCTGTGGGCCTTGCACGTACTGTGTTTGCAGCCAGGCTGGATCTGCTGCCTTTTGAGCTTCGTGGTCTCATGTGCCTAAGTTGCTTGTCCTGGTGTGTGGGCAAGTGTTGCAGCAATTGGTTCCTGAATTCACTTGGCTCCATGGAAGGGGAGCAGGGCTGGAGGGCTGAGCCTGTACCTGAAGAAAGCTCTGTCCTGTCCTTGGTAGGACTTAGGATGGAGCCAATGTGACAGGGGAGAAGGGGATTTAGCAATAGAGAGTCTCTCTGAAACCTGCCTCTGCTTGAATCAAGAGCTCTAGCTGCCCACATTGTGTATCTCTACCCTGGCTTGGTTTTGGTGTTGCTCTTTGGGCTCATTTAATGTTTTATTTTGCCATGAAGCTTTGAGGAGGAAGGAGATGAGGTGCTAACTTCCTGCAGAGAACAAGTGTGCGTGAAAGAGATAGTGATGGTGGGGAAATAACTTGCAAGATAAAGCCATCACGTGAAGTATCTTACCCAGCCTTATCTGAGGGAAAGGGAACGGTCACAGAAGCCAGTAGCCTTGCTTTTACTTCTGCTTTGCCTCTCAAATGTTTTTAAGCTGCCTGGTGACTGGCCTGCCTCTGGTTAGCCAGGTGCACGTGACTCCACATCTTGCAGTCCTCTGCAAAAAATTGTCCCACGAGTCCCATGCCTGATCTTGCTCTATGTATAGATTTATTATGCACAGGGTATGTAGCAGCTTTCTCCTGCTGGGTTTGCTGGCTATGAGTTGCTTTGTGGGGCAAATGCAATGCAGCAGGCAGCCTGCTTAAAATGCAGGTGCCTGTCGGAGCGGAGACTGCATTGCAAAGAAGGTATCTCTTTTCAGCTCGGTCTCAGGCTGACTAGAGCTCGCGGTTGACAGCTGCTGTGATCCTGTAACCTGAGGATGTGAACCCTTCTGAGGCTGTCTGTCAGGAGCCCTGGGCCAGCAGTCTTATTGGCACAGGAGGCTTTGCAGAGCATAGGTTTTTGGCATGTCATCAAATTCACAAGCATCTGACTGAAAACAAACCTGTATCAAGTGGTTTCTGGCCTCAAAAGTGCCTCCTTTCTGTGCTACAGAAAATACAGACTTTACTGCTGGAAGAATAGGTTTAAAGACTGTAGAGGAAGTTCTTAGCTTTAGAGCTGAGCTGTGCTGCCTATGTCAGTGGTAGCGGAGGTTTGGCTCTGCTGGWAGCCTCCCAGGAGCCCTGTCCACTTGCCAGCAGTGCCCATGACGCAGTGCAGACCTATTCTGCCTGCAGCRCTGCCTGTGTGTAGTGGCTCAGCCCAGGCAGCAGAGATCCTGAGGAAGGGGTAGAAAAGATGTTTTTGCAGTACTTYAGCTTGGGCTGGTCACCTGTAGGCTTCCAATAGCTGTGTTTAAGGSGCACTAGTCAGAAACTGCACTAGCTTTAGAAATGTGCATTTTGTTTCTCTGGGTGTAACCTTTTTGCTGGCTAAGCAGGAAAGAATAGCAAGAAAAGAAGGTTTGGAGGCTTTAGAGGCCAAAGCATCTGGCAGTASCTAGTCCCTTGTTTGTGAGAAACCTTTAAGCAAGTAAATGCATGCAAAACCTCTACAAAGAAGTGAGATTTGGGAGTTGGAGGAACTGAGTTTTTGAAACTTGGCTGGCTTTCAAGCCAAATGTCCTGCTGAAAGCATGAAGAGGCCATGTGAAAATAAAAGGGCTTCCCCCTCTACTCCCCCCCCACCATTTATATGGTTAGCTGCAACTGCCTGAGCTTGTAGCTGGCAGAAAGTAGGGCATTCCTGCTGGGCTTTCTTCTCTGGGAAGGCTAAACTTGGCTGTGAGTGGGTGGAGGCAGCCTGCGTGGAAATGTGCATGCCTCTGTCCGTCYTCTGCTTGAACCTGGCTGCTCCGAAAGCTTTGCTGCCATGAGACTGCAGAGCTGCTGGCAGTAGCTACTTGTCCAGCTGCTTAGGCRTATTGGCCCAGAAGGGCTTAAGCCCAGCTTCTTGGAGGTGATTACATATTTTACTCACTGAGATGAGYAGGAATTAAGGCCTAAGTGTCTCTGCTGTTCAGGGCTCTGCTAACTATTTGAGGTCTTGAATTGCCTGTCAGGTTGGAAGCTTGTCTGGGGGCTTGTTTGGGGCTCGTAGAGCTTTGAAGTAAGCTGAGAGGTTTTGGTGAAGGAGGATACCCCAGTGTGTTACCAAAAGTTGGCTGGCTCATGTTCTGCCTRAATGTCTGATCCTGAGTGGGATGATTAACTTAAATTAGGTAAAACCAGGCAGGAAGAAACGGAGTGGTGATGTGACTGCTTGTCCTCCAAACTGCCATCTAGCAGAGTAGTTCCTACTGACACTTGGGTGGTGCTAGGCAACCTGGAGATGAGGCTGGAGCATCTCCTCTCAGCACAAGCAAAGTTTAAACTGAGGGTCAAGTTACTTAAAGGGCTTGGCTGAGCACGCAGTTGGCAAAACTGAACCTGCACCACAACAGCATAGGTACTTGTGCTTCCATGTGGGAGGCAGGAGGCCTGTGGCTGAGTCTTCCTGCACTTGTGGATTTCTACCTCCACGTCTCTGTTCCCTGGCCTGGGACTTTCCTGGCACCATGTGCCAAGGGATGCAGCTTCAGACCTCCCTTGTGGAAAAGCCCCATGCAGGAGGAGAGGAYAGGCTATAGTGATGGGCTGTTCTTGTAGCACTTGAATCCCCTYTCTGTGGGCAGAAATCCCTTCCCTTGGGGGTTGTGACTCTGACCAGGGTTCTGAGGGTGGTGGACTGGCCAAAATGAGGCCATAAAGCCTAGAAATGTGATTTGGAGGGGAGCTGTGGGAAGGATGCCTTCAAAGGGAAAAGTGCTGTGCAAGGATGGTGGGCTGGCAAGCACATGGAGCTGTAGCTCTGCTGGCATCTGATGCTAGGGAGGAGATCATTTATTCCTTCTTAGTCCTTAGCTCTTCTGTTTTGAGGAAGTAAACGCAGCTTGTAAGGCCCTCCAAGCTGAAACCCTCGGAACTGTTTCAAAAGCAATTTTCCAGCTGCTGCTAATCCTGCATCAGTCGACCAAGTTGTGTTGCTCTGCCTGATTTCTCCCGAGCTGTAGAAAGAGAGTTATTAGCACACTTTTGCATTGCTTCTGATCTTCTGGGTAAATCAGGATTGGGAGGGACTTTGTGTAGGCACGTGTTTCATCTTTCTGTGTTGCTGATAAACAGCTGCTGGCAGTCCTTCTGCCAAGCCCTGCCAGATCCTATTTGCAGCACAGTGGTCTGACGCTGGCTTGGGATGGTTTCCTTCTGGTGTTCAAATAAATGATAACCAAATTGTGTTGCAGGTGAAGGGACCTGTTCTGAAGCCAAGATGTGGCAGTCCGTGTCCATTCTGTATGTCCTCGTGGCCTTTGCCAATGCACGGAGCATTGCTTACTACCCTCCCCTCTCCAGTGACTTGGTCAACCAAATAAACAAGCTCAACACCACCTGGAAGGTGAACACAGGGAGCTTTTTGGGTGGATTGTGGGACTATCTCTCCGTGGGACTATCTCTCCATGGGACTCAAAAGCTGTGATCTAAGTCTCATCAGTTGCTTGCATCCAACCAGCCTTGGAATCCCAGCTGGCCTCTCCACTGATTTGATGCCATCAGGGATTTCTGCAGAGACAACTGCATACCCCCTCCTTAGAGCAGAGYACTGATGAATCTGTAGAGTAGAAGCAGCTCCTGAGAGGAGAGGAAACTGTGTGAGACTAGAAACAAGCAGCAGGTATTAAGTGTATCAGTGACCTGGCCAAACCTAGCATGGCCAAAGCATAGAGTTGGACTTATTAGCCACAATGACCTACTTCTGGAAGGGGCTGTGTTGTCCTGTCACCATAGGCAGCTTGGCTCTTGCCCCTGGATTTTAAAAGCAAGTATCAGACATAGGCTGGGTTCAAGGGAGACTTGAAGCCCTGGAGTGGTTGTTCTGTGGCTTTGAACTGCACTTGGTAGCTGTGGAGAGTAGTATTCAGTTCTTCTGTCTCTTCCCAGGCAGGGCACAACTTCTACAACACTGACATGAGTTATGTGAAGAAGCTCTGTGGCACATTCCTGGGTGGGCCCAAGCTCCCTGTCAGGTGAGTAGTCTGAAAGGAAGGTGATGGCCCTGCAAAAGCTTGTGTAGATGCTCCTGTGTGAGCATGGGGCAGGTGAAGGCCCTTCTCCAACAGGCTGTGAGCAGGGTACCCCTCAGTGCTGGCATGTGGGGTGCTCTGGGACTRGATGTTTGATTTCCAAAAAAGCCCTTTATGTGAAGGGGATGCAACATTCTTGTTCTTGCAAGCTGATAGAGCTCCCCATGCATGGCTGTGCCAGATCTGAGGCCTAGGGTGAGCCAGAGAGCAAGCAAAATAAATCCCACATCACAAGAGCTTGTGGTTTCAAAAAGGTGTCAGAGCTCAGTCTACTCAAATGGAGACAATTTCCAAAAAGACCCTCTTTCTCTGCTGTGGTAACAACAGCCTGGTGGCAGGAACAGAGGGACCAAATCCTGCAGAGGGTCTTGACTCAGTCTCCTGTGTCAGGAGCATGCCCGAACCTGCTTAGAGCCTGCTCTTTGTGGGGGTGCAGTGTCCACAGCTTGCTCCTTGATACCTGGTGTGCATCTTGCACAGAGTTGAGCACAGAAACACRTGTGGTAAACTTTCACCAATGTCCTGCAAGATGCTGGACCAATCATCTAACTCATAGTCTTTGAACTGCAAAACACTGGGGATTTGCTGACCTGGTCTGAGGACTTGAGAAGTATTTTTCTCCTTCAGTAAGCAAATAAGTGTTCTGGCTACACAGGAGCACTTGTCCTCTCAGTCACCTTCAGTGCAGGTTGAAGAGGTCTCTGCACTCAGCCATGTTACATTGGTGTTTCTATAATAAGACTTTCTCTTCTCACTTACAGGGTAGATTTGGCTGCAGATATGGACTTGCCAGATAACTTCGACTCACGAAAGCAGTGGCCCAACTGCCCAACAATCAATGAGATAAGAGACCAGGGCTCCTGTGGTTCTTGCTGGGTAAGAGCATTTTGGCTGCTGCTGCTGTGTGGTTATGGCACTCTGTATAGAGTACACTGACCAAAACGTGTACTGCTTGTTTGCTACTGAACTGCGTAGATTGCTAGGTTGTATTTCTCTTCCCCCTGAAACATCCCTGAAGTCTATGAAGGAAGTGAGACCTCCAGCACAAGGAGGTAGCAGCTATTGGCCCTGGTGGTGCTTTGCTCTCTCTGAGTTTTCCTGTGGCTGTGCAAGTTTGTACTACTTCTGTCCACCATGACTTGGATCTAGCTGTTTCAAAGTGACACACTTCTGTAAAGGAGGGAGTGCTTGTTCTGCTCGAGAAATGGTTTTCAGAACCCTGGGGCATGAGTGATGGGGCCTGAACACAGCATCTGAGCTTCTCATGTGTGGGTTTCTCCTGGCCAGACTGGTGCACACGACTCAMTTTCCCTCCTGCCAGTGAGGCACTGCAGATCATGGGCCAGAAGTGTGTGTGTTTGCGTGTTGTGTTTTTTTTTTCTTCTTCTTTCCTGTGACCACTATGTGATGCTCTGCTTGGTTTTTTGGGGGGGGGATGTCCACAGGCTTTTGGTGCTGTAGAAGCCATTTCAGACAGAATCTGTGTTCATACAAATGCCAAGGTGAGCGTGGAGGTCTCGGCGGAGGACTTGTTGTCGTGCTGCGGCTTTGAGTGCGGCATGGGGTGAGCTGCTTCTGATACCTTTGCCCTTAAAAGGGAGGTGGGAGGACACAAAGTGAAGATGTTGGTACTGTTTCAGCTCTGTCTTCTTTGCCTTGTGCCTCTAACTCCCTAATTGGCAGGAAGCTCAGCCCGTGGCTAATGCTAATTGAGGCTGGAATGAGATGGGAACATAAGTGAGTGTAAAGCCTAAAGGTCTGACCAGGCCATATCCTGCCTCCAGCAGTAGCTGAATGATGATGGCTGGTTTAGGAAGGGCAAACACTTGGAGATGTTTTCCTGGGCTCACAATTGGTGGTTGCCTAAGCCAAAGGAAGGATCTTCTAGTAGCTCCAAAGTCTTGATCTTCAGGTTTAAATGTTCTCTTGTCAGGAAGCAGGGCTGGGAGTTGAGGCTCCAGGTTGTTGTTTGGTTTTTGCTGTTTCTGGGGACAAAGGCTGACCAAGGACCTGGTGAGGAGATTCTAGAAAACGAAGCACCACTGTTTTGGGATTTGGAAGTATGGGTCATYTTAGCTTTTTGCCTACAGATGCAGGCCTTCCTGTGTTAGGGCCTAGAAATCTTAGGGAAGTGGGGGGAGACAGGAAGTACCTGCCTGGTGAAAGCTTCCCTTTAGCCATCTCAGGCTGCCTCCATTTCTCTATCCTCACCAAAAAGCAGAAGGCTCTGAGCAGGCCTGAGCTGAGACAGTTGTCTCTCTTCTGCAGGTGCAATGGTGGTTATCCCTCTGGTGCATGGAGGTACTGGACGGAGAAGGGCCTTGTGTCCGGTGGYCTCTATGACTCCCATGTAGGTAAGTCCTGGCACATACCCTTGTGAAAGGCAAGAGGAGCATCTCTGCATGGTTACCTTTGCCCTTCTGGGTGCAGGTCTGCATCCTCATAGCTGTTCCTGTCCCCACAGCTCCTCCTGATGATCCCTTTGGGATAAGGGGCCCAGGGAGCACCTAATAGCAGCAGATCCATCCAGGAATGGAGCACAGTAGTCAAACTAGTAAACAGCACAGGGCTGCTGCTTCCTGTGTGGGTTTTTTTGTTTGTTTGTTTTTGTTTTTGTTTTTTTTTTTGGTCCATTTAGTGCACTGTGGATGAAGGAAGAAGTGCTCCTGCTATGTTTCTTCCTCAAAAAAGCAACCTCTATCTGCTCGTGGCATCGCCATAAGGCCTTTATTTCTGTCTCTTCCACGGCATTTTCAAGACTGAGCTGGTGGAAAGCAGTCTGAAGGGAAACATTCCCAACACAATTTGGTCCCTGCTCTAGCATGGCTGCTGGGGGTGGTGTACAGCTGGGTGGACTTGGAGGCAGCCACTTCACACCCCTGTTCTCAACAGGCTGCCGTCCCTACTCCATCCCTCCTTGCGAGCACCATGTCAATGGCTCCCGGCCCCCGTGCACAGGTGAGGGTGGGGACACCCCCAGGTGTGAGCGACGCTGTGAACCTGGCTACTCACCTTCATACAAGGAGGACAAGCACTACGGTAAGGGAAGTGGCTTCTGCTCAAACCTTACGCCTGATGCGTAGGGGCTCCAGAGCTGTTCCCAGCAGTTCAGAATTGTCAGGGACAAACTTCTTCCCAAGCTGTTTTATGGTGGCTGCTTTGTGTCCTGTCCATCTCTTTAGGACCAGTGTTCCCAAAGCTAGCATGCGCTGGGCAGATTTTTTTTTTTATTATTTGCTGCCAAGGGAAACTTTTGATGCTACTGGTGCTTACTTCAAGCTTTGGTGTTCTGCCTGCGCAGTCAAACTTGGAAGTTGAAGCAATTACCATCACTCAGCTGAGACTTCCAGACATTGTGTGAGACCTTATAGCTATAGCATTGCAGCTGAGGAGAGGTAACTCAATCAGCTGCTCTGTCACTGTACAAAGGAGCACGCTGTTAAGCCCTGGGGGAATCTGACCTCAAAGCCTTTTTCCTTCTTTTCTCTCTTGGTGGTTGCTGGGGCTATAAATGTAGAGTAATCTGGGCTGCTTGTTGATTTGGTTTGCCTGAAGCCCTGGGTGCATGCTGTTTGTTTGCTCTGGCTTGGTCTGGTGGTGAAAGCAGAGTGGGAACGGTAGAGGGAACCTCAGCGCATGAAGAGGCTTGTTGAATTCATAATATGAAGCTTGGGCTGTCATCTCTCATTTAAGCAGAACCCGTGAGAAAACATCTTTTTGTGTGGTTTTGGGGAGTTTGTCCTTTGGAGATAAGGCTGTACAGGGAGAACTCTTCCAGATTCCTTCAGYAGGAGGGATAGATCTTTTGGGTACAGAATAGGACTCTTATGTTTAATCCTTCCTTTTGGAAAAGAGATGAGCAGACTTTCCCTGACTTGCATCTTAATTGGCAAAGCCTCCTGCAGTTAACAGTGTAGCTGCCTTAAAGTCTGTGTTGCCTGACAATGTCATGCTGACAGTAAGACTACCTCTTCCTCCTTAGGCATTACATCCTATGGCGTGCCTCACAGCGAGAAGGAAATCATGGCTGAGATCTACAAGAATGGCCCAGTGGAAGGAGCCTTTATTGTCTATGAGGACTTCCTCATGTACAAGTCTGGTGAGTGATGTATACTGATGCATGAGCACAAAGGGACTTRAAGTCCTGTTCCCTGCTGCATTTTTCCTGAGGAGGTTTGGTGTGGCCTGGTTTTCCAGAATACTCAAGTGTGAACTTAAGGTCTTCTGTGGACCTGGGGAAGTGTGACCTTCATTCATTGGGCCTGTCCTGCGTAGCCTTGTCTCTCCCCTCTAGTTCAGTCCAGAAGAAGACCTCATGTACAGATCTCAGTATTGGGCTTTACCTGCACAGTGCAAGAACATGGRCAGACAACACCTTGTTCATTGGCTTATAGCAAGGGGAATAGGTGCTTGGGGCAAGCCCCACTGGGGACCCCCTGCAGTTGCAGCTGAGACCAACTGCTGGGATTTTCGGTAAAATCCTGGAAGATGGTTCTCCTTGCTTGGACCCCAGTTCTAAACTGCTTGGAATGTGCTGCCTTGGACCTCTTACTGAGTGTCTCTGGGTGTGCTGCATGATGAGCTGATAGGGCATTGGTCTTCCCACACTGCTTGTGCCCTCAGGGCATGTCTGCATTGGATGAGGGAGGTGCAAGAAAGCTCTTGCAGTTGTTCTTGTCCTTCCTCCAAAAGCTTCAGAGTTCAAGTTAAGTACACYCAAATCAAAAGGTTAACCAAAAAATGTCTCTTTTTCAGTTGCTGTCTTTGGGCTTTRGCATCAAGTGTTTTAAAGCCAGTAGTGTGCACGGTAGGATAGGGAGCTGTTGGTGAGTTGCTGTGTTGTTTTGCAGGGGTGTACCAGCATGTGTCTGGGGAGCAGGTTGGAGGCCATGCAATCCGGATCCTTGGCTGGGGTGTGGAAAACGGCACTCCTTACTGGCTGGCTGCAAACTCTTGGAATACAGACTGGGGTGATAATGGTGAGGCTCTGGAGATGACCACCTTCAAGAGGCTTGTCTGAGGGGGGGCTGGTTCTTTGAGCTTTATTGAGGCCCTAGCTGCAATGAGGAGACTAACTGTTGCCCTTCCTGTGCTTCCAGGCTTCTTCAAAATCCTACGAGGAGAGGACCACTGCGGCATTGAGTCRGAGATTGTGGCTGGCATCCCCAGCACGATGCAGTACTGGAAGAGGATGTAAAATTCCTCTTGCACTGCTGCTGATTTGATCAAATCACAAATAATCCTGAGTCCCTGATGCTTTTAATGATAGATTGGGTGCAGAGCCCCCACTCTAAGAGACTATAGTTGAAGTTACTTTATTAAAGCTTTTATCATTTTTTTTTTTTAATTGTGTGGTGGAGCTGGAGGCAGCAGGTCCTGTACTGGTATGTGAGCTTGTGAGCTGTTCTCTGCAAGTCCCCTTGCTCCTAGTGTGTGTGGACTTGGTGGGACATTCGCTGCTCAGAGGACTGCTATGAGTGTTGCTGGCCTCTTGTGCCACAGTGTTTGGTTAGCTTGAATATCTTGCAGCCATCCAGCCCAATATAGCAGATATTGGGAGGGCAGGGAGCAGCAGCTTTGTGCTGAGAGTAGGGACTTAGTAGGGCAGTGGAGACCAAACCTGCAAGGAAACCCAGGCCACTTTCAGGCATGACTTGTGGACCCCTGTCTGGAGTAGTCTGCCTGTTCAGTGCCCAAAGCAAGCAAGGTATGTTAGAGAGCTTGTGCCTTGCTCAATCAGCATTAATGACAAACTGACTTTTTTGATGTGGGGCTGGAGCTGAATAAAGCCCCTTCTGCCTGTGATGAGTCCTTGGTGAATTGCTAGCTCTGCTCCCTTCAGCTGCTTTTTAAAACCACTTGTTTCTCTGCTGTTTTGTTCACTGCTGTAGCCTGGGGTTATTGATCTCTCTGAGCCCCTCGATCAAATGTCCTGCAGCACTCAGGTGCATACTGGAAAAGGCAAACCATACCATGCTTGTCCAAAGGACTGTGCTGTGCAGCTTGGTGTGCTTTGCATCCTACCTTTRGAAGGATGCTACAGCTGAAGGGAGGGTGGAGGGTGCTTTGGGGCTGCAGATGCTGAACTGTGAGCAGAGGGATGCTTTGTAAATCTCGCTTAGGGAACTTGTGAAGAAGCTTAGAGGCATCTTGCTGCCTTGCACACAACTAAAGCTTTTTTTAAAAGATACAGGCAGTAAGAAAGAAAACTTATTTTTGTTACTAGGAGGACGTTTAATAGCTAAGAGGAGGAATCATGATTTGCCAACACTAATACAGTAAAATAGCCTTTTTTTTTTTTTAAGCACAAAGTACATTGCAACAATTCTGAAATGAATGAAGCAGGCCCTCCCTTGTACTGAATAAACAGCCCCTTACCTCTGCTTACTCAAACAACAGTGAGACAGAGCTTTGGTGTACATGAATGGAACAACTGTGCCAATAAAGGATTTCTCCAATGTCTTGTGTCCTGGCTCTTGGGAACATGGGGGAATGGAAGTCCAGTAGCTGTTCATGGTGCCTTGGACTGCTTTCACAGGCAGGGTGGTCATCACAAAGCTGGTACCCTGTGAGACCCTCCTCTCAAGTACAGCCAGTCCTAGCCCTGTCCTCTCACCATAGTGATGGCAGGGTTATGTTAAGCAGGTGTGTGCAGCCACTGCCTTGGATGTGTGCTGACTCCTGGACAGCTGCAGAGAGCTGAGGGAGGTGGAAGGTGCTTCACTATGGACAAGGATGAAGCCAGGACTGCAGCTAGCCTCTCTGMAAACTGCATTCTTTAAATGTACTCTCTGCTGCTGTGCTGAATGAGGGCCATGTACCTCCATGCTGATGACTATGCTGCTACTGATGCTGGCAGGGCAAGGTGTAGGCCCTTCTTGATTTGCTGGTATGGACTTAAGGTTTCAGACTGACAATTCCAGAATCAGGAAGAGTGAGGMTGCAGAGTTGTCACTGCTACTAGAGAAATTACAGATTTACAYACCAAAAAAAAAAAAAATACACATGCACACACACACTCAAGGCACTTTTCCTTTTTTTCCAAAGATTTTTTTTTTATTTTAACAAGACAGGAAGCTGCACAAAGAGCTACCGCAGGTTTTTTCTTTTTTTGAAYAACAGCTTAAAACTATCTACACCAGTACTTGTACAGTAGAGGATCCCTTCCCTTTAAGTAACAGTCTGCTCATGGGGGAGTTGGCCTTCCAAAGGCCAGCTAACTTCACCTGGCAGGTTGTGTGCCATCCTGCACCAGGACACAGGCTCATCCCATACCCAAAGCAGCAGAAAGAGGGAGTAAGCACACTGCAGACAAAAATCCTCCTCAAGAAAAACAAGACTTCCCTTTTAAAAAAGTATTTACTCTTTCCTCCCCTGCTATTCCTGAAAGGAATAAAGCCTGTTTGAAGTAAAACCAGCCCAATCTGTTTCAAAAAGCAGTGGAAGGTTCTTCCAGTTTTATACATCTGATTGACCTCAAGCATCAYAAGCTGGAGCCAAGCAAGCCAGGGAACCTGCCCCAGTGGCCCTCAATGTCTCCAGCATTCCCAGCCCTGGAGTAACCACAGATGGTTTTCAGGGCAGCCAGTATCAAAAGACCCCTAAAAGCCTCCCTTATTTCCATGCAGGACAACTTGGTGTGAATCCTCATCTCTCCACTTTGCAGAGACATCCAGCTCTGCTGCGATGGTTTGGGCAGCAKCTCCCTACTCCATTTTGCCTTGCCTGCCGCAGGCCCGGGACCACCCTTCCCCCACCCCTTGCCCAACCCCTGGGATGAGCTGGAGGAGCAGTGCAGAGCCCAGACCACACAGGGGAGGATATGTGACTGCACTCAAGTTAGGCACAGGATTATTAGCTCAGAGCCACATAGGCTCCCTTCACCTCCTCCCACATCACTGCCTCTGCAGCTGCTAAAATACAAAGCTTTGCAAGTGCACAATGTTAGACAGCAGGAGATGGAATAGGTGGCTGTCAGCCAGGAACACATTATAAAGTGGGTAGAGTCACTGCACCTCTAAGGTATCAAACATAAAAGATAATCTGTTTCAGGCCTAACAGTCCCCTTCAGCTCAAGAACAGAAACATGAAGATTGCCTCTGCTCCTTTACAAGCYGCAGGACAATAACCAGCCGAGACCAGGGACTACAAAACAGCCAGCACTTTCCCTTGTGTAACTAAATGTATAAATTTCCTGGCTGACACAAGAGCCCTCCATGTCCTTCCAGTGCAGAGCATGCACCAGAGGCAATAGRGAAGAGGCTGTGTCAAGAGGGGAGGCAAAACCCAAAGGCTCCCACCACATTGCTTTGAATTGGGGAGGGGGTGTCAAATCCTAAGCAATTAAAGAGGTAACTGGGGTTTCTACTTAAAACCATTCTAACCAAAAATTCAGATAAACTGTCCATCCGGAAAGGAGAAAAAAATAATATATATATATATATATGTGTGTGTGTATATATACATATATATATATACACATATATATGAACCTCGAACAGTAAGACTCCAATTGGCATTTGTAACCATCCAACCAGACAGCAAGAGAGGTGAGGAGCAGAGTCTGGCAACGCCACACCATCACCCCAGGCTCCAGCCCAGCACTGCCTGCCAGCGTCCCATCCTCTTCCCAGCACAGGGGCCCCATGAGGATCCTGCCGCTCAGCCATCCCCATGGGAAAGGGACAAAGAGCACCCTCCCTCCGCTGCCCATGCGTCAAACGTCTCTCCCACCACCTGTTTGCCCTCAGTTCTCGCCCGTCTGGACATACTCCTCAGCAGCCTTCGACACGGTGCTCAGGTACTGCCAGCTGAGGGCTGCCAGGAGCATGGCRCATGACAAGTAGATGGGGGAGTAGTGGTGACGCGATGCCATGGGGCCATTGGGCAAGCTCATGGTGCGGATGGAGGCAATGATCTGCTGCGTCTTGTTAGACGAAGGGTCTGTGCTTGGTATCTTCTGGTAGATCTGGGGAGAGGTAAAGAGAAACAATCGTTCTGACCCAAGGTTGAGGAGGACAATGGGACCACTACATGATGAGGAAGCCTCAGAGCACTGTCTCCTCAAGAGTAGCCTCACCAAGGAAACACCAGAAACCTGCATTTGAAGCGAGATCCAGCTGAAAGGGATGCTGGGACATAGCAAGGGCAGTTTCCCAATTCCCTTGAGAAGTGCATTAAGCCAGGCAGCCTCTTGAGGGCACCCCATGATGGGAGATGGACCACATGTGCCCGTGCCCAAGCCCAACCCCTGGGCTACAAGCCACAAAGGGTGCTGCTGGGATGAGCGGTTCTTGCCCAGCAATCCTCACCGCTGATGTGCTATAACCCATCCCAAACCAGTGAAGACATGTCAGCATTACCAGCGATCAGTGTGATTACCAGGAGATAGCTATCTTGATCAGATAACTGCATGGTCTTAAATACCTCTGCATGAGCCTAACAGGAGGCTTACACAAGAGGAGACAACTTCATCTTTCCCAAAGCAGCAAACCTACCCACCATGACAACAGGAGTAAAACATCTCCCATGAGTGCTCCTCTAGGGCTTCTCTAAGATCCACTGTGGTCATTCCACCTTTGACCTGATCTCTGTATTGACAGGTGACATGTGAGGAAAAGCAGGTATCTCCACAGTTACTGAGGATCATCCCTCCAGAAACACCATTGTTTGAGCTTCTGATCAGGGCCTTCCTCATGGCTGACTGTCACTGTCCCTTGTCATGGGGGTCCAGCTTGACCACAGAGGGAGCTCTAATAACTCAYAGCTCAGGGTTTGCTTGATGTAGAAGTGATGTCTTTTCATTTAAGAGTCTTCACTGTTTTTTTTTTCCATGAATCTATCCACCAGTTGTTTTTGTATGCGAAATTTCAGCATCCACAGCACCCTGAAGCCAACAGTCACACTGCCTGAACAGCCTGTGAAGAGCTGCCCTCTTTTACTCTTTGCCATACATGCAGGAAAACAAAAAGCACATTGCATTGCTAGCTGCAACTATGGGCACGGCAAAAAAGACTGCTGCTGTGAAGCTGTTGGTGGGGTATGATGCAACCTGCTTAGAACTACATTGCTAGAGGAGTTTTCTGTGCCTACTTCATTCTGTGCAGTGAAACTGGCTCTGTGAAAGCTGATTCATCTTGTTCCAGACAGGAAGGAAGCTAAGACCTCAGTCACTGCCTTCTAATGCAAGCACTAAGGGTACATTTAAGGGAACCCATCAGTGCACTGACTGGGATGCTAAGCACCCCATTCCCATGCTTGCTCTTCTTCAGTGGCAGGAAATGAAAGAAGCCACCTGCAAAAGTTGATTGCAGCTGCTCAACTGCTTCACAGCCAGTTTAGAGACTGCTTTCTGAAAGTGTCCTCCTATTTCCCCATGCTGTCACTGCCTGGTAACTTTGTGCTTACTTTATGCTGAACCTATTCAGTGGGACCAYTGGCTTCATCTTGAGAGTCAAGGAAAGCTGAAGCTGCACCAGCACCCTCAGAAACTCAAGACCACATCAGAAAGAGTAATATATCAAGCTCTAGTAACAGCAGTGAGATTTCGATCACAGRCCCAATAGAAGTGCACTGGCCCTACCTCCATACTGGAAGATTAAACAAYCTGGGACTATTCTGACTCAAGACAAAGCAGCAGGATCTGGTTGCATCCACACTAGCAAAGCCACTCTGAAACGTGGCAGTTGCATCTAAACTATCTACTGGCAATGGTCCTTGATATGTTCTAACTCCTGAATTGTCTTGGAACATCACCTAGTTTCTCCAGGCCAAATCCATGCCAGGCACTACTGTGCCTCAGCACCACTGAAATGACTAGTATAGACATAACCTAAGAATCGAGAGATTCGAGGATAAATCCCATTCTAGGATCTGCCATATCCAAGTGGCCTTGTTCTTTACCCAGGACATCCTGGTTTCAGTCACATTCTGCAATTGCAGCTGAAGTAAAATGACAGGTACTAAGGGCAGAGAAGGATCTTCAGGAGACTACCAAATCCACACCAAGAACGTACACAGTCAGAAGTTGTTCAAAGTGAAGTACTCAACCTACCTCTTCCACATACTGGTACATGATGGCTTTGACAGCCTGTATGTTTGTGGCATCCATCATTAGATTGACAGCTTGTCCCTTCCGGATCTTCACTACACCCCTGAACACCTGCTTGTTGTTATAGCAGGCAGCCAGAGTGGCAATAGCCATCACCTAAGGAGAAATACAAAGAACAGCCCTCACTACTTTGCAAAGAACTTGCCAAGGGAATAATTGATCCTGGTGAAATCAATGGCGAAACACTCCACGGTGGTGCCAAGATTTCACCTACAGCATAAGCAGCAGGCATCAGGAAAGAGAGACAGAAGAGGAAGAGAATAAAACAGGCTAATACTGACATGACACACATCCTCACTCCCACACTTTCATCAGCAGGGCTGCAGAAAATGAAGAGATCCCATAAAGCCACTTGAAGGCAGTAACTTACTTGAGGGATAGCACAGAAGTTGAACACACTTTGGTTTTTCAGGCGAGATAAGTACGTGAGAACATCAGGGACATGCTGGAGAGCATTGGTGATCAGCTCATTCAGACACTGGACAGCCATATCAATGTTCTCTGGTTTGGCAAGATCCGAGAGCTTCTTGACGTATCTGCTCCAAACCTGAGCACCGAGACAAAGACTCACAAGTTGGGAGGTACATTCATGTCATAAGATAGACAACAGCACAGTTTGATAGATTTGCTAGGATAGCAAAAGAAAACCCAGAGATCCATAAAAGCCTTGAAGAATCAGGACTTATTAGGTTAAAGAAAAGACAAAAGGAAAGTCTCCAGAGACATGACAGTGGCCTTCATATACAGAAAGAGTGAAGAAGCAAGCAATTCATCTTCACATGTCCTCTAGGYAGGGCCAAGAAAAGAGTTCACATATTAGGCTGGACATAGGAAATGTTTCTTATGAGACAGGTCAGCCCTGTAATACATCATGTGYGGAAGGAAAGAGAATTCTTTCCTGTAGGGCTTTCAGAACAGTCAGACAAGCATTTGTCAGGCATGGGCAGAGCTGATCCTGTCTTTGGGAATGGACTAGGTAACTTCTTGAGGTCTTACTCAGTCTTACTCTCCCTCATTCCTAGAACTAACTTCGTAGAGGGGAAACAAGTTGTCCAACAAGCTCTTGGCAGTGTAGGGGGACTTCAGCTCATCACCACACCCGTACCTATGTAATTCTAGATAGTTGTGGAACTTGTTAGTCAGCAGTCGTTTGAAGAACTCTTTCAAGAGGTACATGGGACTGATACCATTTGTCATGTAACAGAGCTTTACAGTACAGTCTTCAGGAAATCAAACTAGACAGTCAAATCTCTCCTGTTAACTTTGACTTAAAGGGACATGACAGAGGCTACAGTTGTAGCTGTGCACCTTGTTATGCACACTGTAATGCRTTTGTGAGACAGGTGTCCTGGAAAACTCGTCTGTTTAGCTACTTACATTAGAGACCTCAGACAGAAGTACGAAGACTACCAGGGAACATAAACTCACAAAAGCTGTGGAATTCCCACAGTCAGGGTTTTTTTTTCCAAAGGAAATTCTAGGAGGATCTCTCATAACAGGATGTTGCAATAAACTATTCAAGCAACAATGGCATCTTCAGTCTTTGCATGCAAGTTGTTCTTAGCACAGTACAAGCATTCCCTAAGAAAGCACGGCAGAAATGCTTGTCCAAAAGCAACATTTTCCCTTACCTCTCTGGGCCAGAATTCCCTTCCCTCCATCTGATCCTCCAAATAGTCACGAATGATGTTGGTTTTCTGCAGGAAGAGGCCCATGGAATTTGCTAGCTCTGTGTCTTGTCCAACGATAGGATCTTCTAGCTCTGATGCAGAGAAGAGACGGGAGAGGCCTATCCCTACCAGCCCAGCAACATAGTGACAATACTGAGAAGCATCAAGAAGGGAAGAGAAAGAAACACTATGTAAAATTAGCAGCTACAAAACAGCTGTCTGTTTACTACAGRTGTAATTTGTATACAGGTGTAATTTAATGTGCGATTTCTGCAAGTTTTCATGGTTCTCCTTGCAATGTCTCAACTTTCCCAAGCCTAGCAAATGTGACCAAGGATTTGTCCCTGCCAACATTAACTTCCAGAAAGCTTCCAAATCACCCACAGGAGAACAGCTGCTAAAGTGACAGGTCAGCCTGAACACATGCTAGTGGGTGACTTTAAAACGCAGAGGAGAGGGAAGATTAACCRCATTTCAATAAGCAGCCAGGSCAGCAAAGCAGAGGAATGCAGAACATCTGCGTCCTTATTTAATGAGCTCCAACGCCAAGCGAAGACCTAGCAACAGTCCRTATGATCATCCATATGATCATACAGTCCATGTTAGCCACAGGGTCAGCAGCYGCAATCTCTCAAAGCCTTTTCAAGCCCACACAGCCTCCCTCATCCAGCTGAACCCACTTCCCACAGGAATGCTCTAACTGCTAGGYGCTGCCACCTTTTCCCCCAAAGAAAGCATGGACCCAAAAAACATCAAATTTCAGGTTCCTGKATGTGAATTCTTTGTTGGGGGTGGYATCTACACCCAGCCTAGAGCCAATCCCTCAAAGCTTCCTGAAACTTAAGTCTCTTGGTGTTCCCTGCTGTTTCTTCATTCACTATGCTGCTCCCTCTCCAGCCTATTCTGTGACAAGATCGAATACCCAACCTGCTGCCAAGCTACCAGTGAAGTCTTCCACAACTGCCTTCTTTCACAGCTGCCCTGGATTAAATAAYGGCTCGCTGTGAGAAGGGAAGTTGTACATGCAGACTTGCAGGCTTCAACAAGGCTAAGGTACTATTCACTGCTCTCATGTCCAGGTTGACTTACCTTATCCCACTCCTGCTTAGAGTCCACCTTCTTCTCCAAGAACTCTGCCATCCCAACACCCATCTTGTGACAAATATCTGAAATCACCTCCTGATACACCTTTGACAAGTTCCGAAACTCTGAGGAAATCTACAGCACAAACCACCRAGAGAAAACAAAGACAACTGTCAGGAGAAAAAACAAATCTCAACATTTATTAACAGACCAGAAGACTACTGTTTACCAGGCTCTTATCCTGCTCTGGCTAGAGATCTAGGACAACTCCCACAAAGAGAACAATTTCAAGGCCCTTAAAATACAGACTYGTTATATTCTGAATCTAAACAGTATCATCTTTGGCAGCAGATCAGACATGGCAGTATCTTTGGTAAGACTCTGTGGCCTTGGACTAGTATCATCTGGGAGTTACAGGACAAAACTAGTTACACTTGGTGCACAGAGTTGTTTGTCATTTATGAGAATGCCCCATCAAACCAACACTGGAAAAGAAAGCCAAGGTTTCTGGAGCTCTGTTCTCCCCAGCCTTTCACAGCTCTGGCTCTGCAGGGCACAAGGGCATGCTTTGTGCAGTCAGGAAGGCATTAAGCAATAGAGGATGCAGAAGATCCTTCTTCTGCATCTCCAATCACATGCTTCAGTGACTCAGATTGTCAGAGTTGGTAACACATACAAATCAAGAGACAACAATGAAGTTCTCTAAATAACTTTCCAACAGAAAAGCTCTACTGAAGTAACAAACCATTGGCAAACCTACCATGTCTCTGCTAC
Organism: Rhea americana; assembly: GCF_003343005.1. Lineage (NCBI taxonomy): Eukaryota > Metazoa > Chordata > Aves > Rheiformes > Rheidae > Rhea > Rhea americana. Next base: position 1,196,964 of record NW_028186358.1, on the reverse strand, counting down.
TATATATTGAAAATCCCTGGACACAGCAATCTCCTACAGCATTGCATCCCTCCCAGACAGGACACAGTGGCTGTTGGCTGGCCCAAGTGTTACTCTAGCCTCTGAAATTCCAGCTCCACATTTGARATTTCCAAAAGCAAAGGAATTTAGGAAAAAACTTGTCTGGGGGAAAATCTCAGCCCTTGATCTCCAAGTAACCCAGGCTGAGCATCAAACTTCCAGTACCCTTCTGTGCTTTTTAAATAACTGTCCCTTTCCCACTAGAGAGCCTGGCAAGGTTAGATTAAATTTAAATTTAAAAATTTAAGCTGATCAAAACAACTTCCTCAGAAGACGAAATGCTCCTTGTGATAATCATAATGCTTCTTAAACTTTTTTTTTGATAAACAGCTGTTCTTCATTAACRCGAGCCATAGCAAAACTGCAGTATGCACCAATCATCAGTCCCCATGCCTTCACTAAAACCAAATGTATGGAGCCCCATCTGATAGAGCCTCGCCTTGTCTTTCAGTCACAGTGTCTCCTTTTTTCACTGTCAGCTTGACCATTCTCCTCCAGGACGACTGGCCAGACCACTTTATTTCCCTTCTGTGGTTAAGGCACACCTGTGGAAACTCAGAGGTACTAGAAGATGCTGCATCTCAGAGCAACAAGACTCCGATCATGCCATCTTCACTGAAACCCAGCAGGAGCCAAAGCTGCTGCCTGGGACAAGCGGTGCCATCGCAGCACTGCTGCATGCCATCTTCAACCCGTACAGCGCAGGTCCAAATCCTACAGCTACAACCRGACTAGTAAATTAAGCAATTACAGAGCACAGGCTCCATCACCCACATAGTTACAYTGTCAGCGTAGCCCCTGACGTGCTTTTTACCCAGGTCAACTAGAACTGACCCAAACATTCTCCAGGAAGARTTTAGGGATTAGCATGGGCCAGAAAGCATTTCTCAAGGATAGTTTGGGATAYAGCCATGCTGCTCTGGAAGCTAAGAGAGTTTAACAGTTTGGACAAGGCCAGACTGTGCCAGCTGGCCTAAGGGTCAGAGAAAGGAYCTTAATACTGTTTAGTTCACTAGCACAGAGGCAGGTTCTCTGTGCTAAATGGAAGGATCCTCCACAGTTATTAACAAAAAAGAAGTTTTTTTATTTGATATGGTACACTGAAGGAACGCCAGACTCCTAAAAACCAACAGCAGAGTCTGCAGGACCACCAAAAACACTGTTCCCTCTGCAGCTGGATGCTGAACAAGCTTTCCTCCTTCCCCTATCTGTTAGGGGTAATAGGGTAATAGGATAGCAAACTCGTAAAACACATAGCCTCTACAGCGCTGGGAAGCAACATAAACCATTCTCTGCAACGTGACACTCATCTATCCTTGCAGCAGCAGAGGCAAAATGCCACTTCTAGAGTTGGCACTTTGAGACAGCTGGGTATCTCTGGCTCATACACAGAGTTGCACAATGTTTGTTTTGTTTCCTCCAGCTGTGCATCTTGGCCCCACGTGCACACGATTTGCCCTTCACACACAGAATTCAGAAAGGCTATCGCAGTGGCTAGATCTTTGGGGTAGAATAATGCACAGGCTCTTCTTCAAAACAATGCCCTCCGCATAATAGCTGAGAAACACTCAATTCCAGCTGTTTAGCTGTAGAGATAATTAAATACCTTCTGCTGTTTCCCATGTTTGGGCATGCACAGAAGTACTAGCTAAATTCCCAAGCAAACATCAGCAATTCCCACTCTTTTTCTAAGGCCAGTAAGATGTTTCTAGGGGAAAAAAATGAGTTACAACACCTGGTAACAGATAGTTCTGCAACTTGCTTCAGAGTAAACCCTGACACTTAGCAACCACATGAGCTCCATCACCTATTTCTCCCACTTCCTTCTTCTTCTGAAGAGCTATTGGATCATCAAGGACTAAACAGGCTCATGAAGCCCCGAAGCAGAGACAGATGTCTTACCGTTGGGAAGTCCTCAAGTACCTGCCGGTCCTTCTCCTTGCTCTCCATGTATTTCCACTCCGGCTGATAGAGATAGGAGTGGAACTCGTGCAGCATTGGGACCTTTATGTCCAAGCTGATGGTCATGTCATCCTCTATGGTGTCCAGGGCACGGAGAACTAGGTAGAATATACACACAGCATGTCTGGAGGGGAAGAAAAAAAACCCTTAATGAAGACCGCCCACTACACAGGACGAACAGCTTAAGCTAATCATGCAACCTTTGCCAGAGGCATTTCCAGCTCAGCATGATACAGGCAGACCCTGCCAAGTTGTCGATGCCTTTGGAACAACGTAATGACACACGCTACCAGCGCAACTCGCACACACTTCAAGCAACATGAGCCCACAGTACTTCAGCCRCTGAGCATATGGGAAATTACCCATTTCCTATTTCCCAAAGTTCAAAATCTTYTCCCTCCCCTAAAATCAGAAAGTCTATGCTATAGTTTGAAAATCATCTTATGTCAAAGGAGACTCATGCCCAGTACTWCTTCTACCATGGACATACAGCACTTTGGTTTCCCCACTTCTGATCTGGGGACAGTGGCTGTCCTCTACCATGCAGAAGTGTAAGAATAAATGCATTAGGCAGGTGTTGCTCAAATCGCAGGGTATCGTGAGCACACAGGTTAGAGACAGAAAATAGACCCTTCTCAGGACAATAAAKGAGCATTTTCCCTGGGTTAAGCACCAGTAGCAATACTTCTAGTCTATGTTACTCAGTCACCTTGAACCTCTACTGACTTTGAGCGATTTATGAGCCTCCGCACACACTTGTAACAAGCTGAGCTCTGCCAAAGCTGCAGCATGCAAGACCTGGGCTAGGAACCACAGAGTCTTCATTCACACAGAGAATAACTGCACAGCTTTTTGGTTTCTAATATACATATCAGGGAAGAAAAAGGCTCCCAAGTGCATTCTGGGCAGCGCACTGTACTGTGAGAGCCAGATCTGCAGGCGTAACCCAAGCCTCTAAGCCAATGCTTGCTAGGACCCAGGGGGATAGAGACTTCAGTCTGTTTACAGGAAAAAGCAAATGCAGAATAAAGCAGGGGGAGAATAAAGCAGGTGGACTATTCCTACCATCTCCCACTCTCTGCATCCAGTGCCCTTTCAGGCTGTTTTGCAGAGAGGAGTAAGGAGGCCCTTTACCATGCAGCAGAAACATTAGGACAAGCAGCTGGAAGCRTAAGAGACCATGCTTCTCTCCAATCTCCTTGCAACAAAATACAGAAGCCAAGATCCCAGCACGCCCTAGCCCATGTATTTAAGCACCACTGCGGAAACCCACCCAGCYCAGCTGGAGAAGTCCTATCGCTCCCTCCTTGTCCACCCAACTTCCAGAGTCCTGCAGCTGAAGCAAAAAACTCCTTGATTGTAATGAATACTGGTTCTAACTCCAGAATTTATACACAGAATCCTCTAACTCTTAATGAGCACAGTGGTACTTTGAAGAGATGATGCGCTTATTAATTATTTGGCAAATCATACCCRGTTTGTACTATTTCAGCCCTAATTATTAAGTCAAAGCACTAGTCTCCCAGGATGACAACATGCAAGGAGTGATTAAGCAGCCAGGGAAAACTAACTGGCTCTTAGAACCATCACTGTTAAATGTAACTATTCATTTTAATTAAAAGATATTTAGTAAAGTGCAGTCTGGGATAGAACATAAGCTTAACTATTAAACAGAAGAAGAAAAAGATAAATAAATAAGAAAACAGAATAATGGTAAAGTAAGTCTTCGTTTAGGAGTAACTGCCAGGGTTTGTCTGAAAGCTGTCTGGGGCTCACTTCCCCATCAGCACGCATTCAAGTGCTCACCAGCAGCTCCCTCCCACCTTCCTGTTTCTCTGCAAGACAGAGTTCTTCCATTTCAAGCAGGCTGCGAACACTCATCCAACTTGCTACAAGCGCTCCGGACTCCTACACCTTTTTAGCAGGACTCCTACACCTTTTTTCCCATGCTAACTTCCACCAGCAGTAACCAAAAAAGGCAGAGCAGAAGCTGAAATGCCATCTCAGCAACACCTACACACATCTATACCATACCCAAGGGAAAAATCCAGCAGTAATTCCAGAGCCCAGCATGGCTAAAACATTTCCTTAATCCTTTCGTCATTTACTGAATTTAGCTCTGTGTTAATTTGACCAAATGGAAGGCATGATCGGAGAAAAAAATAGAAAAAAAAAGACAGTGAATGTGCCCTGTGCAGAGCCCCCAATTTCACTGCAAGCTTCCCAGTGCAGTCTGAGCCTCTTGATGCTGGGTTCTAGTGCCACAGTTATCCGAAGGGGTCGATCAAACCAACAAGGCAGCAAGGTCCTTGCCAGAAAGTATCTGCATCGTTTTCTTTAGCAAGAGGAGACGCTGGCATTACTTCCCCTTCATGCAGCTATCCGGTGGGCAAAGCATTCACTTCTAGTGCACCTTCCAATGCCCTAGCCTAGGTGACTCTTGGGTCCAAGCATTGGTTCAGCAGCTCTGTTTCYCTTCAGAAACTCTCCTGGGAGCAGGGATGAGAACCAGGGACTCTCCTCACCAGTAAGCAAGCGATTCATGTTTCCCTATCCTCTAAACAAGATTTCACCCCAAACAAAATTCTTTTGGTGCACTACAGAATTAACTGAGCAGCAGTCTCTGTGTAGCCATACGTTGCAAAGATCTGGCATCCTAAAAAAAGCTATTGCCAGTTAGAAGTTTCCATGGCCTGAAGGTAGGGAGCTGGTACCATCTGAGTTAAGATGTAAGGCAAGGACTCAGAACTGAAAAGAAAAGAGACAAGGAAGATAACCACCAGAAGATCAAGTCAAGCACACCACACACAGACATCGCTAACAGGTTTCAGCATGTTTTATTGATGGATGTTTTTTATTAATCTCTACATTACCTAACATTCACAGGAATATTAAACAAGGAAAAAAGTTCAATTCTTGGCCCAACTCGTACTATTCCATGTAACCCCGGCCAAGCCACTGAATTTCTTTCCTTTTCCTGTAAAATAGGCTGCGGACAACCATTTCACAAATGTTAGATGAGAACTACAGGACACGGTCCAACACACACCATACCAGGGCTCACAAACACAACAGATAACCCAGTGTCCAAGCTGGCATCTGGAACTGCACTAATCTGACTCGGTGGTGGAGTCACAAAGTGTTTTAGAAACATCTAGTCTAAGTTAAAGGAACCTCTAGTCATAACTATTACCTGGGCTGGGATTAAATGGAGAAAAATCTGCATATTGAAATCAGTAATTGCTGTATGAGTGTAAGCAAATATACATACATGTATATAACCGTGCATATGTACCAGACCTGATCTGAGTTTATTATGCATTCCCTGTTACCATTAGCATCTGAAAAATTTCCTGAGCTGGTTTGTATGATTTGTCAAACACCTCAAAAATCACCGTGTGGCAAACGCCAGAGGATCACTCACACGAAAGCGCAGGTTTTTGAGGCAGCGGCTCACAAACGCGCCTTTCAGGCAGAGCCCAGACGTTCGGTCAGCCCTGAGTTTTCGCCTGCCTCCTGCCAACAGTGCAGTGAGGCCTCCCTCCACCCGTGCCAGCCGGCTAGACACCCAAAGGCCAGCTCAAATCCCAGTGCTGGCAGCCAGCGCGCGCATTCCCAAGGTGTCACGAACAGCACGCAGGCTGGTGCCGCCTTTAACCGTCTCCTGGCTGAGGACGCCAGTGCCCGGTGCTTGCAAGCTTGCATTAACCACCTCGCGCCGTAGGGACCTAGGAGTCCTGCTCAGCTCAGCCAAGCAACCCGGGCGTCTCGCTGCACGGGCTTTGGGGGTGTATTAGCGTCCTGCTGCACAGGGTGGGTTTGCATTGAGCACCCCCCGGTCAGCCCAGCCCAGCCCAGCCCCTCGTGTGCCACTCATGCTGTGGGGGCTGCACTGACCACTCCGTGTCCTGCTGCACGCAGTCAGGGTTGCACTGACCACCCCGGCCCAGCCAAGCCCAGCACCCTCCGTCCTGCTGCACTGAGTGGGGGTTGCACTGACCACCCTGGGCRAACCAGCCCGGTACTCCAAGCTCTGCTGCACGGGGTAGGGGTTACAGCGACCCCCTCCAGCCAGCCTCACCCTAGAATCTGCCACGTCCACTCTCATGCAGCGGTGCACTGAGCAC
>NW_028186358.1:1149346-1189836 GCF_003343005.1 Rhea americana | reverse complement strand
GACCGGGCTGGCGCTCGCGCAGCGCCGGGACCGCGGCGTGTCCGTCCCCCGCCCCGCGCGATGCCCCGAGCCCGAGCGCTGCACGCAAAACGCGCAGCCCACGCGGCGCATCCCCGCGCACGGCGATGACACCCGCGCAGGCGAGCCGGGCGTGGCGACAGCAGCCCGGCGGCACCCAGCATCTCCCCGCGGAGAGGAAGCAAAAATAAACAAAAAATAAAGAAAATGAAAGAAAAAGCAGCGCGCGCGCGTGGAAGGCGCGGGGAGCACGGRCGCCCACCGTGTCGAGCGGCGGCATCACGGCGCGGTAGCCGCCCATCTTGAACCGCAGCAGGTGGTAGATGTCCTCGGGGTGGCCCAGCCATTTCTTCAGCAGCTCCATGGGGCCGCGCTGCTCCCGCCGCCGCCACGCGCGACCCCCGCCACGCGCGCCGCTCCCCGCCGCCGCCCGCCGGATTAATGTGTGTGCGTGGGGGGGGGGCGGTGAGGTGGTGCCGCGGCCAGAGCCTGCCCCACCCCCCCCGCGCCGCTCCGCCAATCGGCGCGCTCAGCCCATGGCTCGGTGGGCCGACGGCGGCGCCTATTGGGTCGCGTACCTCGCACCAGAAGAACGCCAGCCAATGGGGCGGCGGCACGGGCTGGTGTGACGGCTGCCGGCSGGCCGCTGACTGGGCGACGGCGCCCACCACAACACGCGAGGCGCCGGCTTTCTTAAAGGGGCCGCAGAACGTGGAAGGCAAGAGGCGCCGCCGCGGCGTGTCACGGCCGCCCCCCGCCCGCCTCACACCGCACCTCGGCCCTGTCACGCCCCGCGGCTCCGACACCTCCACTCCACACCGACCCTCCCTCTGGTACGGCCCCTACTCGCTGCCTGCCCCTCTCCACGCAAGCCCACCACACGCCTCAGAGACGCCCGACCGCCATTTCGCGACCCCCCCCGCCACCAACCGCCCTTTCACCCCTCACCAACCGCCATTTCGACCCCCACACACACACCAACCGCCCTTTCACCCCCTCACCAACCGTCACTTCGCCCCCCACCCTGACACTTCTGCCCAGTTCCTCCAGACGCCCCCTTCAAGCCTCAGCTGTGGGTAGGTGGGTTGTGCTTTTTATTTATTTATTCATTAAGTCATCTCCCATCCTTTTCCCTCCCGGCATTTCTCCTTTTAGCTCACTATTCCAGTCAGCAAGATCAGCCCAGCAGTCGGCCCTGCTTTGGATCAAGACCTGAGGCTTCATCCAGCTGCCCTGCTACTACAGCCAGCTCTTCACATTTGACTAAATCGTCTCTGCCCCACAGACACCTCCAGCCACTCCCTGGAAACCCCTTTTSCTAAATACATAAGGGGTACTAAACATATCATGCCTCATTTCCAGTCTGAGCTCATCCAGCCCCCATTTCTGCTAACAACTCATATTTCTCTAATAAAGACTCTCTCAGGCCCAGACCCAAACTGAAAGCCACATTGCAGGATATACACTCAGACACAATATTATTTTTTTTTTTTTTGGCACTGTACCCCATCTAGGGGATTATTCACCAAGAACATACATTGCAACCACCAAAGTGACTGACCACAGGGGTACTGAACTCCAGCACCTCCAATTTATTTACAGTCCATCTTTAGATCTAGTCCTGTTAAAGTCTTCCCTCCTTCCTTATATTTGACAGAAGCTGCTGGTACAGTCATCTAAAAGGAGGCACAAAACTCTGGAGCTTTGGTAGGCAAAAGCTGTTGCTGTTCTGCATCTGGGATTATTTTTAAATGACTGATTGTTGTCTTGCAAGTGAAAAGTAAAAACTGGAATTAACAGAATTGGTTGCTTCAGCCTTATGACTGCAGTATGTCTCTTCTGATGGTGCTCAGTTTTAGAGAGACACAGTAAATCAGTGATTTACAGTGCCCCTGTCCACTGACACTACTGCAGATGCAGTAATTCCTGGTGGAGTTAGCAGAAAGGAATATATCCCTCTTCCTGAACAGCTTCATCTTAATTCAGTATATCAGATAATCCCACCTCTGTAATTATAGCYAACACCAGTGTGCTGGGCTGTGAATCAGCATACTCTCAGCTCTTACAGGAACTCTTTCTAAGAGGTGAAAACAAATCACTGTAGCAGTGCTTGGTGTAGCTCATTTCCACATGCTTGCATAGTCTCTGTCCTCAGCAGCAGTGTTTTTGTGACAAATCCCATCCCTCGATGTCACAGAAAATATTAATTAGCTTTTACAGTGGCTCTTAAGGGATGCTTGTGAGGCTTTGGTAAAGCTGTAAGTAACAAGTAGGATCACAAATCTGACAAATGTGGTGGGTGTCTAACCATGTTTAGAACAGGGAATGCATGAAGCTCATGATCTGTAAGGTAACTTGAAAGCAAAACAGGCCACTTGCTCAAAACCCTAAGGTTTCCATAGACCATCATAAGCCAAAAGAGCATAGGAAAAAAAAACTGGGCTCCACAGGTATCCTAGGTCCTTGAGGTCAACACAGCAAGGCACTGGCACAGTTAGCAGAGGTGCCTCATCCATAAACATCCAACTGAAAACAGGAAAATTTTGATCCATTAGCTGTTTGATAGCCCCTGTGATCATACAAATGCCTCCATTCAGAAGTAGGTGGGTATATGGCGGTCACAGCCCAAGAAAGCAGGCTGTTTTCTTGTGACTCATTTCTACCTGGCAAGCTGGTTTGCCCAGAAGCTTGCTCTCATAACAAAACAAATTGCTGTTCACAACCTGCACATAGTTCTGAGGTATCTTGGTCTCTAATTAAACTATTTATGCAGTTGTGTTACTGTGACAAACAAACAAAAAGTAGGAGTGTACAACCACTTTCCTTCTTGCATCCAGAGGTACAAGGTACTTTGGAGACTCCTGTAAGSTCTAGGGAGGAACGCATACCTCTGCCAACTCACCGTTCCTAAGGAACAGGCTTAACAGCCCCTGAGAAACCACAAAGTCCTTCTCAACACAACTAAGAGACCATCCGGACATGCTCCAAAAGAGAAAGAATAAGAAAGGCCGCTCACTTGGTGACTAGGGAAGCTTCCCCACTCCCGGAGGGCATTGCAGGCTGGCACTGAGGACACCACCAAGTCAGTCTTTTGAAGCCACACAAGGGTCCAAGGGTTTCCTTCATCACTGCATGCCCAAGGGGACACTGCTCCTTCTGATAGATCTGAGGGTGCAACCCTTTTCCACGCAGCTTGCTCTGCAACCAGTCAGAGCTGAACTGAATGGCATAGTCAAGCAGACGCTCCAAATCCGAGAGTGCCAACAGAGAGCCTTGTGTTAACGGATGAATCTTTGCCAGGTACAAAATTTCATTCTTAATGATGTTCCCTGGAAAGGGTCAGAAATTAGGAGACTGTAAGAATACTTCTTATCAAGATGACACAGAAAGGAGTTTAACACCAGTTAAATGCTGTGATCAGCATTTGAGGCCAACTGGGAGCAACTCCTTCCAGGCTTAATTTAGTACATATACCCTTGTGGCCCCCATCACTGTGACTTCCGCCTAAAAGAGACACAGCTAGCAATACCGTGCTCCGTATCAGAGGTGGCGCATACAAGGAACAGGCTTAAATCTGGAAATAGATCTAATTACAACCTCTTCCCACCACCATTCAAGAAGATTTTCCTTTCCTTCACACGGACAAGCCACACCGACACAGTTCACTGGGCTGACGTGATGCGCTTAAGCATCTGAAGCCAATGACTGCAGCTTGTGAAGCTTGTTTTCAGTGAGAAGACCACATATTCTCTCAGATGAGCCAGCTAGGAGCTTACTTTGCCATAAGGCTAAGGAGTTAAAGGCTCAGACTTACTGCTTGGCGTCTGCAGACATTCCATTCACCTTCCTCCCTTTGTTGTTCTGCCACCCTGCCCTGGAACTCACCCAGCCCTGAAAAATATCTCTGATCTAAGAGGGTGTAGCAGACAGGATTAGCTGTCCTGAGGGCATCCAGTGCCCGACCACGGTGGAACTCCACAGACAGGATGTCAGAAGCAGGATCAGCCATTGGAGAAGAGCACCAGTGCATTCGGCAATTGTAGAAAACAAGGAAGCCCCCGCTCTCAAAGTGCAGAATCAGCCTGGGAAAGGCAGAAAAGTTAAAATCTTTAGCCAAAAACACCCCCAAACCATTTGTTATATTCTGCTCTGGCTAAAAAGACTTAATGGAGAGAAGAGTGTAGAAAGGGACAGCAGCTTAGGARTGCAGTGGAAAGTCAACAGAAGACAGAAAAGCCTGTACATGACGTAAGCTCACAGAGAAGGACACTGAATATGTGCCAAGGCACCAGCTCTATGGAAAGCAGATGGCAGTAATTATCATGAGATCAGAGCTTAAACCTTAAGTATCTAATATGGGGTTGATCACACCCCATATCCTCCTATTCATAGAATCAGAAAGGTTGGAAGGGACCTCTGGAGATCATCTAGTCCAACCTCCCCRCTCAGCAGGATCACCTASAGCATGTTAGACAGGGTTGCATCCAGGCGGGCCTTGAAGATCTCCAAAGAAGGAGACTCCACAGCCTCCCTGGGCAACCTCRTCCAGTGCTCTGTCACTCCCCCAGTGAAGAAATTCCTCCTCACATTCACACGGAACTTCCTGTGCTTCAATTTCTGCCCATTGCCTCTTGTCCTGTCACATGGGACAACTGAAAAGTTTGTCTCTGCCCTCCTGACACCCTCCCTTCAGATACTTACACACATTGATAAGATTCCCCCCTCAGTCTTCTCTTCCCCAGGCTAGTACACATCAATGGCATCTTACGTCCATTTGTTTTCACAGGTTTAAGAACTATTAGAGAAAAAGGACAGGCCAAAACCATCCTGATATATAAGTTTAGTTCAAGAAACAAACAGAAGAGTGCCTCTCCAGGGTGAAAGCAGGAAAATCAAGTTTGCTAGAAGAGGACTCGGCCAGTACCTGGGTATAGGGTCCTTCCAGTCCCCTCTCTTATTGGCTTTGTTTGCTCTTGAGAATTCATTTGCCCGAATGCTGCCAAACAAGCCAAAATGGACACGCAGCCAATTGCCCGGGCCCCCTGCATCTGGGCCATCAGATCTGGAGTGTGGTACCTCCTGAAACTCCTCTTCTGAGAGGCCTATCTGCAGAGCATAAACCTGCTCTTGCCTCTCTTGAGCAGGAGAACTTGTCTCACTACAAGCCTCTCTTGGTAATGCTAGCTCTTCTGCAGTTGGTCCTAGCAAACCTCCAGCTGCCACAAATGCCAGGAACAAGTTCTTCCCATGAACCTGAGAAAAAAGGTAGAACGTGCTGAGGATCAAAATAGTTACTTGTACAGGAACAGCCAGAGGTTTTCTTCAATCTCTCCTTTAGGCAGAGGGCACATCATCCCACCCTAAACATAGAAGGATTCACTAGGATCTGAGTCAATCCCATCAAAGCTGCAGTCACATCCTAAGCACTCCTTCCTCACCAAGATGAGGCACAAGGTGTTAAAATGCAACTCTGGTTCAAAGCCCACTCACAGACTTCCAACTGGTCCAAGAGACACAACAAAAGAGATGAAGGGTTTTTCAAGTCTGTCATCAATGCCTCTCATTGCTTCCTCACTTCATGGGGTCCTGGAGTGTCTCCAGCTGAGGTGACCTAACACAAGGGTGGCTTCAAAACCACAGGCTGGCCACAAGTGACTTCTTGAGCAGGTCATGTCTGTGTCCCCAGCTAACTCTATCATGTAATCAGAGGTGAGGCTGCAGCCACACATGAACTGCACTCAGACTTCAGTGTTTGGTCAGTCAAGTACAAGTCATCACCTGAGGGAGGTCAGGTGATTCAAGCCCCCAGCAGAACTGCTCTTTCCTGGAGACACACAACCCAGTGTGACTATCTCAGCCACAAATGTCTACTACATAGATATTTTAAACTTAGCCAGGTGAAATCCTGCCCTCTGGTACAAGGGATGCAACTGTGCAAGTTCACAGCTGAGGAAGACAAGGCTGCTGCTCCCAGCATCTACCTACAAAAGAAACCAACTCTSCATCTCCTAGAAGCAGCTGCTGACAACACTAGCTCCTCTTCCCTTGAAGCACACAGAACTAGTGCATTAGCACAACTGATCAAAACTCCAAATAATTCTGGGTGTCTATCTGCCCAACCACATACCTGCCACAGCCTTTCTGTGCAAAGTTTGGGGTCAAAGCTACTGCAGCAGAAAGCAGTACCCCAAAAAGGGGGATTCACACCTCTGTGGTCACGTGCCCCTACTTTGTGGTTATAAACAAAGCCTATGGCCCACGTTATGTACAAGCCTGGTATCACTCTCAGATTGTACACCACCTGCRATCCAGATGCAGGGCAACAGTGGTTTCCCTCAGACCTACCACAAAGTGATAAGGTTGTCTTCTATAGCTCACCCGAGAATCCTCGAGCCTCAGCGCTTTCAGTTCATTTACGTTGATCTTCCGGCTGCTTCCCCCCACCTTGGTCACTACTTGTCCCACAAAAGGGGAGGTCAGCAGCTGGAACTTCTTCACCGACGGGCCCTCTGGCATCTCTGGCAGCCGTCAACAGAATGGCAGATCTTCTCACACTTGGTACCCTAAAGCTGAAGGGACATTGCAGCTCAGAGCTACAAAGCCAGTCGGAGGCTGAGCTCATGTCCACATAAAAGGCTCAGAACAGTCCTTTCATGTCACTTCCCTTCAACCTCTGTGGCAAAGTCCAGGAAGAYAGACAGGCTCCTTTGAGGCCCAGGGCAATAGGGGAATCTTTATTTTTTTCAGATATTTGTGAGACTGAACAAAGCCCTRAGCAATCTGCTCTAATGTTAAATTYCATCTTGCTTCAAGCARRAATTTGGCYKGGRGCCCTCCAGGAGTCATTTCTGATCAGAATTTCTSCAGTAATCASARAAGASCTTCAGTTAGACTRTTCAGAATCTYTCCTCAYTAGAAACAAGARCTCACAGGACTCCAGCCATTTATCATTCACAGCCTTAATGTCCCAGCATAAAGGCAGAACAGAACCTTACACAGATGTTACTAGACCTGAACCAACTCAAGCCACAGTCAACCATCTTCTTCCACACTACCAAGAAAAGCATTGCTCCATGATCAGCATTGGATTAGCTCATCCTGCTCGCTTTAGCAGCTTCTTGCTACTGTCCCACCAACTCTAACAGCATAGGGCAGATTAGAGAGTATTTGTATGCTCTGCCAGCAACATCCAAGGTCACCAGACTCCAGCAAGAATGGCAGACAAAGCAGCACCATCCCATAGCATCCTTTAGCTCACACACAKAAGTTATACCAGCATGAAGGTATTATTTCTAGCACAAAATCCCAGACACGTTACTTGCATTTCTTTTGAGACATCTGCGAGGACTAGGTACGCAAGACAGCGCCATCCAGAGTGCAAACAGCATGGTTTTTCACCYCACAGTGACAATTCCACCAGAAGATTAATCCCACAGACCAGCACTGACCTTCAGGCCCAACAGAGCTCAGTACAAGTACAAGCCCCGAATTGCTACAGAAACACTCCTGCAAAAGAAATAACAGAGAAAAGAGGAAGCAGCCCAGGAACGGCCCAGGCTGCCTTCAGTGCAGAGCAGCTGTGAAACTTGAGCTTTCAGGGCTATGTGCTGCTGCGCTGCCCCATCTCTSCAAGCTGCCCTTGGCCACAACAAGGAGACATCCTTGTTCACTGAAGCTTTCAGCTCAGTAGAGACATYTAAACAACCAGCAATTTCCATTCATAGAAGAATCACAGGAGGATTGAGGTTGGAAGGGACCTCTGGAGATCACCTAGTCCAACCCCCCTGCTCAAGCATAAGCCACAAAATTCTCCCCAAGGATTTGAACCCGCAGCCCCGACCCTCCACGTGCAATTGGGCAGCTCTGTTCTCCCAGCCTGCCCCTATTGACACCAACTCCCCTCCCTCCCTCCCCAAGGGAAGAAGCGCCCTAAAAAAACAAAAAGCAATAAATAAATAAAAATAAATAAAAAAAAAAATTTCTTCCCAGCCTGCTCCAAATCCCTGCCGTTACCTACCGAGGGGCTCTGCAGGACCCGCTGCCGACGCTCACCGSGCGAGACCTTGCAGRGAGGGGTATCAGGCCGCTTCCAGCACGCCCCCACCACTATCACGCCTCCCTTCTTCGCCCCGAATTAGATTTTCTCCCCCTCCCCAGCCCCAAATTGTATCCATTTCCCAGGCCCCCTCAGTCGAGCGCCGAGTTGCAGCTCTCCAAAGCAATCGAGCGCCGCGCTGCTTCCTTGCACCTCCTCCTCCTCCTCCTCCTCCTCATTGCCCGCACCGGGGCACGGGGGAAGCGGGTCGCGCAGCTGCCTCGTATCGCCCGTAATGCAACTCCCGAGCCCCCAAACCCTGCAGCCGGCCCCAGTCCACCCCCCTTTCCGTGCACGCAGCTGGGGAGGAGGCAGCTCAGTCTTTCCCCTTGGGCTTCAGAGTCTTTCCTCTACCCCATCTCTGTTCCCGAGCCCTCTGCCAAAACCCTCCSCATTGCCAGCTCCCCATTCTCGCACCACCCTGCCTAACCCACCCATACCTCCAATACCCAACCCTGTCATACCACACACTACACCCAAAATCTTCATCCACCTGATCTTACAGGGGATGGAGGACCCCCACCACCACCACAGCAGCAGCAGAGCTGCTTGACTGGCTGCCATGGGGGCAATGGTGAGGGTTTCAACTGCCTGTCGCACCCCCTCAGCAKGCCCCTAGTCGCACCAGGGCTCAGGGACTGGCTGAACTGGGAAGGAAGCTGAGCACCAGAGGGGAAATGWGGGTGTTTGTACCAGTGTTGTGCTTCTGCAATAACAGAAGCGGCTTGGTGCGGCCCTTGCTGGCAATGTGGTTTTTGGCTCAGGGGTGGCATCTTGGAGTTCAGCTGGAAGCAATTAGGCAACATCAGCAGTGCATTAAGCAAAATTGTGTTAGTAAGAATTGCAAAAAAGATAAGATGCACTGTTATTAAGGTATCCTGAGGAGCCTTTCCTCTTTCTTCTGCATTAGTAGAATTACCTGCTGCATGGAAACATACTGGGCACTTCTTTTTCCTCTGTGGATTAAAAGAACCATCCCTTCTCTGGATGCGCTGAATATGTGTTAATTTACCATTAACCCACCCCAAGAAGCCCACCAGGTCAATCAGTCAGGCAGAAGCCATTCAGTTTTATTATCGTTGTTTTATTTCCATTAGTTCTAAAGGTGTAGAAGTTATGTGGATTGGTAGCCATACTACTTCATAATATATATTTTTTTACATCTTTAAATAATTACAGCTTGTTCAGTTGGTTGGTTGGTTTTGCCCTCCCCGTTACAAATAAGTGTCTGCTTTTGTGGGACCTTCCCAGCTGACCTGGGAAGCTTCAAACTTTATACATGAAAAAAAAAGCAAAACAAAACACCACTCCTGACATAGTCACAGCTTCAGAGTTGTATTAAGAAATGTTGATCGGTATTAAAGCTCCCTTACAATATTCCTGAGCTCCTCCTGACTGGAGAGGRTCCAATCAGCCCACAAGATTGCAAGTGAAATATGGAACTCTTCTGTTCAATTTATATAAATAAGAACTGAAGCAATTCAGGATATTGCACTTTTGTGAAGAGGAAAGAAATTTAGAAATGGTTAATGATCTTTCTACCTTTCTGGCTCCCCATCCTGATTCTTACCTGTCTATCTCACACTGGTGACCACTGGTCTGTAGCAAAGGTCTGATTCGACTGTTTGCACAATCAAACCTTATACTGAAAATCGTTAGGTACCAACATTTACATCTGTGATTAATGGTGACCTCTAAGGGAACGGTTCTCTCGRGGACATTTATATATGGGCTTAAGTGTTATGCAGGACTGGGCCCTTCCCTCTTACTCCTCAGGGCAGGCRTGATTTTCAGTTCTGTATTTATGTAGGACCTGGCCCAGTCACTAGGACCTCCAGCCACGATGCAGTGGAATAAATTACTACAGTAATAATAGCAACAACAGCAATAATAATATTGCCCTGAAGAGTCTTAAATAATTGCATCTAAATACATGAATAAAGCCTCAGGTTCTGAAACTCCCTCATCATTTGAAGGAAAACAGTGCTCGGATGTAACCCCAAATTTTGTAAGGTGGCCATCTTGCTRGAATGAGCTGAATCCACTGAAAATGGTAGCACTCCCATCCCCTCACTTTATAGTATGTCCTGTGAGTAACCCCAGATCTGTCACTTSCAGTATTTCTCATCCTGTGTTGGCCATTCCAGCTCCTACCTACTGAAGGGGCTCTGTGCGACTCCTGGGTTTGCAGCCAATGTTCAGCCTTCTGCAGTAAAGACTCGTTACTTGGGACTCCTCAGCCTGAGTAATTAATTTCTCAATAGTTTTGTCTTTTCCTAGTGTCTAACATTTATCTGGAAAATAATGGCAGGACCACCTAAYATGAGGGTGGTCAAACACTGGAACTGAAACTTGGAGAGGTTGTGGGTTTTCCATCCTTGGAAATATTCAAAACTTGACTGATCAGTCTCTGAACAACCTGATCTAGTCTCTTCTGACTTAAATTATTCTTTAATGCTGTGACTACAAGTTCCCTAGGASAGGACCCATCTAACCACAGTGTGTTTGTAACCAAAGTGTTGCACAGTTTGTGCAAGCACTTAGCACAATGGTACTCCATCTGAGGTCAGTCACCATCTTAATAGCAATATTGGCCAGAGTGTAGCCAAAGGTTCTGGATCAGCAATAGCTCTGCAACAGTTTTGGGTGAATCAAAAGAAAGACAAAACCAGGAGAATCTGAACTTCTGCTGTATGTAGTGGAAAASGAGGGACAAAAGAGCTCGTTTCTACCATTCAGGAGAACCAAACTGTCCTCAGCTCCAGAGACCCATCTTTTCAAAGTAGGTATCTGTCTTGTTATCAGGGTCCTTGTAAATGCTGCTCATTGTTTTATAAGAACCATGTCTTTAAGGAAGGCCAAGAACCAGTTAATATAGCTCTGCCATGGTTGTCTAGATAACCTGAGGGGGCATGAGCCAGGCTGATGTCTTGTGGGGGATTTTCYCTCTCACATTTCAAAAAGATTCCTTTATGACACCTCAGAGTATGTATTAAGGGCAATAAAGAATTTCTGCCAAGGCATTGGCTTTGAGGGCAGTAGGAGGAGCACAGTAATAGGGCAAGGTAGACAGAGCACCTGGGACCATCAGCATGGAAAGAGAAATGCTACATGTGTTTGGTCTGGATCTTAGCTYCTCTCCAAAAGGCCATCTGCTTCCCTCCCTCTCAGATTGCCCACAATGGATTCAGGTGTCCCAAAATGTGGGCATGTGTCAAGTGGCATCTGGGTGGACATCCTATCATGAACAGGAATTCACAGCCAGATCCCAAGAGAGCTCAGCTGCCAGATACTAAGGACTATAGTTAAAGAAGGAGGCTGACTAAAGACCTGTGTGCTTGGGGAGAAATGTCTTTATGTCTTCACCTCAAATTCATATTCTTCATGCTATTTCTTCCTGTATGTTTGAACTTGTAACTTTTCTGAATGGAGTCTTTTTTCATTATCTTCCCTTTATCCTTACTCTTAATTAAATCTCCAGGGGCCTGATACAAGGCTCACACAAGTCAACAGAATGTTGAGTCATATCCTGACTTCTTCTCAATGGCCTATCAGGCCTCAGCAGCCTCACAGAATTTCATTATAACATTTTATTCATGTTTCATTGACTACCTCTTCCTTATCTGTAATAAGCACACTCATGAGGGTAGATTCTGCCTTAGTCTCAGCAAGACAGAGCATAAACTCTGTRGGCACCTTAGCAGTGACAGATTGAAAAGCCTCCCAGATCTTGGGCTTCATTCCCATGCRCCAGTGAACATCACTCCTTGTAAATGTCAGGACAATGCTTCCTGCAGAGAAGCCCACCAGAAGACCCTAAAGGTGTTAATACCACTGTCCTGCAAGCCCYATGGCATCACTGCCATGCTCTTTTCTGAGAAGCACAGAGACATTGTTACCCCTCCAAAACTCTGTGAATCTAAGTTACTACTCAAAGCAGAGATAATGTGGAGGGGTCCAAGCCTCTACTGTGTCTCTACTCCCCATAGTCCCTCTCAAGACCACTCCAGTTGCATGCTTCCCCTTAAAAAAAAMATCTCTACCACCAGGGAAAAAAGGAAAGCTCAAAGGTAATACAATGCCATTCTTTTGCGTCAGTCATGTGCGTGGCTTTCCTCCTCCCCAAGCCATGTACCTTGGTATTTCATTGGTAACCCGTTTTCTGGAAATGTTCAATAGCAAGAGACGGAGGACTTTACATACTTCAGCACATTTCAGGGGGTGCACAATTCCTCTTCTAGATTTTCACTTTGTGGTTCCATACTCAAGTTCTGAGTGCAAATAGGGAAGAGAAGAACTGGGAAAGTAAGAGGAAGGATCAGAGAGTCTGGGAGTGGACAGAAAGAAGAATGGAGAAGCATACAGGATGAAAAGTCTCCCAAAAAATCTCTGCCTAGACAGGCAGGCCTGGCCTTCCTTGGAGATGTTGATGAGAACATCCTGGCAAGCATCTAGAGAAGCATTGAGAAAGATTGCACAGGGGGCTGTGTCATCTGCATTACTGGAGTCTGTTAAGCACATGCTAGACAAATAGCAGCTAGGGATAGCTTAGGTAGAATTTATCCCTTTAGTACAAGGGAATAAGCCAGCGACCTCTCAGCATCCCTTCCAGCTCAAWTTTCTAGGATTCTGTGGTTGCTGAGAGCCTTAGGAGCAAGTGTGAACACCAGTCTCTTGTTTAATACTCATGCATAAAGGAGTTATGCTTCTTTTGTAGGCAAGCAAGTCTATGCAAATGCTTCATAAAGAAAATGGCCCTTGCTTGCCTCCRTTAGAGAGCTGAAGATCCCAAAGATGAAGAATCCTGTTGTTTGTTGCAGAAAGTGAAATCCTTAAGGGTTAGACATTGGAGATGGTCATGGCCCAGCTATTGAGAGTAAAGAAGGCACTCATAGTATACCCRCAAATAAATGGCAATCAGATTTCATCAATGGCAGCAAAAACAACAGAAAAGAGTGAAAAAATAATTAAAATAAATGTCTCTAAAGCAACAGCACAGCAGCATTAGAAGAGCAACTTTCACTTGCTGTGCTCTAGAGTAATCTCCAGGCCCGGCTTGTAGCTATCCCTAAGGGAAGGCCTGGCTTGTAGGTATCCCTAAGGGAACAGCCAA
The DNA here is from genome assembly GCF_003343005.1 of Rhea americana. NCBI lineage: Eukaryota > Metazoa > Chordata > Aves > Rheiformes > Rheidae > Rhea > Rhea americana. Next base: position 1,176,610 of record NW_028186358.1, on the reverse strand, counting down.
ACAATTTTCTTCAGGATTTGATAACCAATGTTTTTCTACCTGTTTCCAGAAGGTTTTTCCTTCCAAAATCCCCTCCTGATTTCAGACAGACAGACCTTCTCCAGGCTCAGCCAACAACCTTTTGGAAACACAATCCAATGGTTTTGYAATGATAAATAGGAAAAGAGTTATTATTAAATACAGGCATTCATTATGGTTTTGAAACCATTTAAGAAAATGAAGACACACTCTAGGTGTGTGAGCTGAGAGTTCTGGGGGGTTTTGTGGGGGCTTCTCTTTCTTTCTTGCCCTAGTTTGTCATATCAACTCCATTGAATCCACCATAGCACATCTAGTAAAGTCTGTGCAAGAAACTCTACTGGCTCCATTCAGTGGCGGATCACTGATTTTGGATGATGAGGAGATGATGGTGTTTTCTTCTGGTCAGGAAACTAATGGATGGTGAAAGAAGAAAAAAAGTGTCTTTGTGCCACCATCATCTGGATCGTCAATGTTTTCAAATAAATGAAACCCAACAACTGTGTCTATCTTTTCTTCTGGCTATTTCATTAGAGGCAGTGACAGTCAGATAAAGAGATATTTCTTTAAAGGGGAAAAACTTTCAAATCCATTAGCTACTTTGAGATTTGAGTCTTCTCTGTTTTGTAAGAGCTCTCCTACACCTCCAAGAAGTCCTCTTTACCTCTTTCCTGGAACATCTCACAAGAGGAGGGAAGTCAGGAGAGCAGGGGAGGCAGGCAACAACATTGACTTGATTATTACATGGCATCTTCTTTGTCTCTCAAGCAGATCAGCCCAAAGTCCATGGGTGGAAGACCAGCTTATGCAGTTATGATGTCCCCATGGTTTTCAGCTAAGACCAGGCTGTTCCAGGAGTCCTGTTTGGAGCTAGTCTGTGGAGACTGGCTGATGGCTGACTGGTAAGCCTGAGGGGAAAGCTTCAGGGCTGAAATCGCAGGGTGAATAGAAGATCCATGTCCAGACATAGCAGAGACCGAGAATGCCTATGGAAAAAGGAAGATCCTATAAACAAAGCTTTGAAAAAATAGAGAACCTTGCAATTCCTGTAAGTGGGAGTAATGCTTTTCTAGTAACAAGAGAACGGTGCACCTGGCTGAGAAYTTGGTACAGAGCTCCAAATTACAGTTTATGTATGATACTTCAGACAGACTCTTTCCTTCTTGTTCTTCATCCTGCTCTCCTGCTCTTTCCTGTTACTGCCTGTGGGGGATATTGTTCTCTTCATCATGAGGTATGCTATTTAAACACTGGAGTTCTTGAATCCAAGAGGAGACAAGCTATCATATACTACTGTTTCTTAATCTTACTGTGATACGGGGATCCTTAACTGAGGCACAATTATTAAAACTGCAGGCATCTGCACAGATCAGCTTCCAGATCTGGGTCTTGTTTAGCAGGAAATGCAGCTGGTCTCAAGRCATCTAGTGGTGGATATGATACAGAGAACATGACTTTACCCTGCAGCTCTCTCCTGTCTTACTGGCTTGCTTTACCTTTGCAGGGGCTCAGCTCAGTTAGATTTGTGCTCTGTGAGTTTATTCTCTTCACACTGAATTTCACACATAACCCAACACATGCCTAGCCAGTGCAGTGAAAGTAGAGTAATATTGCCAAATTCTCTTGCCCAGATCAAATCAAATCAAGTTATACAAAGGGAACCAGCATTTTCTTGTTACAGGGCTTATATAGCTGCCCAGTGAGAAGGACTTCCATGTTTTCAACAAGATGGATACCTCTTGTCGTTCATTTGGAGCTACTGCACGTCATTAAAAAATCATATCGTGCTTGTAACACATGGTGACAAAAATACATACTTTCATTCCATCTCCGGGGATAGCTTTCCTACAGTGAACTGTTAGAACCCTAGGTTGAAAGGTGGCAGCTTTTCCCCATGTAGAAGGTTTTGAGGATGTTCTCCTCACCATGTCTACCATACTACTGTTCCCATCTTTGTCACATCTCCAGTATCTCCCCTCTGTACCTGAGAAATTGGGCTGGGGTGCCCGTAATGAGATGAGAGCCCTGGTTCCGTTTTTATGGGGCGCATTTCCTCAGTGGTCGTGGCACTGCTGCTGCTACTGGCAGAGCTGGTAGTTGGGGTAAGACTCTCACTGCTGGATGCACCTGTGAGAAAGCAGGTAGTAAACCAGGCTCTTCCCAAAGAGTTTTCAGTACAAACAAACAAACRAAAAACAATGGACAGGGCTTTCTTACTGTTGATAGGCATTCAAAGCTATTCACTTTTTGAAGAACCAGACCATTTTGTGGTAGGGTGTCTGATCATAGGGCACAAGTCCAAATTTCATTTTAAATGGCCACACGTGCAAGCTTATACACACAGATAGGCAGAATAAACTTTCTTGTCCAACACTTACCTGCTGGTGTCTTTGATTTGTTAAGRTTCTTTGGCTTACGCTTCCTTGTTTGAATGCCTTCTTTTCTCATTGCTAAAGGCCTTGGAACCTATGGACCCAAATATAAAAGATGTTGGTTTCAGTATGTCTAAWAAGTCATCTAGGAGAACTAATTTTAAAGTCAGAAGGGAACAACAGCTCATCTAACTTACTTTCGTATAAAAGCAGAAAATTTCTTCCTGKCTAATGCATATTTTCTAGAAAGGGACCAAGTCTACATGAGAAGACCTCATTCAGCCASTGATTCTACTCAGCTAGTCACTCTCGTAGTCAGAAGCATCCTGGGATTACCAGAAGGAATTTGTTGGGTTAGTGCTTTCCCTCATTCACATTGTCCTCCAGCTGTGACCTGTCTCTCATAAATATTTCTCCATCTACCCCGAAGCACTAGAGATCCTTGAGGCCATGAAGATAGATATGTTAATAAATAAATAAATAAATAAATAAATTCCCTCAGAATAACAACGAGAAGCAGAACTGGGAATTGCTACTGCAGTTGCCAGGATGATGAACATCTCTATCTGCCATGGAGGATGGTCCCATTGCCACTGATTGTGGTGAGAGAAGGACTGGAGAATTTGCAAAGCTGCTTCTTAAAGTCCCTTTTTGCCTTAGTGTACATGTTTAAATGTGTACTTCACTCCAGCAAGACTCTTCTAGATATATCAGACACGATGCCCTCACCAACAGGAAGAGCACTATCCGGGAACCCTTGCCAGAAAAGTGGCAAGACTACAGCCAAGTCTTAGCTGGGAACTGATGCCTCATTTGGAAGGGCTCAGCCCTCCTTTGTGCTTCTGACTCAGATATTTAATTGAAATGCCTGAATTTAGCAGTGATGAATCTGAGTCTAATTTTATTGGATTTTAGGGTATCAAATCAGTACGTGAGAAGTGCCCTGCATACATCACTTCTTGGCAGCATGACCATGACTTAATGCTGGGGGGGAATAAGGCCCAAAGGGACAGAAGGAGAAGCAACTCCAGGAGAGCACAAAAAATTGTACAGCAAAGCCAAGCACCAGCTCAACCTCCCCATAAGAGTAAGGTCAATAAAGGCTTTACCCCATGGAGCTTCATGTAGAGTCCACAGGCATTACAGACTGGTTCTCCCTCCGCGTTTCTGCGCCAGAGTGTAGTTGTCGTTGTGTGGCAATTGGCACAAGAGAGGCCAACACGGCGGGAAGCTGACTGTGAGAAAGATTGAGGAAGAAAATACATCAACTCTCCACTGCTACCACCACCAGCATCTCAAAGCCCAAGGAGTTCTGTTCCAGGTCGCTGGTCCCCTCCCAGGACCAGCCTGGCACACAGTTTCTGTTGGTCTGTCCCTCCTTTAGTATGTTCCTCCTCTTGTCTCTCTTCTCGTTTCTCTGCCATTTTCTTTCCTTGCCTTATTGCAAGGAAATTTCCCTCTTGCCTTTCAACTTATACTTCAAGTGGGCCTGACTTTCCATAGGCCCTATCTCCTGTTTGCCAGTCTTGAGCAGATGTCTCCACTATCCCAGGGGCATCTCACATGGTGTGCCTGTACAGCCTCACCAGGAGTGCAATGCACCATGCAGTCTCCATCATGAGTGGACAGGATCTCTGCTTGCAGAGCTCTCTGGCATATCTCAGGCTCATAGAAGTGGGTTACYCAGTGACAGATTAATCTCATTTGTTATACTGAATGTATTTATTTAGGAAGACAAAAGATTTTTACTTTAACTACCCATCTACGATATATCCCTAGACATGTCCTCCTCTTTTTTTKKKGGGGGGGAGGGGAGAAATTCTGTCTGGAAGAAAGAGCAGATATTTGGCAATTTTTCCAAGATTTCTAGATCACCAACAGCCCAGCTAAAGGACAAGAGTGCATGTACAGATCCTCACAGCTCATATGCTTGTATTTCTTAAGGGTTTTCCAAGGAGCCTTATAGCATGGCTATGCAGATTTAAAAGGATGCATTGCTACATGCTGTAAATCACTAGCTCTGGTACCTAAAGCACAATTCCTGACCACACAGACGTGCCCAGGGATAACAGGTACACCAGTAAATGAAATACGGCAAGGACCTTGATGCTAGGGTGCAAACACTGACAGTGCTACATGGCTCCTGGTCAACATCATATTCTGCAAAATTAATGCAGGCTATGCAGGAATTCAGCTTCCTCTGYCAGGGACACTCAGGAGATCTCTGCCCAGGAAATCAGTGGGAGCATTGCTCTGCACCAGTCCTCCTCCAGAGCAGGTTGGAAGTGTGCAGCTCCAGCTCCCAGACCCCTCTGAGCCAAGGGCAGCACTGGCCCAAACTGGCCAGCCAGTTTGGTTCAGCTGCTAACTGACTGGCAGCAACGTAGCCTAGCTCAGTCCATAACYGTGAAGGAGTTTTCACAAGAGGGCGCTGGGTGGCTGTGGCTGGCGGCAGCACTGAGAATAGCAGTGTCATTTTTGGCATTTGCATGGGTTTTGCTGATATGAGCACAGACAGGTCTGAGCCATGCAAAGAGCYGGGCAGATGGGAATGGTGAATACTAGCTGAAATACCATGCAGCACCTCTACCTAGGCAAGCCCTTCTCACCTCAACCTTGCACTCAGCTTTGCCCCACGTGCGCTGTGTGGTCTTCACTTACCAGTCTCCTCTGAGGTTTGAACAAGGGCCGGTTGATGCCATTCATCTTGTGGTAGAGGCCACAGGCATTGCAGAGGTAGTGCCCCGTGCCATCTCTTCTCCAGAGTGGGGTGGACATGGCCCCACAGTTGACACATTCTCGCCCCTCTGAGTAATCATCAAAAAATTCTGCTGCCATGATGGGAGAGAAGCGAAAATACTTGGTTAATTACATGCCCATACATTTAATTTCTGGTCTGGTTCTCAATATTTGAGCCCCAGAAGTAATATACTTTTTTTGCAAAAAAAAAGTTCTTATTTTATAGGGTGTTCAAAACAGCTCTTCCCTGTGAAAGGAAGAGCAGAACCCCCCAAGACTGTTGGGAACAGGAATCCCTTTTCCTGCCTACAGTGTTGGCTGAAGGGTTTGTGTAGCAGCAGGGATGTGCTGGGACACAGATAAAAGGCAGACAGAAACAGAAGCCTTCCCTTGTGCTCTGACTTTATCCAATTTTCAAGACTGGCCACATCCAGGGCAAATAGATTGGGGCAGGCAAACAACCATGGTTACAATCAAGACAAGTTACTGGCAACCACAGACAAACACAGGCCTGGATCTACAAACCAGAACTGCCCAGAAATCAGCCAGTTGCCCAAACCTCTCTTGCTGGAGCTCAGGCAAGTGCAGGCAGAGAAAAGCATGCCTGTAGCTGTGCACCATGTTCAAGGCAAGGCAAGGCAGTCTTCCTCACCTGGCCCATGCCAGCTCTCACCTCAGCCTCTCTGCAGAGGGGAAACACTACAGAGCCAAGGCTGAGAGATGTTTGCACGCCTTTGGGTGATTCCCCTGCACAAGAATCARCTTCCCAGCTGCAAGAATCCATGTGTGCATCCTCAGCCCTATGCTGTCAGCTAGCACACATTGGCCTTGGACATTAGGAGGTGTCAAAGACACCGAGCTTCTTGATGCAACTCTCCGTCATTCTTRACGTCATGCTCCAGGGCTTGGTGCMTTCACTCATTACACTCYCTGTTCACTCTCCACCGAGGCCCAGCTGCAGCTGTGACATAAGGCTGWGGACAATTGCCCTGGGTTCGGGCAGTATGATCCCTCTGCTGTGACAGGTTCATATAATCTGCGAGGCAGTACAGAGCCGATACAATGTGTTATGACTGCATCATCATTTGGAGATACCCAGGTCAGCTCACCCTTGGATACAAAACCCTCAAGAAGCCAAGGACTAATTTATTACGGTGCACTTTGCCTGAAAAACGGGAGCATCTCATATAGCCCTTGCTGAGATGTAAATCTAGTGCCTGCAGTCAGTGTGGGTCTTGAAAAGGCATGTTGCTAATGGTGATCCCATTGAAGGACATCATCTAGTGAGGTCAGTTGGAAGATGTATTTCTTAYGTTACAAACCCATTCCTGCCTCTATTTGTCTCTCCTCTTTACCCAAAGACAGAAACCAAGGCATGCACACGTTCTGAGGTGGGCACCATAAAAGGAAGACCAGATGATAAAAAACTGGGGAGGAGGAGAAAAGGACAAATAACAACAAAGAATTCTGCATAGACTGAGAATAAACCAGGCGGCTGGATGTATGCAGAGAATAAACCACGCTGCTGGAAAAGCCTGATTCCCAACATACTGTAGCACTCAGGAGACTTTCAGAAAATGGTGAGAGCTTTGCACTGGGGCCTTGAGCCAGATTACAGAGCAGTGTAATCTTAGCTCTTACAACATTAGTGTACATCTTGCTATAGTCTGTGCCTGTCCCTCTTAGTGCTGTACAAGAATCTCAGCTTTCACCTGGAAACCAAGTAGTTTGCTGAACAGCAAACARAATTTGACTTCCTGCAGATCTGTCTCTCAAGGCTATGTGGATTCTYTGAAACTCGTAATGGTTATGTTCAAACATCAGACTTGTTTTCTCTCATCTCCTGCTCTACTGAATATCTTTTTGGAAAAATTTGTAGGAAACTAAATAACCACGAAACAAAGAGTTAAAAAATTACTGGAGTGTGGTTGATACACGAAAACTCAGAGAAACAGATTCACTTGAGCTTGGTTTGCCCCAGAAGACCATGCTAAAAATGGCAGGAGGTTAGACCATGTAGCAACAAGGAAATACTAGAAAACAGGAAATGAGTGCACCTAAAGGGCTCTGGAGTCAAAAAAAGGAAGAATCCGGTATCTTCTTAGCAGCTTAGAAAAATCTCACTATGTTTGAACAATTTTGATAGTTTGAGAGAGAATGGGAATCCCTCCAGGTGATATTTTTACATGTATGCTCAGTGATACTATAGCCCTAAAAGCTCATTTTCCTTTTTAAAATCAGCATTGAATCATAGCCAAAGTCTAGCTCAAGTAAACTTCCTTTGAAAAGAGAAGGAATTGGATCAGTTGGTCAGGAAACAACTCATTTCCTTGAAAAATCTCAAGAAGAACATTTCACTATTTTTTAGAGTTTGTTGAAATTGTTGATTAACATTTTCCAGGAAAAAAAGATTTTCAGAGTAATGCTAATGCTATGAGAAAATCCCTTCTTTGAAAASAGTTCAGTAAAAGTTGTCAACATGATCTCTGAGAATTTAAAAGCGTTAGTCCAAAAGTAACGGTTAAAATTCTTGACCAATGTAAGTTGTGCCTGTGACTAATTAAAAAATGTCATATTTTCTGGAGATTTTTGCACTAGAAGAGCAAACYCTGAATTTTTTTAATCAATAAGAAAAGAAAAAAAATCATAGWAGACCATCAGAAMCTTTAAATCTGGACTAGCTCTTGAATATGAAGTTCCCTCAAATGAGTRGGATAAGAAATGTCAAGTATAGAAATACTTTTCYTTTTTAGACGAAAGAAGAAGATGTYGTGTTGAAACCAGAGGAAAAGAAATGAATTTTTGTCTTCCAACAAAAATCAAATTTGTTACTGAATATTGAATATTCKTTCCTAAGCGTTTTTGTGAGACTCAGCTCCACTGACTCTTTKTACTATTGATTTGTARTCTGCCCTCAGAAGCCCCAATGCCAAACCACCTTGAGACCCTCTCCCTTTGCCTTCCTCATTCAGACCCTCTCCCTTTGCCTTCCTCATTCATTCGTATTTGCTTCCACTATATTCTTCACTACTTGTTTTCTTTTTTTTTTTCTTTTTTTTTCTTTTTTTAACGATTGCCATGGTATTTGAACTGGAAATTCTCCCTTGATGGGGTTTTACCAATTTAACTTTCCACCGAAAGAAACAACTTTTTTTTCCACCAGAACAACTTTTTGTTTCCATAGCACTAACCCTTGTGTTATTTTTCCCTCTTGGATATAGACAAAGGTGATCCTTGTGCACATTAATAAGTGGGAATCACTGGTGCTCAGGACCAGTGAGGAACAGACTTTATTCCCAGGGCACGCTGAAGCTTCATGCAATGGGTGGCTCTACCTAATTGTATCCCTCACCAGGTGATACCGATGGGGTGCGTCCCTTGTTTACACCACCCAATTCTGAGTCAGAAGATAACATTCGTGGAGTGTAATCTCATAAAAACACCAACCATTCCTAGAGCCCTGTCAGTGCAAAGCGAGCTCCTTGACCTCAAGAGATCTCACCTGAAGGAAAAATATTCTCTCCTACTTCAGGGTGTGCTTGATGGCAGTAAATTCCTTTTAACAAAGATGCTCTCTAGAAGGACGTGTCTTAGACACTGCTAGATAAAGTAAGTGTCTTCTCTCAGAGAAGACGACTTAAGCTTAATGCATGCCCTTTAGTGAATGAAAAGACCGCTCATTTTGGCACTAATGGAGAAATGGAAGACAARGGACTTTAATTATTTCTAATAAGAGGTGCTCTAATTTCAAAGCATCACTAAACTCAGTGTTGAAGTCACCAAGTCACTTTCTGACCTGACCTTCTGGCCACACAGCTGAGACAATCCCAGATGCWCTTGAAAAGTTGGGGATCTATAAGATAATGAGAAAGTATCACCCTAACAGCTGCAGCTTGGCTTCACATCCCTTCACATCCCTGTCACTTCTGCTCAGGCCCTACAGACTATAACAGCACACTACACCTATCTCCTCCCCTGCCTTACAGTTTGTCTTACCCTGACCCAAAAGACTGCAAGAGGCACAAATTCTAATTTTGTGTCTGCTTCAGATTTCTGCCAATCTTTCCCAAAGAGCCTGAGATTTAATCCCTTCAGTACTGAGCAACTATGCTTCGGACAACTTGGTATAGAAAAACTGAGCAACCAAAGTCTACAAGGGCCAGGTTAGGAATTGGGCAAGGGTCTCCTGAGCCATGTGGGCTATGTGAAATCTGACATGAGCATAGCCAGTATTCCAGACCTAGGAAACCCAGATGCTGCTCACTTTTGAAGATCTGGGCCATAGCCTGCCTTCTTCCCCCAGGGTTATAACTGGGACTGAAGCTACCTTTCCATGTCTGGGCACTCATCAGAAGGTAGCAATATMTCCAAGGTCCACGCTGAGATGAGCTCATTGTCATGCTCAGAGCCCAGAGTAACCATGAACCACCAGCACACCCAACTATACCAGGCATGGAAGTTGCTGAATTTCAAGTGCACTGATTGTTTAATTTACCCTTGTTACTAATAGTAGGGATTAAAGCGTGACTGGAGACTCCCCGGGAATAGTAGCAAAGTGCTTTTTTGGCTTCCATCTCAGGGCTGGAGCTCTAAATCCCAGCATTATGAGATCCCTTGACACTTATTCTTTCCCTTACGTTCCACTAGCAGTCGAGAAAGGAAACATTTATTCAGRCAGCAAATTGCCCGAACAGCTCCCTGAGGGACCCTGAACAATGGGAGTGGAAGGAAAGGCTCCCCCAGTCCCACTCAAGGCAACAATTTCCGTTTCACGGCGCAGAAGCCGTGATAATGGAGATTTATGGGTCCGTCTAGTGATCTCTTTAATAGCCTTTCTGCTGGGAGGTACATCGGGGAAGATATACTCCTTCTCCCAAGGCCAGGTATGGCCAGCACTAAGACAGGGTTGAGGAAATGATATTATTTGTCAGTTAGGCTAAGCAGGAAACAGGGCCTCAGCTGGAACAACTTACTTCACCGCACTAAATGATCTCATGCTCCTCTTTGAACATACAGCTCCCCTGAATGACTTTGCCCAGCCCTTATCTTAGATAGTATCAGTCTTTTGATCAGTCCTTCTTTTTATGGATTAAGTCCCTGGGTCTGATGCTGACTAATGCTAATGACTTTCAACTTAATCCTTCACGAATACCATTAAGCCTCTCACATGAGAACACATCATGAAGTCACGCTGAAGGACCTGGTTTGTGGAGAAGATGGTGTAGGTCCTTGCCSTGTCCTGGTCATCAGCTCACTGTGTAAAAGGAGATCTTCTCCTCCTAGCTCCTGTTTTTGTGGACTGCAAGGTCCCCAGGGCAGGAAATGTCACCTGTGTGTTGTATAAGTTTCCAAATCTTGGGTGAGGCCTTGAGCACATTCATTTCAGAAATACTTTCCACAAGGGGACATTCAGTCTCCAGGGAGTCAGGAACAACTCCCAAAGGAAGCACTGGCACCTAGCCGACAAAAAAGCTTCTTGGATATGGCCCTTCATGGCCTTTAGTCATTGAGAGTGGTCCTTTACATCACTGGCCAGGTCCACAGAGATCAGTTGGGAAGAATAATGCAAGGCTCAACAATCAAATGGATCTGAAGGCCACCAGTGAGCCCACACCTATCGGCACAATTCCAACATGACTAGCGCATGGCAAAATCTGTGGCCATGGGGACCAGTCTCAAGCCTGGCTACCTGGTTGCCTTCCCAACCAGGAGGATCAGAGACCACCTTGCAGTCAGGTCAACCGCGGACCAGAAGAAGGTTGGCCAGGGCTTGAGTCTGAAGGAAGACTTGAACTCCCCTTTCTGRATTCTGCTAAAATTCTCTTCCCACACCTTTGCAAACTGCAAWGGTGCCAGCTTGTCAATGCACCCATTCCTAAGTCCAGACCTTCTGCATTATGGGGACTTTCCTTTAATAATCTTAAATTTGTTGGCCTTGAAGAGATCATCCTGAATGAGTAAGCCTGAGCATTTGGGACCCACAAATATGATAACAATAGAAGCACCTCTGATACAGAGATTGAGTCCTTCAGTTCAGAGCCAGCAGCCAATTTATAAGTTTCTTTTGCCAAACCAGCCTCTGGAAGGGAACAAAGAGCCTTCCCTGCCCTGAACTGGGTCAGTCTCAGTTATTCATGTATGAGAAACAAGGTTGTCTCACTTCTTCTGCCTTCCAGTCCCCTCCTGCCTTCACTCGCTCTCTCTGTTTGCTGGACAGAAAGCGACTTCCATTAATACAGCACTGCARTTTTGTTTACAACTGTAGAGATATTTAATATCAACATTTCCCCCTGAAGAAGTGTCTTCTCAACTGAGTGAAGGAACTCAGCAAAGGAGAAGCTGTCTTTCAAACACAGCCAGGCACTTACAGGCTCTAAACAGAACTTGAGAGTAGTTCTCCCTGTGGAGAAACAGTTTCCTAAAACAATTTGTTATGATAAGAGGTGAGAGACACGTTCCTGTGTATACATGAATCCCAAATGGACTCTCAGGAGTACTCGCATCTGAAACAAAGGACATTGGCCTCTCCAACACATGGGCACACCAAGGGCTGAGAGGGTCCCAAGACACCATCACCTCCTTCTGCAAGGGAGAGCCAAAACAGCAGGGCAGGGGGAAATGAGATTTACCATTCCCAGCTGCTCAAGGTGGTTTGTCTGGGCATCCCATATCCCAAGTTGTCTCCAAAATCCTAAGGTAATAAAAAGTGACAATTACAAACCCTTCTTACTGTTCACRCCTTCAGTTTATCCTTTGATAAGTGGTTTGCTGCAGCTACTGGAGCTGAAAGTCACATCTTTTCTTTCTTTTAAAATAGTTGAGATTCTTCCATAAATTGCATGATACCAGGGGCAGAAACTTAAGGGGAAAACTCCACCAAATATTAAAAGGTTTCTAGTCAAATCATAACAGTTTTAAGTGTTGGTTGTTCCAGTACTATGGCAGAGCAGGGCTAAACTAGAAAACAAAACATAAGGCAGCAAAAAACAAGGAGAAGGACAAAAGTAGAAAAGGCAGGGAAATAAAAGAGCCTAATGTATGCCTTGGAAAGATCTACAGCCAAGAGAAATATGTCTGTGAGTCTTTCCTTTTTTGATGGTGACATCATCAACTTGAAATGCACACTGAGATCAGAAATGCCCCATATTTCACCCATTGCCTACTGGAGCTGAAGACATTTCTGTAAAGACAGGTTCTGTCCCTTGGCTTTGCTTTTCTTTCCCTTTTCTCTGCCTATTTCCCCTTCTGACAGAACTTGAGGACAATTCATGCAGAACATACATTCTAGGTGACCCCGCTTGAGCAGGGGTATTGCACTAGATGATCTCCAGATGTCCCTTCCAACCACAACCGTTCTGTGATTCAGTGACCCMATTTTTTTAGAGGCTAATGGGACCTAGGTACATCATTAGTAACAGGAGAGCAGGACAATGCCTGTTTGAATAGTCAGTGAATTAGCTGCTGGTGGGAATGCAGTTCTCCACTCTCCTGCGATCAGATGAACAGAAGACATCACCTGTATGATTTTGATCTGCAGGGGGATAAATTTCCCACTTTTAACTGAAGGCATCATTATGATAGCTTCACAGAAATGGTTTGATGCTATTCTGGTTTCCTCTGAYACATCAGATGACATCTATAGTGGGAAAAAATGGTTAGTTACTCGGTTGGCTTGTCAGGTCAAGCAGTCAAGCAGCTTTCCCACTGCAAACCTAAAGCCCATAGTTCATTGTTTAGGAAACATTTAACCTACWGTCTCGCTGAGCTGCATGCCACTTTGAAAAGGCAAAGAAATCTGTTTTCTTCTTACCTCATAAAATGCCCTGTTAAGACTGTTCCTGTGCAATCCCCTCCAGGCCAGTGTTTCACATCAAGGCAAAGGGAACATTGCGCCCCTCCCCTGCTCCTGTTCTGCCAGCAGCAATCCAAGGCCAACAGCACACGCCATTGCCAACAGCCAAGCATATTCTTTGTCTTCATGGGTTTGTTTTCCCCAGTTTGAAGGACAGTAGAGGCAAAAGCAGCCAAGAGACTGGCTGAGATCATGGAAACAGGTGTGCAAGAGGGACGTGACAGAGAGATTGGCCAAATCCTGATCCTGGATTTGAGTTCAGTCTTAGTTTTGCAATAAGCTTTCCCTGAGCAAGTCATTTCATCTCCCTATGACACCATTCTTCTTCCATGGGGAGGGTAAGAAGGCTCTTCTGTGCCTCACTGAAGGGAGACAATTAGAAAACTTTCAAAAGCCTCAGTTATATATGCAAAGACCAGCAGTGGATGGCAGCAGAATGGGTGGAAATGGGCTTGATTCTTCTAAAGCAAATTCAGACGAACTGCATCAAAGTACTAAGGTGCTACATTATTTCACCCAAGCACCTTACAGAGAGACTGTGCTCAKAGCAAGGCATGATGAGAGAGCCTGAGGCCACATAGCCACTGCAAGGGAAGGTAGARAACATCCAACCCAGTGCTGTGGGGTTGCTTTAGCATGTGATCTTGAGAAGTGGCAGGAGATAGTACCGAGGGAGTGGTCAACCTGGTCACTGGAAATGCCAAAACAGCTTCCAGTACACTTGAACCACCAAGCCCCAAACTATCAAGCCTAGCGGTTGAACCAGAGCTGAATGGGGAGATTGTCTACCCACACACTGAAGTACCATGACCCACATCTACAARGTACGTAGTTTACTATCCAGGAAGAAGGMTACAAACACACCTGAGGATGTAGTGGCCTGTATCTTTACAAGGAATAAGATTCTGACCAGCATTTCTCATACTACTTTAGGCACATGCCATCCTTTTCTCATGCTCCCCAAGAAGAGCGGTCACACATAAGAAGTTACTTACATACATACACTACAAGTCAGGGGCAGTTGTGATGACAAGCTGRCCAAAGACACAGCAAGAGTCTTACACCACAGTGATCCCAGTCCCCTAATCTGGCACAACCCCAAGTTACAGTCAGAAGAGGCAGACCCATAGACCCATTTGTTCTCCCCACCCATCTAGCCACTTACTGCAGCCGCATCAGTGGCTGTTGGCACTGGCAGTCATGAGACTATGTGATATATTGGATCAAGGAACAGACCTTGCTGAAAGCTTACCCTCCAAAAACGCAGGAAATCTTGCCTTTGGTTGTATTGCTTGCCAGCCATCCCTTTGATGGCAATGCATTCTAGAGCAACTTCTGACTGAAAAGATGTACTTAAGTGAACTCCAAGGTCTGCTTTCTTTTTTCTGGGCTGCAGACCTGATCCCACCCACCAAGATGACCTCCCCTTTCTTACTCATACTTTCAATTCTTACCCTCATAAATATCTGAGACTCTTCTGATAAACAGGAGATTCCTCTACTTACTGACTGTCCAAATATTTTTTAACAAATCTCAGATTAGCATGGAGAGCCCAGGGCATAGCCAGGAAGAGGCCATCCACACACAGAGGTCTGTTTGGCAGCAGGGACCTGGAACTGGTCTTTCTCTCATTTGACAAAGGAAAAGCAGCAACAGCATTTTCCTCTCTGAAGTGCATCTTGTCTCCAAATGGAGATACCCTCGCAGAGGTTCTCTTGTGATGACAACAGGGGAAAGGGCTACAGAAAGAAATGTGGAAAATCATAGCCAAAAAAAAATTGGGATTTCTAATGCTGTGATCCCACCTGGGCAACTGTCTCTGAGTTGGGCAGAGGCAATGAATCATCTTAGACACAAGCAGTCATGTTTGATGTACCCACAGGGGACCACAAGCAGATGTGCTATGGAGGCATGCCAACTGCTCTGCAGCTGAGCCATGGGAACTGGCCTTATGGCTACTAGTTATCGGGTGAACTGGGGCATATTCTCTGACCCTAAGCCCAGCAAGTGGATTCTGGCCGCATTCAGACACTTTTAGCCTCCAAACTACAGTGATCACAACCAAGTTGCTTCCTGGGACTTTCACTGGGAAATACTTGGGTCAGGGTGGGCTGGTCTGAGTGCAGACTCTGCCRGCGACCATGCTAATGACTGCAGAGTGTGGTCTGTCAAGTTTCTGTGCCTGGGAGCTGGCACCATTTCAATGTGCCATCATTACACATGATATATCCTTTGTGTGCTCTTGGCTGTCCTAGGCTACTGCAATGCAGCTGATGGACTGTAACTCCTTAAGCCATAGTAATCCCAATGATTTGTATCCATGTGTCCTGATCCTCCCACARCATCTGTCTGCCTGCCTATACCAGTCCCTGGCATCTGTCTCTCTACACCTACCCAAGGTTTCATACTCCTGCCCATCATGGGGGCAATTCGGAGGAAAAGGTGGGAGTTGAGCCAACATGTCTTGGGTGCCCAGTTTCGTCTGAAGCCATCAAAGCAGAAGAAGAAGGTTGCATACCTTCTCTTGGCTACATGCTCTGTGTAAGATGGAGAAACCACTGTTGAATACAGATGTGGTATCTTACCCATGTACAGAGTTGGTTTGAGAGATGAGTGATCAGAGGACCATCAAATGCCCAAATGGACCAAAGCCAGTGCCAGCTCTGGGCTCAGGAAACTCATGATGTTTGGGATCGTTGCAAAGACTTCAGGGAGAAACTAGCAAGATATATTTAGACAACAGGGCCAAACTCTTCTTGGTGCCGGGAGATGACACGACAAGGGCCAATAGTACAAACTGCAGGCTGAGCACTAGGAAAACCTTTTATCTTAGGAAGTGGTGCAGCACCGGATTGGATACCTAGAAAGGTGGAGGAATCTCCATCTCTGGGAGTTTCTAAGCTTCAGTTAGAAAAAGCCATGGCTGACCTCATCTAGTGTTGGCAATAGTCCAGGATGCTGGACTAGAGATCTGTGGATGTCCCTTCTAACCAGCATTTCTGCAATTCTGGGACTCTAGAAATTCAGGAGGGTGGGGGATTGGACTCAGAGTGATGCAGATCAGAGGGAAAGATATTTACCCAAGACAAATGGGTGAAATATTGCTTGAAGAAATACAAAAAAGATATGATATTTTTATTATTATTACAATTTGTATATGTGTATGTGTGTGTATACTTTTAAAATATATATGTACATATATATGTACCTATATATGCATATATTGTGTCCTTAAGAAGGAATGGTATTTTACCAAACTAGGAGTCATCTCAAATCAATTCTCTTTGCTTCTKCTAGTAGAATTATTATTCTGTTTCTATGTAGAACATAGCTGTGTAGAACTATATATACAAAAATGTATAAATATTTATTTATACACACACATACATACATAACAGATATATAGATATACATATATATAGCATATGTATATATGATGTATAGGAATATGTAGGYTGTATTTAGCTCCATGTGCCTAAATGCCATCTCTGAACTTGAGGGCATTAAACTATATTGACAATTATGCATATATTCAAGCCCCATGCCCTGGTTTTCTTTAGTTCATGAGTTTAAAWATAAACTCTGAATCCAATTCTGAGCTGCTATGCCAGCAAACACCATTCAGAGACTCCAGAGAGAGGAGTTACACCAAAGTAAGTTAGACCAAATTCTGGTTTATGTRCAGGAAGGCAACCAGAAACAAACAGAAAGGTGTTTACTACAGTGCATCATGTTGCACAGTACAGTTGGTATGTCTAACAACTGGCCATTTTTTTTTCCTGTTTTATTAGCTATTCTGAACAATAAGTTAACTCTATCCCCAAGGGGGGCAGGAGGACAGAGTGATTCTCCCAGCCACTGATAAAGTATCTGAAAAGGTCAGTTTAGATCTCAACAAGCACAGAAACTGCAGCCCAGGCCAATAAAGCGGCAGGTACCAAACTTATCAGGGCAACCTATAACTTGCAGTTTTTCTAACTCAATTGATTGGACTTTTTATCTAAAATAACAGACATTATAAGATAGGCGAAAGTCGAGATAAGGAAGAAAATTGAGTAGTCTTGAATCAGATCAGCTTGGGGACAGGTTCAAACTCCGACACCTGCCCTGGAGGAATCAATGAAAGTTTCTTGGCATTGTCCACTCATTTTGAAACGCTGCTAAAGTTGAGTGAACTTTGAGACTGCAGCGTTTATTCTGTGATTATAATTAACCTGCTCACCCGTTGTTATTGATTTTGCATGAAGGGAGGTGACAGAGTCTGACTGGATGTTGGTTTAGAAATATAAATGGCTGGGAGGGGAGGCAAAGAGGCATGCAGCTAACCATGCTCTTCCCTGGCTGGGAGCAAAAGAAAAGGGGGCATGACTGGTATTACTCCACCCAAGAGAGCTGCTCTGGCTTTTGCTTATGGTCCTCTTTGTGCTGGGAACAGGAAAAACCTTCCAGGCCTGATCTTCGCATCCACACAGTCAGGGTAAATCTCAGAATTGAAGATCAACCCCATCGCTCTTGAGACATGAGAAATGAGTATGGGAAGCCTGTGAGAAAACCTTCAGTCCTGCTCAGGTTCCAGGACCGCAGGGCATCCCTCCAGCCCCAGGGAGCATAAGGGGCCCCCACCAAGCCAGCTGCCTTCCTCAAGCTCCACAATGGCATGTCCCAACTCAGCGTCCTTCCCAGCAGCGTGTCCCCTGGGCAGCCAACTCCTGGGACCAGTGCTCACTTCCTGAAATAATCTCAGACATCTGGGGCCAAACATATCATTCAGAGGAGTCCTGATGTCTGGGGCTCACCTCCTAGCTGTTTTTTTTACAGCTCCAACACTGCAACCCCTGCATGATGGCTCTCTAGCTTCCAAACCCAAGGATTTGGCTTAGAAACTCACAGAATTTAAAATAATAAATGATAGGTTATTTTTATGCCTCTCATGGAGTTTGAACATTTAGGAATCAGAGTTTCCCAGCTTTCCTCTTGTCCAGAAAAGCTGTTTTCCTTCCCTTTCCACAAAAACAGATATATATATGTGTGATAACATGACTCCAGAAGCTAGAGCTTGAAGGAAACCCAAGGCACACCAAAGCACAAGGGCCAGTAGCCGCTGGAGGTGTACAGCTAAGGGATAGACAAGAAGGAGATGCCTCCAAAAGTGCTGGAGCCTCAAAGACCCATTTGTGCTGGCCCAAAAGGCCAGGGCACACGCCCAGCCACAGCTGTTCCCCAAGGGCAGCAGAGGCAAGGCCACCAGCTCCCGGAGCTACGTAGATGCCACATTATCCCATCTGCCTTCAAGGCCACAGGACAGTCCAGGGCCCATTTTATTCCCTATAATAGACACAGCAGACAAGCATCATGCAAGCAGAAGCTATCAAAAAYAAAGAACTAGCAGAAAGAAAGAACTTAGTGGGAATGCCGTTGTCTCCTTTTCCTAGACCGCTCCACCTCTGCCTACCATCTCTTCTGCTGTACTCAGATTTTAACCTTTTAGAAGTGTCTGACGGCTTGGTATTCGTACAGCAACAGGCACACAGTCCCATACGCCGGCACACCATAAACACGGCATTATGGCTATAAACATCAACTGGGCCATACAGAAAGCTCTGCAGCGTCTTGGGAGGGAGAGCGAGAACAAGGGCAGGCAGCAGCATCCCACTGCAGGACCTCTCCTGAAATGCTCCCCGACAGACACCAACCTAATTCCTGGGGATTAGGAGGAAACATTTCCATGCAGCTATTTTGTTATCCAGGATTCAGAAGTGTCTAGTACCAGTCCCTGGTGGAGACGAGCGAGCAGCCCCGCCGGTTCTCTGATCTGGCTGGCCTTTCCCTGCCTCCRCAGCCAGTGGAAAGCTGTTGCTTTTCCTTTACTTTCCATGAATTATTTTTCCCTCCTCTATGAACAAATGGAGTTTCCAACTCCCYCCAAAACCAGCGCTAGCTATTCAAGCCCAGCTGGCTCTGATAAGGAGATCACCAGCTTTACCGGTCACTAAAAATAAATAAAAAAAAGCAAATCTCTTTATGCTGCGACTGATAAACCCGGTGGCCACTTTCCAAAAAAAGAAAGAAAAAAAAAAGACATTCTGGCTTTTTTGAGAGCTTCCTTGTGCAATCAGATATTCACCTACCAGAGGGAAGCTGTAGATCTCCATTTAGTTTGCAAGGGGCTGCATTTCTTTCCTACATGTCTTCCCTATGGAAGGTTCTTGTGTGGGCCTGATTCTGCATCGGCTCCATTTTCCATCCAAGATGGATTTTTTTTTAATATTTATCCATTAAAAGTTATTTCAGTAAGAGAGAGATGTAAGAAGGACACAGCTTTGGTCCCTTAGCCAGACGGCAAATCCTACAGGAGCTTTAGGTGCACAGACAGGCCAAAGCGAATTAACGAAAAGTGTGCAGATAAATAACCAGGAAAAAAAAAAACACAGTGGGCAACTTTGGAAAAATATTATTTTTGCTGCTATTTGACACTATCCCAACTTGGCTTTAAAATCCAAGCCTTGTTAAAATCAGAAAAGCTGAAACATTTCAAAGCTGATGACGGGGTCAGATCTACATCCAACTTTGAAAATTTCTGCCCAGATCTTCTTTCCTAGTGCAGCCGGCTGGCTCTCTACCGAGGGTCCAGCTGCCTGTGTTTTTTGGATGASAAAATCCAGCTCCATGTTATTGTATTTAAAGAAAAATCATAACCAAGTGCACTGAGCATTTAAAAAAGTGAAATAACAAGGCAAATGCTGTGAATTTGGCTCTGCCGCRAGGGCTTCTAAATCCGCGCTCTGACTTTCCGAAGAACACCACGCGCGGCCCCGATTTTGCAAGCAACAACTGACCACCCAAAATACCGTCCCACTGCAAAGAAAAGCCAAGTCCTGCTATCACAGGAGTTGCAGCAATTTTTAATAGCAGAAATTCAAGAGTTTCAAAAGAGATTTTAATACCAATTGTACCAATCACTGGCAAGGCGAGGATGATTGAATTTTTTTCAACTACTGTGATGCACGTATAAGCACCTATGTAGAAAGATCTCGCTGCTCTGGAATGGCAGATAATTGTTTTTAATTTGTCATTACAAATGTATTTACTGCTAGGATGAAATACCATGACTAGTCATCCRACAAAGACTTGTTAACTTTAGAGCAATTTTACTATTTCACCGTCAGGATGTTTAACACGCAGTTGTAAGGTAAATTTGTCCCAAAAGGTTTTTTTCACCCTCAAAATAAGAAGATCTCAATTCAACCTTATGATAAAGTTTGCTTTTATAATTTGTTTAAAATTTGGATTTAAGAACAAGTTCTCACAATTTTTCCTGATTATTTCAGCAGCATTTCACAATCACATGCAAAAGGCTTATTTACACCTTCCTGCCATACAGTCAGAAGGTGACGTGAACTAAAGACCCTTCTACAAGATGAATATTTTGGAGGAGACGGTGAATCTGGCGTATCCAAACAGCAAGTCTCCCTTTCTGCAATTCGACAGGCATAACAAAACATATCCCCCCAAAAAAACAAGTCATGCCGGTTAACAGCTCAACTTTATCATTTTAGCGGAGGGGTTTTGTCAGCGCGGTTGCGTTAGCTGGGGATCACACGTCGCCGCAACGCTGGCCGACGCGGCCGTGGCGGCAGGAACGGGCATTTCGGGCTCTGCCCTCTGAAAGTGGGCAAAACTGGCTGATTTAAGCCCACGGTCTGTGCTCTGCACGCACYTCAGCAGCTGGTTTCACAGCTAGCAGTGACCCCCAAAGGGAAGGCAGACRCGTCCTGTGGGTTTTGTATAAAAGGATCTCAAAAGCCGTGTTCCACGCCAAACTTTCGGCCGCTTCCACCCTCCTCTCCCCAGTGCCCAAAGGGACCATTTCAAAGCGAGGGGAGATTCTCGAGTGCCATGTTTCTCCATCTTTTTTTTTTTTTTTTTTTAATAGGGAAATTGTAGGGAAGGAAGGCTGTGCCAGACTGGTATGCGTGGCAGGGAATTGGGGGACAAAACCTACACCAGCCCAAGAAAAAAAGGTGCATTTGCACCCTCGTTCCTCCTGCACGAGCCAAGCTCCAGCGGGGAGCTCTGCCAGTATCAAGGAGCGAAAATTTCAATCCAGAGCCCTGTGCCGATGAGAAACATGGTTTCTGCAGGTTTCGGGGCGATGCATCAGCAGAACTCGCTGCCTGCGCTGGAGTTTTCAAGGATTTTTTTTTTATTATTGTTACTGTATTTTCCTCAAGATGGGGGTTTTTCTCCTTTAGTTTGAACAGCCACCGCACACATCCCCCCTACGGCAACAGGCTGCCAACCTCAGGCACAAAAGCTTGCTAGTTTTACTGAACCTCTGCTACATTTTCACCCGATCTGGAGTTTTATTTGAGGTTTGTTGCTTTCTTTTTTTTTTTTTTTAGTAGCATCTGTTTTAAAGCATCCTTAATTTTACAACCATCGAGAGTCAGATATTTTGCCCGTTCCAAATAGCCAGCTCCCTTCAGGATAACCAGCTTGGGAAGCACCTCTCTGCCTGCCAAGCCAAGATTTCTCCATCATCAGAAGAGCACAGAGACAACAGGATCGGGTCCAATTTCCTCTGGTAAACACCGCCTGATAAACACGCATCTCTTTCCAAGGATTTAGCCTCTTTTCCCCAAACCGATRGACATAAATATAGAGAAAGCAAAAACATAGAGAAAGCAAAATTCAGGCTGTCCTCTTAAACTAAAAAAAATGCTGTTATTGTTGTAGGAGTAAAGACACGCGCATGCATATATATGCAGAGAAGAAAAAATAATTAATCCTTACTTAATAAGGCCTTAGATTCAATGCCACTATCCATTACTTTAAATATATATTACTGTTTTACAAAAAAAAGAACATTTGTAATATATTATATACTGCACGATAACTGTTTTATGTAATGTTTCACATTTGTAGTGAGTAATAGGGGATAAAATTTAGTCATCAGTAAAGGTATTGTATTGTTAGCAATGATGATATAGTACTGTTGATCACATTTTTATTCTAGCTGCTTTGTTTACAATTTAAAATGCATTCTCGGAGTTTTTTCCGAGGGTAAAAGACRGTCGCGTATTTGAGTTAGATCTTGCATTGCCATGCCGTGATTCTACGGGTTTTGCCCCAAAAACGCCAATGGCGCCAGGATCGGATCCCTCAGCTCTAGCCCGTTCGCTCTCAGGAGTCCTCCAGAGGGATCGGAGCTGGTGGGGAAAGGGGGCAGGACGAGGTTGGCTGGTGACAATTAAATTAGGCTGGAAAGCAGAAGGCAGTTTTAAATCCACGGAGGAACAAAGCCGCGGGCCAACCTCCCCGCCGGCGGACGGGAGGCGAGAAATGCGGCCGCTTCTAAATCGGGGCTTGATGGGTCTCTGGAAGGGCCTGTGGAAAGCCGTGACGGACCAGACCCGGTGACTTCAGTCCTTGGCCCCCGGGACAGGAGTCAGTCATGCAACAGTTGATTCTAATTTTGGAAAACGAGGGCTGTGAACCACGCGTTTGCCCTAACGGCGCTTTCTGCAAACAGGAAACGAGGCAGGAGCGGAGCATCCTGGGACTGCTTTCCTTCCCCCGGACCCTGAGCGTTTCACCCTTTAAGCGCACGTGCAAAACACAGAAATATCCTCCAGCCCCATCGCGACGACAGCAGAGAAAGCTCTGGTCTACCCGGAGATGCATTTCAGAACGTGTCCTTGGGGCATCTGCTCCTGGAGCAGCCGCGCCGCACGGAGTAGCTACCTTGCCCTTAGGTGTGCGGTGTGTGGGGAATGATCTGGGGCTGTTTGTAGGGCAGAGGATTGTAACAAATGCGGATGAGTCACCGGGAACGCCAGCCCGGGGGATGCTACAGGGCAAATCTCTTAGCATCCCTATGGGAAAACTTCAGATCTGGTTCAAAATCTCCCCCTGCACCGCCCTTTTCTCCCCCASCAGCAGTAGAGAAGACGTTTTCCTACTGAGCCTTGTCTGCTCAGCGCTTTGATCTTTCCAGCTGCTGCTGCTGTGTTCAAATCGCAGCTTTTCGGGGACCCTGACTTCGACTTACCCTCGCGAGGAGAAGCCAGATAGAAATGCCCACAAACCTGAGCCCTGAACGACTCCCAACCAGCTCGACACAATTCCTCCTCGTCGTGATCCCRCGGCGGCAGCAGCAGCAGCAAACCTTCTGCTTTCCCGACGTTTGCACCAGCGCAAAACCGTGCCGGGTGGGGATGGAAAAGCAGGATCCRGCCCTCCATCCTCAGCATACAATAGCCTTTCCAAGGGGCATCCCTTGCCGGCAGGGCCAGGCTGGGGCTGATTCCCCTCTCCTGAGCCGATGTGGATTCCCTCAATCCACACTCCCTCCTACCTGGCAAAGGGGGGAAGGGGCACGTCGCCCGTCTGCGCTGATTTTGGGACACGTTTCAAGACAACGCTCGCGAAGCAGACRGCTTTTGGCACTGGCAGGGAAGGCTCCTGGAAGGAGACTTTACAGCGGGCTCTTTTCATGCATCATTAAGTCRGGAATTCATTATAACCCTGTCTAAGCGAATGCCTGGAGCAAGTTCATGGCCTCAGCCCCAGGGTCTGATCCTGCCCTTCAGGGTATGAAATCACTCACCAAATGTACCTTGAAAAGCCCAAATGAGGCATTTTGAACTCGCACCAAGGAAAGCTTTTCAAGCAGGCCCATGTGATTTATGCACCCGCCTTCCCCAGCATTTTATACCACAGAGCTAAATTTGGCAATTTTTAACCTGGGCCAAAATTCCCATCATTTGGCTAGATAAGCAAGATCTCTATTTTTTTCAGTCTCATTTTCTAATTGTCTTTGAATTCAGATTGTCTCAACTCCTTTCCCTAGTGCGTAGCTTTTCAGTGGAAAATAAACGCCATCCACAATTGCATAGACTATGTATCTTTGTATATCGAGCTATAACTGCATAGACTTGATCTTAATTATTAAAAAATAATATTTTTAATATTGCAGTGGTCCTAATGACACTCTGGAATTAGCACTTTAAAAAGGTAGGAGTGTGTCCAGGAAGCAAAATCACTAAAGGAAAACGAGAACCCTGCAAAAGCAGTTCTATCTTGGTTTATCATAGCCTTGCAGGAGAGACTGTATTTCTACCCACAGATTCCTCATCTTGGAGGGAATAAAAATATCTTCGGTCGCAAAGAAAGTCAAAGGAAGGAGTCGGGGCTTTGTTCGGCTGCAGAGCCAGACCTGGCTGTGTTACTAAGGTGGTCCTGAGCCTCTCCCCGTCAGGGTTTACACCCTTGCTCATCAGAGGATCCCTTCTCTCAGCTCAGAAATGGTCTGGCAGCAGCACCCCYGTCGACAAAACTACCCGCCAGGGGAGCTGCCTTTAAAAAAAAATCCCCGTTAATATTTTAATTTAATTTAGAATGCTCCAGCTTTCAGCTAGGTTCTGTTTGAAGTAATTATTTATTTATTTGTTTGYTTTTTTAACCATTCAGCACTTTTTATTTAAAATCCAAGTGCTATTTCCACATTCAGGGCGGAGGTATAATCAGACCCCTCGAAATAAAACCCGGAGTTTATGCTGTGCTTCCCTCGGCGCTGCAAGGAGATGGAACGCAACACCTTGAATCCAGCAACAGGATCAGGACCTCGCTTTAGAAAACTTCCTCTCTGCCAACAGTAAAAAATAGGTGCTAACATTTGCTGCGTTATCTCAATGCATCTGATCTACCTGCTGCTATAAAAGACCTCGGACAAAAAGGGTCTTTGGCACTAATGCCGCAATGCSTTTGAGAGACCTGCAACACAAACCACTGCTTAACGCACGGCTTGAGATACCAAAATCACGACATAAAATAGYCTAGGCCTTAAAAACTGCCAGATATTTCTGAAGGTGAAATTCTTCACTTGCAATATTTAATTTTYAAGCATTTTTATTATTAAGAGCCCATTTGAGACTCTTGCAAAAGGCTGATACTTTTTTCCCAAGGAAGAGACTACATGGTAATCAAATACGAAAACGCAATTGTCCTCTCAATAATGTTCAATAATTCCTGGTTTTCCTACACATTCTGCCTTTGCAATGCTTTTCAGAAGCATTGCTGGGTTGTCCCAAGCTTATTCCTTAAAGGAAATCTGTGCCTCATTTTAAAGAAACCCTAATGTCCATAGAAAAGCAAAAGACCCAGCACGGGCCAGGCTTTCACCAATACCCGACTTTCATTTCTGTAACTTGTTTAAATAAAGATAAAAGTAAAAGAAAATCTTTGTATGCAAGAAGGAAAAATTACACTCCAAAGTGCAGGTTAAAAAGTGGCATCTTAAAACGTATTTGCARATAACTCTGAGTCATTTTCTTCCCGACGTGTTTTATTTTTTAACTCCGACCCTGACTGAAGCGCAAATATCTCCATAAAAAGAGCATGTGGAACAAAAGGGGATTTAGGGAACTGCAAATGCCCCACGTTTCTCTCCCCCACAATGTCACTGTTCACCCCACTTCTCCCTTTCTCCTTTGTTAAAAAAATACAGAGGGAACATTTTAACCCTTTTGGGCCGATTTCTGGGTGTAGAACCAGGAGCACTTAATTAAATCAGTGCGTCGGCTCTGAGATCTGGATCGGTGCGGCAGAGTTCAGGGTTGGGATTTATGGCAGAGAGACCCTAGAATTCAAGCTCAGCCACCTGTGAGTCCCCCCAAAGGCAAAGCTGTGCCAGTTGTCTCATGAAAGACGCTACAATAAATGTGGCTCCATTTATTTTTCACCTTCTCTRCTGCCTCTTTTCCCCCTTCCCGTGCCACGTTTCCCTTCGCTTTCCCGTGTTCCTAGCCCATCTCACCTAACTGACCTTTCCAAATAAATAAATAATTAAATAAAAGGGCATAAAACAACCCAAAGGCAGATGTGGGGTGGATGGGCCGGATTTCACTTGTGCCTTCAATCCCTACTGAGCCCTTTTTACACCTCAAGCAACTCTGGGAAGGGGCTTCCTACAGCGCATCGTAGTCCCTATATACCACAGTCATCTCCGTCACGGTCCCTAAACGCCCGCAGAGCTATATGCATGCTCGGCTCCCATCCAGAGCAGGCCCTTGCGTAGGCATTTGGTGCACAATTTCTTGCAGGCTCCCTCCGCCAGCCTACCTACTTTTTAATTTTAATTTTTGAGGGGTTAGAAATGGCCGCTCCTCGGGCAAGGYGTCGCGGAGAAAGGGAAGAACGTGCAGGGAGCACCTACAGCGCCGTGGGGACCCCAGTATTTTGCACGGCTGAGCATATCGGAGCCAGGTGGAGATGGCCCCATCCTCACTGAGTCCGCGCTGGCAAAAAGCAAAGCCCTCCGTGCTGCCCTTCACGCCTTGAGCCCTCCTSGCCCTACCTGCGCTGGGGTGCAAAATTAAGGGGCCGTCGGGGTGAAACCCTCCGCCGCCAATCCCAGCCCTGCCCGGAGGCTCACACTCACCGATGTTGGCATGCCTGGCGGCCCCGGGCGTCCCTCTGTTCTGCAGGTTGTGTAGCATGGGGCTGTCGAAGGGCGAGGAAGTCCAGGTTGTGGCCATTTCGGGGCTCATGTAAGCTGGATAAGGGCTGGAGTAGGAGCTGCTGAAGCCCCTGCTGTACTGCTCCCTCCCGTTAGCAGAAAGGCTCAAGGAGCTGCTGTAAGCCGCCGCGGCCTCCCGGGAAGAGGTGGCAGGGATGGGGGTGCTGGTGGAGAAGGAGAACCGAGGTGACACAGGCGGGTGAGAAGATCCGGGGTTGTAAGCGGCACTTTCGGCTCCGGGCTGAGTCCAGATGGAGTGGCTGGAGACRGGGCTGCCTTGCTGGGAAGAGCCACTGCTCTGGAGGTAAGGCAGGCTGGGGAGCATCGAGGTGACCCTCGTGGTGGGCACATAGACGGGGGACGCTGCGGCCGCACTGTGCATGAAGCCACCTGCCCCCTCGTACGCCGGGGGGCCGGGGTTAGCCGCCATGGCTAAACTCTGGTACATCTCGCAATGGGCCCCCCCAAACCCCAGCTGGGCCCCCGRGCACAATCCAGAGCGGTGGCGAGAGGGTGCGAAACCCGGAAAGCTCCACTTTCCCCTGCCAGAGATGCGGCGAGCGGTGGCYGGAGCGGTCTCGCGTGGGTGCTGCCTTCCAGCCAACACCGACAAACCACCAGCGCTTCGGTTTTCCTCCACCCCCCCGCCCCGCCGCCCACCTTCCCCACCTTCAGCACGTCCGGCCGCCGGTTCGAGCCCCCAAGCAAGAAGTTCGTGGTCCCTTCGCAGGAAAGTTTTAGCTCCCGCCTTGAATTAGCTTCTC
>NW_028186358.1:1143957-1148837 GCF_003343005.1 Rhea americana | reverse complement strand
AGAAAGAAATTGAATTAGACACACAATAGGGAGGAGGAGGAGGAGGAAGGCCGCGGGTCGGCCGCGCTGGCTTAGCACCGCGGCCGGCCCGGCCCCGCACCCGCCCCACGCGTGTCCGTTCCTCGGCAAAGGCAGAGGGGACGGCGCGCCGGGAGCGGGCCCGTCCAAAGGGAAAGCAGCGGCCAGCCCCACCGAAACGTGCCCCCGACATTTCCCCGGGATGGTTTTAATAGCCTCGATGTCACGGCGTAGATCGTAAACTTAGAAATGTTGAATTTGCAATGGACTGGGGAAGGGGCTCGGCGTCGGGCCCAGCAAGGGTGAAGGGATGGGGCAGCATCTCCTAGAGCTGCCGGGTGGACACACTGGGTGTTTGAGATTGTTTTTCTCTCACCAAATGAT
Organism: Rhea americana; assembly: GCF_003343005.1. Classification (NCBI taxonomy): domain Eukaryota; kingdom Metazoa; phylum Chordata; class Aves; order Rheiformes; family Rheidae; genus Rhea; species Rhea americana. The sequence continues at coordinate 1,148,435 of NW_028186358.1, read as the reverse complement.
TTCTGATTTGGGCTCCTTCAGTGGTGCCCCATCCAGGCCTTGGTTTGGGGCTGAAAAGTTGGTTTTAAGGTGTTCTGCAGGCTGCAGGATGCGGGCAGAGGCCCGGCGTTGCCTGCAAGCAGTTTGCAAAGGTGAGACCCCCCCCCCAAAAAAAAAAGTGCTTGTGGAGGGAGCTGGGAGGGAAATACTCTTTCCAAAGAGCGCTCAGGCAGGAATAGAGCGATCTGAGCCACTGTTTTCTTCGTGGGTCGTTGGAAGACCCTAGAAAGCAATCTCACACCTGGGCAGGGCAGGACGGGGGGAATTCTGGCTGAAGAAATAACTCTTGGAACTGATTTAGATTTGACTAGCAGATTCCCCAGGCTGAACCCCTCCGCCGAGCTGAATTTAGCAGCAGCAAAGATAACCGGGAGATAAGGACTGATACCCGGGAGGACAGCGGGAGACCGGCAGGCAGCTGAGGGAAGGGGGAGAAGCCGGAGGCAGAGTCCCTTGGCGCTTTGGGAATGGGTAAGGATGGAAGCGAGCCGGGAAGAAGAGGGTTTAGGGGAGCTCTGCTCCCTTTGAAGCCCAGGGGATGGAGGCRCAGCTGGCACACACACGCGTGTGTATGTGTATGTGTGTGTGCACGCCCGTGTGCAGTAGCTGACCTAGGATGGAGCGTTTCCACGGGACTCTCCAAAACAGAGGAGAACATGAAGGCAGAAAGAGAGGAGGAGTGAATTCACCTCCTGTGGGTGAGCACCCAAAAAGCTCTAATAATTATAATAATAATAATAATAAATGATCTATAAAGCAAATCGAAGCAGTTTTCAAGCCCAGGGAAACAATAGGAGGAAGCTTTCGGGGAGGCCCATAGGAAGCGGCTCGCTGGGCCCCGGCGGTGACGGCGAGCAGGAGGAGAAGAGCGTGCAGGCGACAGAGAAGCGCTACCCACCTTCGGTGCTGGGCGGCAAGGGGTGGCGGGGGGCCGAGGCCATGTGGGGCAGGGCACCCCCCGCTCCTTGGGGAAAGCAGAGGGCTGCTGGGCTAAGCCCCCCTGGCTCCCTCCTGCTCCTGCTCCGTGGAGGGTTGGGGGGGGGGAGCTCAGGGGGCAATGGGGCTCTGCCTGCCCCCCCCCCCACTCCCCAGTGCGGTCAGACTCCCCAGTCCCACTCGCTGACTGGTTTGCCCACGTCACGTGGAAGTGGGCGGTGATGGGAGGAAAAGGCAGGGTGTGTGTGTGGGGGGGGAGCTGGGGGGAGAGCTGGTATCTGTTGCACCATCAGCCAGGCGCCAGGTTTCATTGCCGTGCAAATAAATAAATAAATAAATAAATAAAATAATAAAATTAAACCGCCACCCCGTGCATGCACACACGGCCAGCCCCGTGCTGCAGGCAAAGTCCAGCCGGGCAGCCCTGCTCTGCGCCGCCCTGCACACCTAAAGGGACACCCATTACCGGCAGGGGCCCAGCTTGCAAAATAAAGACCGGACGTTTTCAGCAGGAGGGCACCCAGCCTCTTGGAGGCAGCCCCCCACCCTGGGGAGACTGCGGGAGCAGGGGGAATTTCTCTAAGCTCCTGCACAAAATCGGAGAGATGAGGTCCTAGCTGCCCTCCTCTTTCCTCCCCACCCTTTCTAGGGGTGCTGCCTCCCCCCTGCAAAGGCACCTATGCTGGGCACTCTGCCTTGCCCCCCCCCACCCTCGTGGTGCAGAAGGCCACTGAGTCTAAAAGTTAGTGCGATAACGCAGGAATAGCCCTGCCCAGGCTTTCGCAGGGACTAGCACCCCACTGCCCCAGGGGGTGCCTTCCAGCCCCCCCCCCAGTGGGGCCTCCCCCCAGGGATGGAGTCCATGGAGGGGCCAACCATGCCTCCCCTCCCCAGGTTGCTCTGCCCCCCCAACACCCCCCTTCCCCCTCCAACCCCGGAGTGGCACATTTCGCCCTGCGGTAGCCCAACCCCCCCTCTGAGGGTCTGTGGAGCTGGGGGGGGGGTGTCCCACACTAGGGGGCCAGTTCTGCACCACAGCTTCCCCCCCCCCCAAGGAATAATGCTCTTTAATAACGTTAATAACATTAGTAATGTTAATAACATTAACCTTCCCTTCTCCCCGGGCTTTGGCATGTACAGGAGTTTGCTCAGCCCTCGAGGCTGCTCCAGGGTGCTCTGGGGTGCGTGGAGRTTTGGTGGATCGGATGCAGATGGTGGGAGTAGGAAGAGGGGGAGACAGCAACAGCTCTCTGCCCCCAAAAGAAAAATCTGCAATGCAACTAGAAATCTCTGATTTAAGGCGTTTTTCACCCTATCTAAAATAGCTGGTGAGGATTAGGGAGCAGGGGGAAATAAATAAATATTTTTTAAAAAAGGGTTTATTGAGGGAGGCTGGAAGGCAATGCAAGCGCTCTGCATTGCACTGGCTGCGTGGGAACCGCTCCCCACAGGACACGGGCTTGCTCCGTCTTCGTCCCCGGAGTCGCCCGCAGCCTTTTCCCCTTTCCACCCTGGATCACACGGGGATGAGCAGGGAGTTTGCAGACGGGAAACCATAGCGTGAGGGATCCTGCCCGTCGGGGATGTATAAGGGCACTCACAGACGTTAAAAACGCCTCTAAAAATAAATTAGGGCAAATACACAAATATAGTCATGTATGTAGTTATAGGCACGGATATAAATATTGCACGGGTACAAATATGGGCGCATAAATACACCACAGATACAAATATAAGCATTGATGACACTATGCGTGTTACAACTATAATTTAAACATATGGTGTGTATATTTTGAATGTAATTTATTTTTCAGAGAAGTGTATAGTTATATGCATACAAATAAAAATGTTGCATATAGATGGAACATAATGCATATTAGACACTCACAGGGATATATATTATGTGCATATGTATATGTTTATACGTGCACCTATATATAAATATACAGTGTAATTTATAACGCTGTATGTATGTTATAAATATGCACATTAATATAGGGCTAACGACGTGCAGAGAAGGAAGAGAGAATTAAATATATTGTTGTCTTTTTTTCAGGCAGCTGTGTATCCAGATATGCTGTATTTCCAGAGGACAAACATTGCTCTCCACTCGTTTCAAAAATCTCTGGCGATTCTTTTCTCTGCCAAAGAAGCACGAACGGATTTTCTAAAGTTTGATGAATTTCTACTGAAAATCAGCATCTTCTGCTTTTTTTTTTTTTTTTTAAGCAAACATTTAATTAAATCCATTCCAAAATGCCCAAGCAGCCTGTGTCTTCGCTGCCGTTGCCAGGAGTGGAGAAAATTTCAAGGACCTGCCTGCCTTTGCTTTATCACGCAGCCTTTTCCAGGATCCCGATGTGTTAGCTGCACGGCCAGGAGGATCTCAAGAGTAATCGCAAAATTCCTCTGACAGGTTTTGTGCGTGTGTGGCCGGATCCAACTACTTTCAGCCGGGAAATATTAGTCCTTGTTGCAAAGCACAGCCGCGGAGCCTAGAGATGAACCCCTCCGTGGTGCGAATCGGGCGAATTAACAGGCAGGAGGGAGCTGGTGTATCTCGGAAACGTTTTTCCTTATTTCCTAAATGTGCGAAAAAGCAGAGAATTGGACATAGCAGAGTTCAGCGGGGCGACAACAACAACAAAAAAATCTCTGCCCTCCGCTCGGAGAATTTCTTTCCTGTGATCTCAAAATGCGTTTTCCTGAAAATCGGCTAACGAAATCAAGTTAAACATAGCACTGTAAAACAAATCTCGTCCTTTCCGCTCTCCTTTCCAGTCCCCCCCTGCGCCCCGAGGAAGGAAATAAATCGATACGATGCCGTTTTTTTTTTCTTGCATCGAAATTAATGGTGCAACTGATTTAGAGCTAAAGCTGTAAATGTAGACGGATGCACCCATGAGCGGCAGCGAACAACGAACAAAAACTCAGGAACTGGGGATGGAGGGAGGGAAAGAGAAAGAAGTGTATTTAAATACTTCTCCGCAGAACTGTGCTGAGATTTAAAAAAATCAAGGAGGGGGGGGGATATTTTTTTAAAAAGCGACGGAAAAGTATCACTTCAGCAGAGCGAAGAGGATAAATTCAGCTTCTGTGCCAAGCGTGCCCGAGTATTTGGGTACGATTTTATTACGCGCGTTGCCCGCCGCCCGGGAAAGGTGCGGGTGCGCGGTGCGCGTCCCCAGCGCGGCTCGCAGGCGCGCGTGGCCGCTCCCGCGGAGCACACGCCGGGGGCGGGGGGCTCCGTCCCCGGCCGCGCGTGGAGACCGGGCTGCGCCGTGCCGGTGCTCTTGGCCGGAGCCGGCACCGCAGCTGCGTCCAGGCAGGCGGTATGTATCTATAGGGGTAGGGATTACTGGAGATAGGACCAGCGAGGTTTGCAAAGGCGACGCCTCGCATCTGATCTCGTTTGAGAGGCAAGAGGGTCCCAGCCGCAGTCAAGGGCGGGCTTGAAAGCCTGAAAGCTGTTCGGAGTTTTTTTTGTTTTTGTTTTTCGTTTT
>NW_028186358.1:1142118-1143364 GCF_003343005.1 Rhea americana | reverse complement strand
GATGGGGGGGGGGGCAAAGACACCCTGCTCTCCCCCTCAGCGCCCCAGCCTTTCAGTTCTCCCTCCGGTAGCCCTTTTGCACCCAGGGACACTCTTGCACCCCTGCCCACACAGACGTGCCAGGACATCCCAGCCTGAGTAAAGTCTGCACGTGGCTACGGTTACTCCACAGTTGGGAGGGGGGAGCGTGGAGGGAATCGGGGAGGGGGAAAGCCCCAAAGACCCCCCAACCAACTGAGGGAGAGTGTGGGTAGGAAGATGTCAGAACTGGAGGGGGGCTGGTTTGGCTGGAAGAGTTACCCCCGCACACACACTTATCAAAGTCTCTTGTCACACCTTCAGAGACACTTTCCTAAACAAACGTCACATCTGTTTACACGCCGACAGAGCTCTTAAAATGTTCCCTCTCTCCCCAGTCTTCTCCTCCACCCCGGCCAGGTAAAACCGCTTTGGAGCGGGGTGCCCAAGGGCGTCGTCACAATTTAGCGATGATTCAGGGAAATATTTTAATCCTTTCTCGCCGTTCCCAACCCCCTAAATGTTATATTACTGCCTTTTCCCCAAGGGCAATAAATACACACGAGTTCCTCGGAGGACAAAGCAATGAGTGCCAGGGACAGGATGAGTGTGGAGCAACACTTCGTGCTCCAGAGCAGCAAGAGGGGAGAGAGGCTAAGAGCGGCGAGGAGCAGTGTCTGGGTGATTTAGAGGGAATGGGGATCAGGAATCCACTTAGAACTGCGACTATTCCAGCGACCGTGTATTCTCCTGCCCGGAAAGAAACAGTGACTGCAAGATGAGAATGCTTTTGCCGGAATCGCTGCTTGCATGAGTATATGTCTGCGTACAGCGCTGTGCAGAGTATCTGTGCCGCGGCTGTCTCAGAGAGAGACAACTCTGCTCAGTTTTACGGTCAAAATCAGGCGAACAGAGCCTAGAGCCCCTGGGCTCTGCATTTCGCTGTCCGGGACCGTCTCGCATGTGCCCTCTGCGGTCTACACAACCCGCGAAGAGCAGCGAAAGCCCCGCGCAGAGCGGGCCCTTCCTAGGCGAAAGGGGCTGCGCCGCCCCGGCCCCCGGCGGCCCTGCCACGGCGGCCCGTCGGCTTATGAATGGCGCTCCCGAGCGCGTGGGAACCAGCGGGCGCACGTCACAGCCAGGTGGGGGATCCCCTAGGGCCGCCGGCGCGGGGGGATGAATGGGCACACGTCATCGCCAGGTGCGTGACGGAGTGAGGAGGTGGGGG
>NW_028186358.1:1140708-1141843 GCF_003343005.1 Rhea americana | reverse complement strand
TATAATAAACTATTAAGCAAACTGGAGAAATTGCTTTCTTGTGTTACAGAAATCGGTTCACAGTTCAGGCCTGTAGTACAGCTATTGGTGTGTGATGGTGGTATGACTTATCGGTAAATAATAATAATAATGGTAATAAAAAGCCACTTCCCACGTTGGAGAGACTAGAATAACCTTCTAGCTTCAAGGGGAAGGCAGAGCCACCTAGTAATCTGCAGGATGGAGCCCTGGCAGTGCAAAACCTTAGCCAACATCTGCATACTCATCTATCTATGTCTTCTATTAGCTATCTGTATCTCTCTATCTATCTATTTCTGTGTCTATTTGCATATTTGTTTATGCTTGTCTACCAACATTAATACATACATATGTCTATCTATGGTATCTATCTATGGGTCTATGCTAATCTACATGCCTACAGCTATCAGTTCTCTGTACACCCRTATCTGCTGCTGTATCTCTGTTCTGTGTTATCTGTCCCTGAGTAAGTCTATCTGTGGGTCCGTTCATTAAGCCCTGACCATAGGGCTGTCAGTACCACCAGAACTATTGGGTCATACCAGACCCCCGGGGCTGCCTACACCCCCCTGACAAGTTGTGYTGTCTGTACCTCCTGACCTGAACCCTCTAATTCACAGAGCTATCAGTAGCCTGGACACTTGGGTCTGTCTGTAATCCAGACCCACAGGGCTGCTGGTACCACCTGAGCAGTGGTGCTGCCTGCAGCTTGGACCTGCGGGGATGTTTTCCCTCCAGGCTTGTGGAGGAAAACCCCTGGACCTACAGGACTGCCTGCACCCCCTGAYCTGCAAGGCTGCCTTCACCCCGACCCACAGGGTAGCTTGCACCTCAACCCACAGGGCTGCCTGCACCCCAGCCTCGGGGCTGCCTGCACCTCGACACATGGGGCTGCCTGCATCCCAACCCCGGGGCTGCCTGCACCCTGACACATGGGGCTGCCTGCACCCCAACCCCGGGGCTGCCTGCACCCCAGCCTCGGGGCTGTCTGCAACCTCAGGGCTGTCCACGCTCGGCACCTGTAGGGATGCCCGCACCCCGCGCCTATGGGGCTGCCCGCACGCCGGCTCCCGGGGCCGCTCGCCCCCCGACCCCGCCCACGCCGGACCGCGCCGGG
>NW_028186358.1:1138577-1140392 GCF_003343005.1 Rhea americana | reverse complement strand
CGGGCCGCCCCGCCGCCGCCGCCGCCGCCGCCGGGAAGGGCCGGGCCCGGCGGGGCTTCCCCCTGGCCGCCCCGGGCACCGCGCCCCGGGCACCTCGGGGCCAGCCCGGGGCTTTGCTCTGGCGACGGCGGCGGTGGGGGAGCTGGGGTTGTTCACTATCAGAAGCGGCCGAACCTCGCCCAAATCCTGCCTGTTTTGTAGGGGGGTGAGGTGTCACATCGGATGCTTCGTAGCCGTTTTCCTGCTGGGGGCCGAATAAGATTTCTTTCTTTGCATAGACAAACTTTGGAATTGCAAGAGTTTGAACCAATCCACCTATTCTGCTAAACATTAGTTTTTCCTGCCCCTAAAGTCAAACATTATTTTTTTCATTCTGATGCTCAGARCCCAGCGTGCTGAACCTGAAAATGCCGAATCTATGTGAAACATTCTCGCTGGAGCAAAGAATGAACAAGGTTACATGTACACGTACTGCTGGCAGGACTGAGTGGTAATGCTGAAGGTTGCTTTGACCTTGGAAAGGACTGGACTGGATTGACTGGCAGTCAAAAGACCAAAATGTTGACAGTATTTTAGACAGAAAAACGTTAAAAAAATTTAGTCTTTTCTAGTGAGGAGTAAAAAAAAAAAAAAATCCCCTGCAGAGTTACTGTGTGATTTGACATTGACTGTGTCCTCTAGCAAGGGATGGTGGCAGAYAGCTGGGAACTTCCCGGGAATCTTCCCCTTTCAACCTGGATTTGCCATGAATCCATTCCCTAAGCTTGGGGCACTGGGCTGGGACTCAGCAGATCCTCACACAGGCTCTCCTTGACCCTTCAAGCCTCAGTGTTGCAAAAGAAAAGAGGACCCAAGCTCCCAAAAGGATTGGCAGCCTCAAACATCTAGAGGGGTATTACGACACCTAAACCTGGAAAAGACTCATCTCCTTTGGTGCTGGGGGATGTTTAGATTGGAGACTGAATAAGCAGAGCTGGTGCTAATAAAATAATTAATCTCGAAGTTTGTAACAGTGCTTCTTTGGATTATATTCATTTGCATGGGATCTGCACAATGGTTTTTGGAGTCAAGGTGACATCACAGGCTCTTTGTTTCCCAATTACAGGTCCATCTAGCTTTCCAGAAATACTCCACAAAATATATTCAGAGCACCTCCCCCTCCCCACACACCGGTGCTGCTGTTCTCTAGCCAAGAGAACATTGCAAACTTCCCCAGATTAGCTCATCTCAGCAGGAATTCAGAATATGTTACAGAGATTCCTATAGCTGCACAAATAAAGCTTCAAACCTGTATTTCAGATCGGGAGGAGCGGAAGCCTGTTCACTGTTCTGATTCTCCCTGTTTGTGTTTATATGATTCTTCAGTTTAAATAAAGGCATTTTCATTGTTAGTATTGCTGATGCGTTGGCATTTAGTCAAGAGTAGCAGTGCTGACGACCCCTTAACTCTGCTGAAACATGGGCTGGCTTTGGCAGAGCTTCTGTGGCACACRCACAGTTTCCAAACCTCGGTAGAGTACCCACACTGCTCTAATCTCAGCATACCACTGTTAGACTCACATCAGCCTGGGAGTGCTGTATAGACTGGAAAAACTTGGTGAAGGCAACTTTTGCTGATGATTCGAAGCTGGGAGGAGTGGCTGATACACCAGGAGTGGCTGACACACCTGAGGGCTGTGCTGCCATTCAGAGAGACCTGGAGAGGCTGGAGAGCTGGGCAGAGAGGAACCTCATGAGGTTCAACAAGGGCAAGTGCAGAGTCCTGCACCTAGGGAGAAATAACCCCAGGCAGCAGTACAAGGTGGGGGCTGACCT
>NW_028186358.1:914902-1138072 GCF_003343005.1 Rhea americana | reverse complement strand
CCAGAGAGGCTGTGGAGTCTCCTTGTCTGGAGATCTTCAAGGCCCGCCTGGATGCAACCTTGTCTACCATGCTCTAGGTGACCCTGCTGAGCAGGGAGGTTGGACTAGATGATCCCCGGAGGTCCCTTCCAACTTTACTAATTCTGTGACTCTATGATTTTGTCATTTGAAGCCTTGTAGTGGGTAAAAGTGGGAAAATATACAGTGCACTGTAACTGTAAAAGGTATCATAACATGAGAGGTTATTTTATTGTGAAATGATACTGTTATTATTAGGCAAAAGTCCAGTTCCATGGAAGAAATACTCAGGTATGTTGGCAAATATAAGTCCAATTAACCCACATTATTGTATCACTAATACAGTATTGATGCTATTAATAAACAGTAATAGCTGTTAAGCCACATATCTGGAAACAGATGCACCTCTGGTTTCTAGAGCATCTCAGTTAGAATCACTCAAATCAGGAGAAATATTGCTGAGTCCTTGGGACTAACAGTGTAAGAGGGAGAGGAGAGGAGGSAGTCTTGAGGACTGCTTGACTTTTGGAAGTTTTTACTGGAAAGGGAAAAAAAGAGAAAGAAAAGAAGCCAATCGAAGGAGAGAGCAGCCTGGACTTGGATATTTCTGTTGTGCTCTGCATCCATCTATCTGTTTCTGTGGTTCTATCTATCCACCTGTCTATTTGTCTGTCTATGTATTGCTCCAGGTGGAGAAGATACAAGTAGATACATAGACACCTATAGACCACAACGTGCTTGTACACACAGCCATGCAAGTTCACAGTGTGCATAGCTGAAGGCAATGCTTTGATTAAAGTGTATTTAGCTCTTGGCTTGCAGGAGGGAGCAGCTCAGGCTCGATCCCACTGGCAAGGCAAAGTGCTTTCTAGGTGTAAAGATCTGGCTAATTAACCAGCTCTGGAGCCTCCTTGGCCCTCTTTAACAGAAAGGGAGGTGATAGCAGAGATCATCACCAGCTGTCATCGAGGAAAGTGAAATCTATTCTAGAGCTGGATATTAAACCACATCCTGTGCAATGGCTCCTATGGTCTTGAATGCTCTCAACCAGTCCGAGATTACTTTGTCTTAACTTTTTTGCTAGTAATGTAAAAACAGTAATAAGAGAAAAAAAGAGCTGGTATGCAGGGACARGGTGTATCTTTTACTGGATGAACTGATATCTTTGTGAAAAAAAACTATGTGTTTTTGCCTGAAACCCTCATCATTTTTTAGGACAAGCTGGGATGCCCTTCCCTAATCTTTCAGGACTCCTAAGAAGATATATTCCATCTAGGTGGCCACAGTCTCCACYGCTGCTTATACAGGGAATGTCTCATTGGTGAAGAGATGTACTAATAACATCTAAAGCAAGGGAGATAAAGCAGAGGCCTTGCAGAAGCGCAGGTCTCCTCATGGGCTGCAAAAGCGCAAGTTCACTCCAGTGTCACTCTTGTTGGTACCCAAGAGGTAAATGCCAGACTGCTCCTGTGCTATGCAATGATACCTCCATAGCTAACACTGATGGCCTGATCCTGACCTTGTGCCTGCCTGTGTCAACCAGCTATAACTCCCTGGGAGTCCTCCATCCCCAGCAACAGGAGAACAGAACCAGGCTGGCTCTTCATTTTATTTTTTTTCCTTCTATAGCTCTTTCCATCTAAGGATCCCTGGGCACTTTATAAAGATTGTCAAGTTAAGCCTCAGAACAACACTGTGGGGTAGGTAGATCTTATTATCTGGGAATACAAGGGAAAGGAAGATTAAAAGGTTTGTGGGGRATAGCAAACCTGGGAGGGGACCCATCTCTCACAGAGCTCTTAGTCCTGTGCCTTAACACAGGACTACTTTCTTTTGGCAGAACAGCTGTGAAGTCTCACTCTAATGTCAGTGGGACATTGGAGAAATCTGAGCATATTCCGGTTGTTAGCACCCAAGGGTTTGCAAACCTCCATGGAGCTTTAGCTACACGCACCCACGGAGGACTCCTCTTCAAAACATATTCCTTTGACCTACCATCCCCTTCCGACGTGCAAACAGAATGTTTTTTAGTGCCTTTCTGTGCAGACTGCCGTAGAGCGGTACATCTTATGTTCATCCCAGAAAAATGCATGTGTTAGAAGAAGAGCTGAGCAAGAAATGCACTTTCCTGTGGAAATTCCACCCCCCAGGAAAAAGGTTGCTTTGTGTTTGGGCTGGAAGTTGAAGAAACCTTAAAATCAGCAAAAGGGAAAATTCAGCATTCATTGTTTCTGGCTGAACAAAGCTTCGAAGTGCAATATTTTGGTTCAATTTTTGCCCTTCTTTTTCAACAATCTAGGGATTTTTTTRTCTTTTTKGTTTTGTTTTTTTATGAAGAAGATTTGAAGATATTTCTGGATGAACTGCTGTTTGATTCAATTCAAAAACCTTTCTTTGAACTGGTATAGGCAAGGGGTTTAAACATTTTAATTATTTTCATCTATGTTTAGAGTTGAGTTTTATTTTTGAAAGAACAGTGTAGCATGAGCATGAATTCAGACACACTTTGGTGTCATTGCTGAGGTAATTTTAGCTGAGAAAGTTTTGAAATATTTTTCTTAGCTTGGGGTAAAAATTTATTTCTTCTTTCAAAAGCCTTCTCTTTTGGGGTTTCATACGGAGAATAAAATAATTTTTAGCTTATATCTTCTTATTGCATGCCTTTTGGTTTAAAAAACCTTGGCTGTTAACAGCATGCAGCGGGAGGAATACAGAATAGGCAAAAGATGTTACATTTTATGTTGTTGTAGGCAAAAAGAACAACAAGGCCACTGATGACTTTAACTCTTTATTTCCTAACTTTTCATTTGCCAGGGAAAATGTTCTTGAAAGTATGAGAGAGTCACAGTTCTCCACTAACACCCAGCAAAGGTTTTAACGGAGAAGTTTCCAATGTTTTTTTCTCACTTGTGTGCACAGGATTTACATTTCTATGCTCTGTCCTTGCAGAGTTTTTTGGAACTCGCCTGTTCTTGGAGCAAATCTCAGGTTCATCCCAGCTCCATCGTAGCTGGCTCCCATTAGCCCTGGCCTCAAGGTTTACGCAAGGTTTAGGAATGGAGGTTTTGCCCTTTGTTCTGCACATCTTCATATGTTAGCTGGAGTAAAACACAGGTTTGATTTGAAAACACCCAAAAATACTTAATTTTCCAGCTGTTTGAAAAAAGATCTTTGAGCCTAATATACATTTTCCTGCTTTCTTTATCCCTGTGGTCTCACACCAAAATCAGAGGCAACTTGTGTTAATATACTGTATTTTAAACTGTAGGGAGGGGAATTGGGAATAGTTAAGCATCTTATTAAACTGCTCCTGGGGGTGCTGTCATCCATGAGACCACTGCACAGAAGCAAGTTAATAGGCTGAGCTGGGCAGCGGCCATGCATCGGAGCTGGGTAACTGTGTTTGAGTTGCCATCAAGGAAACTAGAATGAACATTTTAAAAGGTGCCTCTTATGCTAGCTGAACAGCTGAGCAAGAGTTGTTCCTGGCTTGCCACAGCCAGGCTCTGGGGATGCTGGGGAAGGACGAGACTTGCTCCTACTGTCACTGTTCTGATCCTCAAGCATTCAAGGCTATGAGAAAATTCAAGGCTAATTTGTAACCATGGAAATCTTATCTCTTATCTACTCCTTTCTTCTGATGGCCAGACACCTCCTATGAAGTGCAAAATGGAGGGCCCAATTTCATTCTTCGCAGAGATCAAATTCAGTCACATATGGACCATGTCTCCTGCAGTCAGAGGAACTGGGGTGAGGTGCAGCCTCTGGCAGCAAGACCAAAATCAGACCCCTCATCTTCTGAAGTTAATCAYTTGCCTGCCTCCAGGAGTCTGTAGAGTGCAACTGGTGGAGTGCCACTAAAAGGTGATGGCAGCAAACAGCTTCACTTCTGCTTCCCACTCTATATTAACTGGAAGGATATTTCTCTGCTACGGTTGGGTTTCGAGACAGGATCTCTCCTCTTAGGTTCAGTCACAACAGGGCGCAGGCAGGACATCAGTCATGGGGCCAGCTAGACAGATGCATCCCAAACTGATTGTGAGAGCACGCCAAGACTGTGGAGTGCTTTGTATGTGGCCTCTCCACCTTGGAAGTTGGTGTTTCATAGCATGAATGTGGCCAGTTCTAGAGAGCAAGCTTTGGCTCTGTTATAATTTACTAGTGTAGACATAGCTGAGGTTACTGGGGCCAGTTCTCTGCTGCAAGCTCCCTAGGTGGCTTTAGGCAGATTGTTTAGATCTGTATCTGTCTGTAGTCATTGTAGAGAGATGGGTGTCTCTCAGGTGAAGGTATTGTCCATCTGTCTACGTTACTGACAACAGTTAAGACATCACTGCGAAGCATAGGAAATTAGGTGGGCCTAGCTGAGTCTCTGAAATTGGTTCCCCTTCTGTAAAATGGGCTTAGTTTCCTTCTCTTGTGCAAAGTTGGCCACCAATGTTAAAACATATGGCAGAGGGYGAGGACATCATTTGTTGTTCATATATGTATTTTTCAAAATTCTTGACCAGTTTCCCATTTTTCTTGTTGGGAAAAAAGAAAAAAAGGAGGAGGTGAAAACATGTAGATATTTTCCTCATTTTTATTCAGTTTTCTTGTTCTTCTCTTTATCCGCTTTCATTTTTTTTCACTGCTGGTGATTCAGTGCTGGAGCCCAATGCCTCACACTGCTATTTCGTGAGTGACTTTGATAAGTGTGTGTGCGGGGGTAACTCTTCCAGCCAAACCAGCCCCCCTCCAGTTCTGACATCTTCCTACCCACACTCTCCCTCAGTTGGTTGGGGGGTCTTTGGGGCTTTCCCCCTCCCCGATTCCCTCCACGCTCCCCCCCTCCCAACTGTAGAGTAACCGTAGCCACGTGTAGACTTTACTTAGGCTGGGATGTCCTGGCACGTCTGTGTGGGCAGGGGTGCAAGAGTGTCCCTGGGTGCAAAAGGGTACCGGAGGGAGAACTGAAACCTTCACTTTTACTTTTTTCTCTCCCTTTTCACTTCCCCACCCCCCCACACACTCATTTTCCATCCTGTTGCGTTAATCCTGATCTCACAGAGATCTCTATGTGTGCTTATCTCTGCTCCATTGATTAGAAGACAATTACTAGGTAAATAAGGCTAAGCAAATGCTCAAATCTTCAGAAGATACCAGGGCTTTACATGGAAAGATATCTCAGGCTGAGACTCCATATTTGGCTCCTAATACAGCAGTGCTCTAACTTAGCTGGACTTTACAGTGCGGTTGGAGGGGAAGGATATCCTGGACATTGCTGATGGCTCAGGTGACCTTAATTCTCTATTACCTGAGACCTAGGAGAGGCCATTACACGTCCATGGGGACCTCTGCTAAAATAGGGACAATAAAAGTCCCAGAGGTGCTTTGAATAGGCAGATGTGTGGTGCGGATGGTGAATTTCTGAGTGAGTGTAGTAGATTGTCCACCTAGCCAGCCTCTGAGATGGTGCGAGCTGACGGGATGACAGTCACCATGCCCTGCTTGCACAAAACAGAGAAAGAGGTTTGCTTCAGGTGATGTCAGCAAAGCTGGAGGAAGTAATGGGGCATTTACCACTACTCTTGGATTGTAGACGAACAACCCCAGCCCCAGTCACCTGTGGAGCCCCAAATAACCTGTGATGTTGTTACGCAGGCTTTTCACAGTTCTCTTGAAAGCCAGTTGGATTTGCTGGCCATGCTGGGAAAGGGGAGAGGGATGTTAGTCCTTTGGACTATACAAACAAAGACCAAATCATTGATCAAAACAAGCCCAGGTATCCTAAATAGGCTTTTAGATACATCTATCAGCAGCTAGAGCTCAGTGGTCTCTCTGTAAAATGCTGAGGGTGATGGCTCAGTAGTGCTGTTGTGGCTACAAGATGATAACATTGACCAGAGGAGTTATCTAGGTTAGAGACAATCCAAGGATGTGACCAAACTCTGGGTGGCAACATTGCAAGGGAGGTTTTGGGAGCTTGCAGAGTGACACTATCTGGCTGGGAGAATGCAAGGCAGACCCCAGGAGCCGGCTTCTCCTCCTGGTAGTATTGAGAGACAATTGGCTACTGCAGCTGGCTGAACTTCTGAGGGTACAACGTGATGGGGTCATTTAGGAGATGCTGGTAAATCCCCCCTGCAAGAGAACCAAGACGTCTTGTGTTCTCTTATCGAAAGMATTAACTTGCTGTCCTTATATCACCACTTCTCAGTCCAGATTTGTGCAAATTTTGGCTCTGGAAAACAGACTTAGGGTTAGTTCTGTATCTATAGCCTGCTCTTTAAAAAAGAAACTCTGCAGCACATTTATCTGGATAGCATTTAAATTTACTGATTAGTTGGAACCGGATTTGCCAGAGGAGATCTTTAAGTAGGAATGAGCATTTTGTGCTCGTGAAGTGGAGTCTCCTGCACTTCTATGGAAAGCAGCCTTATTCTTTCCTTGCAGAAGGAAAAGTGGTGGCTCAGGTAATTGGAGGGGGAAGGCACTCGGATACTGTAGTCTGCTCATTAGACTAATGTCTCCAGGCACAGTAAATGCACCGTGCAAAACTAGGAAAATTACTATTTTTTTTTCTCCTCAAAGAAAAAGATTTCAGCTTTGCTATAAAGTGAAATCTGTTCTTACGAGGTCATATTTTGTGAGAACTTATTTACATCCATGTACAAGGGGCTGGGTTTGAATGAGATCCCTGAGCTCAGAGCTCTCAGGCAGCCCCTGAACAGTTCACATTTTTAAACATTTTCATCAAAGCAAGATGAATGTGCAGAAACTTGGCTGTAATTGGATCATGAAGTGCAAGCTCCTGTGATTAGATCAGGAGCACTCTGCCTGGATTACACTAAACTAAAAAAAATAATCAGACAGCTAAAAAGGGGAGCAGCTCTTAATTTAAACCACATTAATTTTCTGGCTAGGTGGCAGAGCCCACGAATTATGCACTTAAAGATGAGGAACTTGGTTCTAGTGAGTATGGGCTCTGGCTACAGCAAGAAAAGGTTTCAAAATCTGCACAAAGTGAGGAAGCAAAGTCCATAATCCAACTCTCATCAGCACCAGCGGGCGATCCACTCTGTCTGAAGGAAAGATTGAGCTGCCTGACGCATTTTCCATTGAGGCTGGCAGGTTGCTGCTTTGAAGGACAGGGTTAGATGAGGTCCCTTGGCATCTCCCAAGAGAGAGTTTCACGGTGAGGTAGAGAGACCAAGGTGGGAGGGATTGGAGTGGGATGTGGATGTGATGGGAGGGAGGAGATGGGAGGGTGAGAAACGAGCTGGAGGAAACTGGTCTGGGAAGAATGAGAGAAGAGGGTGGATGAAGGTCTTGATTATGTCCAGTTGGACAGGTCCATGCAAGGAACTTTAAGAAATGGGATAAAGTTTGGGTTTTTTTGTTTATTTGTTTTTAGTGGGATAATCTGTGGTTGCTGGGAGAAGTTTAGGAACTCTCCCATTGCCGAGAGGCAGAGTGCACTCTGCTAGCTGGAGGGCTTTCAGCTCTCACAACCGTGCTCAGGGGGAAATTTATCCAGAGGTAACGCCACTTGCTTCCAGCTTATAGGGGGTTTTACTAGCAAATACTGAATATCTATAACTTTAACCCTGATCAGTTGTAGCTGCGGTCATTTTTCACTGATAATCACCTGTTTACATCTTCACCTAAACAAAGTAAGCCCTGAGGTTTTACCGGCAGTGCTACGTGCTTGGAAGCAGGACAGGAACAACACAAGCCAAGCTCTCTGCTCTGTATATTTATCAGTCATCCAGCCAGACCTCTGCAATGCTTGGTTTTGAGTCGAATTTTCAGCTGATTTGCCTTATTCCAGCGAGAAGCCCCCTGGATTCACGTGGGAGGACCCAAGAGAATGAACTCTCATGGGACTGAGGCCTTCGTCTGGCAGGTATCACCAGGGGGTGCTGTTACATACGTGTCTTCCGGCAGTGTGCGAGCAAGTGGTCAGTCTTAGGCAGACGTATGTTGTGTCAAGGTTTAGTTGTCAAGGTTTAGTATATGGAGTTGCTTGTTGGCAGGAGTRGGCTTTGCTCTCCGCCACTGTCTGAGAGGCAGAGTTTGCTGGAAATACTTTGTGAGTGCTTGTTGACAGTACACCCGCTGCATGGGTATAGCTAGATCTGTGCCTCTGATACTTTCCTTCCCTGGCAGCTGATTCAAAAGCTCTCAGACTTTCTTTAAGATTATAAATACTCCCCAGACTGGGGAAATACATTTCTCCAGCTTACACCCTGCATTCCTTGGGTGTACAGGGTTTCTTTGAGCTTCAATGTTATGGAGAAGGCACTATTTTTTGATAATTGTCCTGCTGGTCACAGTTTAGGGTATAGTCCCTTGAACATGATGGTGTGATCATGCTAGAATCAGTCACGTTAATATTTCTCAGAAAAACAAGGCAGGGGTTTATCCTGGCTAATCTCCYAACAGTGTAAGTTTGATCTGCTAGCACAAAACCACACGTTGGTCGCATTAGCCARGGTACTCTCGGTCTGATTCAACACGACTTGAAAGGGGCCCGATCACTTGGCTCCTGATTTTGTCAGGGAGATGCAGGGATGTTGGCCTGGTACCAGAGGTCCTAAAGTTGTGCTTACTGTAGCCCAAATCTGTGTAGATGTTTGAAGGACTGGGTATCTATCGAAGCAGGAGACACCAGAGATGTTCTGGGCTGCGATTGCTCTGCATGGCATAACTTCCTCAAATGGATACTCTGGTTTTTAGCCAGATATTTTCAGGGATGTAGCAGTAACTAAACACATTTTCTACTCTGACATTCCCCCCCACCACTAATGGAAAACCCCAGAAAATCCCCTGAATTTTGGTCTGAAAGCAAAAAGCAAGGGAGTTTGTGTCAGCAGAATGTTCATTCATCTTAAAAGAAAAGAAAGACATTCCAGCCAAATTAAATAATAAAAGAGAGGTGATAAAACSCACCTGCTTTTTAACTCAAGGTTTCTATTTCTTTTTAAATCAGATTAGTGTATTAAAGATATTTGCCCCGAGATCTTTTCTCTTGAATGACTGGACAAGATCTATAACCATTTCAAATGGGAAGAGGAATATTGTTACGATCACCATCATTATATTGCACTGTATTGTGTTGTGTTATATTATATTATACCGTACTATATTACATTATATAATGTATCACTTATTATGTATCACTTTTTATCAGTAGATCTGGGAGGAAGTAAATGTTCTATAGATTGGAAAACCCTAATTTACAGATATGAAATCAAAGTAGGTGACTTAAAGTTTCCCAGGAGGCTAGGTGCAGAGCTGGGATGACATGCAGGACTACATACCTCTCTTCCCATTGCAGAAGGCTGGTTAGACCGGGCTAACTTTGCACTGGCATAAATGAGGGAGAGAGTAGCAAGAAAAGGAGGAAAGGAGTAGTAACCAAAACATGGGCACTCATAGCACCATCTCTGTCCCCCACACTTATTTCTACAGTGGATGCCCTATCATAACCATSTTTTGCTTGTGGAAATACCTATCCAGACACTTCTCTATAGGCAGAAATACACAGTGACATAACGGCAGCTTATGCTCTGTCTGCCACAGACCTACACTTATGTTACCCTGTCCCTTTCTGGAAAAACTTGGAAATTGTGAACTTGCGTAGGAGCAAAATGAACTGATAGCTAATGTGGTCTCAGGGCAGCTCTAAATACCCCTGTTCCCTGCAGTGCAGATGCAGCCGTAGAACAACAAAACTTTCTGCTGTGGACATATTTGCTTGGGGAGCAYGTTCTTAGTTTAGGGAACACACAAATAGCACAAAAACAGTTCAAATTTCAATAAATAAATCTATCCTGAGAGAAATGCAGAGGGGATGCTCAGCCCACTCGCAAGCTGAATCTGAGGCTGGGTCTGGCCAGAAGAACTGCTGTGACTGGGTGCTCCCTGAGGTCTGGGGAGATTTGAGCCCCTCCACCCCCTCTGGAAAAGCAAGATCTGCAGCAAAATGACCTACTCTGTGGCTGTCCCATTGCTGTTGTCCCTGTATGGCTGGACTGAGAGTGACTGACAGGTTTTTAATAGATCTTCCTGGGCCTTCAATGCAGGCCGGGGGGAACGGTGGGAAGCTGTAAAATGGTATGCCTTGGCTTTCTCTCAGCTCCCAGCCTTTCCCCCAGAGTTAGATAACAGGAGCAACAGATAAGAGCAAAAGTGGTTCTTTAATTCAGCCAGAATTTCACTTAGTGTGAAGGAAAATGTCTAGTGAGAGAATTAGACTAAGCCAGGAAATATCCTCTTAAACCGCAGCCCTCTTGTGCTAAATGTATATTTAGCATTTTATATATAGACAGATCTGTRTATCTGTCTCTCTATATACAACCATAAAATCCTTGTCTTCTGACAGCATGTTGGCCAAGAAATTCTTTTAAACTCATAAAATCAAGCCAACACTACACTGCCTTTTCATCTCCTTAGACTGGGGCATTTTTCGGACCTCTTCCAGCACTGAGTATTCCTGACCTCTSAGGACACCTGAGGCCAAGACAGCCATCATTTTTCCATGCCAGGAGGTGCCCAGCCAACACATAGCCTTGGCCCAGTGCTGCCTAGCTGATGTTTTAGGTGGCACCTCCTGGGGTATTTCTTACCCAAACAAAATGAACATTTTTGTTAGTAATTTGCATCAAATTTCTGCAATCTTCTGGCCCTCAAAAACTACAAGCCAGAGATTCATGCTGTTTGSTGTCTTGCTGTGTTGCTTGTCTTGCCTTCATTTCCAGTCATGTTTGTGTTGGAAGATCAGATGCTCTTRTTCTGTTAGAAGTAAAGGAAGCAGGTGTCTCTTGCAACACTAATATCTAACTAAAGATGGTACAGGCCAAGGCAGGAAGCGTATACTCTCTTCCCAGAAGTCCTACTGCAGGGCATCACCATTTTCTTTACCCTGACCCTTTTCTGGTTTGTTTTGTTGCAAACTTGTCAGGCTTGGAGCTGTCTTAGTATTTTTATCTAGTGCAAAGATGTCTCGGTGTGATGAAGATCACAGATTGTTTCAATTATACACACAGTAGTAGTAAATTTATTTCATACTCTAAGCATGAAATGATGCACACTCAAATGATTAATTATATCATCAAAATGAGCATATGATAGTACTTCTTTGTTAAATACTACAGACTCCACCAATCTGTGGCTAAGGATCATGCTGAACCTCAAGTGAGGATTTTTCTTCTGTAATTTTTTCCATCGTTGTTTCAATGCACATTGACTTTTAGTGTCCACAGAGTCTCACAGTCTGCTCTACGAGACTGAAGAAAAAAGATTCTTCCAAGCATTCCCTCAGCTTTGTTGCAACCCTTGTGGGCCAACACAAAACCAAGAGACATTCTCTTTGCACCTAGCAAGGAAAGGTAAAGTCAAGCAAGGCCGGTGAACTGATGCTGAGATAGCAGTCCAGTATCTAAACAGGTAACACCCAATTACAACAGAACTGTGTTGACTTACACTTTCCCTTATCAGAAGAATCAGGTATTCATGTAAATCACAAAAGAGTTTGATGGATGCCAGTTCACAGTGAGCCCCAAACCAAGGAACAAGAGCCTAGTTAAACAAAATGTATGTTCTTCTTATCTTTAAGCTGTGACTATTGCTATGAAATAAAAAAACTACAAAAGAAAGTGCCTTATCAAGGGGGCTATAATTCTTTAATGTTCACTAGTGGCTGAGTCTGTGCTGGAATCAGACCCTTGGGACCACTTTCCAAACCCCACTGAAGCAATTTTTTCACAGACAGATGATCTTTCCTTATCACACGCTGTCTTGGCAATAAAAAAGTCTCTTTCTTGAGATGCATGTTTAGACTAAGCCTGGTTAAAAAAAAAAAAAAGAAAAAAAGAAAAAGAAAAAGAAAAGAAGGGGAAGCTAAATTGGTCTTAATTCTGATGCTTGCCTAAATGTAAACAATGAGGTACAGGAACAATCTTCATTAGACCCTCCTGGGCCTGGAAGCGTGGTGTGGAAAGCACATGTTGTAAGTAGCTGAGCTGGAGACTAGGTCAGAGCCTGATCTTAATGCTATGGCTAATCAGACTCTCTTATCACATTTACTGGGAGATGGGTGATGCCAATAAAACCAAGTCAAGCTGAGTGCACTTAGTGGAGCCAAAAAGCTAATTGTTAATAGATGCTTACAGTTCAGAGCTTGGAAAAGCCAGCTGGCCCCCTTCGCTTGCCTACCTTGGTCCCTGCAGTGCCCAGGGGCACCTCAACCAGGTGACTCGCATGGGTGACAGGGCAGGTTACCATCCTCTTGGAGGTCTCAAGCAGAGAAATGCTCATCATGGCAGGCTGCCTTTCAAATACAGATTAATATCAGGCTTCCTTCATGGCACTGAAAATCCTGAACCCCATCAGAAATGAAGAGCAGGACAAATATGATTTTGTTGGTATTTAGCTACATTATGGGGAGCACAGGTGCTCTCGTCAMGATCAAGATCATATTAATATGACAGTGGTCTATCTACCCCAGTATCTCATATGCCTAGGGAGACAACAAAATCAAGAAGGTGCTTTGCACTAGAGGCATGATGACCCCTGTGATTTTCTCGGACATGGAAAACTCAAATGCATAATTTGTCGCAGTGATGGACAGTGTTTATGTCTCCTTCTTCAATATGAAAATAGCTGATAGCAAATGTCTGTGGAAAAGGATGACTGCAGTGTGAGCTCCAGTGATTTTTCCCTGGTCACCTCTCCTGCAACTAGAAATCTGCAGCTGAAGGAGATGTAGAATCAGAATCAATATTACTGTGTTTAAATCCTTGTCTTCATTATACAAGATCTTTTCTTCAAAGAAGGCCTGTATATCTAAAGCCTTGACCACTTCTTCCAACTCTATCCAGTTGTCTAATAAAGAATTATATTRCACTGCAAAGCTTGCCTTCTGTAGGACAGAGCTCCATCTTGGAGAATTCACAGCTTAAATAAATGTGTATATTTTTACCTTCTGATGATTTTAGCTAGATAGACATCTMGATTGATCAATACATAGATTAATAGATCCTTAAAAACTACAGGACCCAAATGTGGTAGGTACAGTTTGTTGGCTGCATGGTCTTGGTTTTGAGATAGCACCTCCAAGACCACAGACTCCAGAGAAARCCTCCCTCATCTTCACAGCAACGAACACCTCTGCCCACTCCCATGAGAGTCTTTTACATTAGGTCATTTGTCCTCCAACGTTGAGGGCTATGCCTGTGTGAATCTGAGCATGCAAACCACCTGCCTGTTTGGGGTCAGACTGCATCTCATCGTCCATTTGTATCCAGCACAGCCATGACATTAGAGAGCCTTTTCTTCTCCAGTTGCTGTTCATTTCAATGGGAGAGCCATGGCATTAGCAGAGATCTCCATTTTCCTGAGGAGCCTTAAGTATCTGRCATGCAAGTGCAATAATGTGATTTTTAGTGGCAATTGCTTTGCATTTTCAGTAGCTGCCTTTTCCTTGCCTTGCTGATGCTCCCCAGAGCTGTAGTTATTCTTGAACATAAGAGAGACATGAAGCTACTGGAAAGAGTCCAGCGTAGGGCTACGAAGATGATCAGAGTATTGAAGCATCTGCCCTATGAGGAAYGACTGCGAGAGCTGGGCCTCTTCAGCCTGGSGAAGAGCAGACTGAGGGGGGATCTGATCAATGTGTACAAGTACCTGAAGGGAGGGTGTCAMGGGGACGGGGACAAACTCTTTTCAGTTGTCCCGTGTGACAGGACAAGAGGCAATGGGCAGAAACTGAAGCACAGGAAGGTCCACCTGACTGTGAGGGGGAATTTCTTCCCTGGGAGAGTGACGGAGCCCTGGCACAGGTTGCCCGGAGAGGTTGTGGAGTCTCCTTCTCTGGAGATCTTCAAGGCCCACCTGGATGCAACCCTGTCTAACATGCTCTAGGTGACCCTGCTGAGTGGGGAGGTTGGACTAGATGATCCCCRGAGGTCCCTTCCAACCTTACTGATTCTATGATTCTATGAACATCTAAACCATGGTGGAGCCCTGCCTGGGCACACAGCAAGTGGCTGACAGAGACTTTGCAGTAGTTCTTGGGCACAATAGCAGGTTTTKGGGGTAGAGGACTATCGCTGATGTATGTCAGCAAAGGAAGCCAGATGGTCTCTGCAGAATTATTTTCCATCACCAAATGAGTCTCACCATCAGGAGAAAAAAAGATGTGCAAAATGGCAAGAGCTAATTCCCAGCTGGAGCAGAGTGGCTGTGTGTGTAAGCATTCGGCCCACAAAGGATCCAGAGGAGGAGGATTTCCTTGTGAAATGTGAACTATTTGGGCCAGCTCTCCAGAATGGGGTTAAGCACGAGGGCTGAGAGGAGGTGAGGAGAGGGGCGGGTGRGGAGAATGTGAGATATTTACCTCCCAACTTGCTCTTTTATTTGGTACAAGCTGCTGATGGGCAAACTAACCACACACTGGCTGCCGTATAAACATTTGGAAAATTTCATCCACTCCAGCAGTGAGAGAGGCATTTCTGTGTAATCAGGGGGTAAGCTAAGTGCAGATGAGATCCCACGTGGCACGGAGGGCCTCATCTGTTGGCCTGTAATCTAAGCATTCCTCCTGCTTCTCTCCAAAACCACATCCAAAATCTGCTTCCCGAATGCAACGAGTGGTGAACTCAAGACATTGTCTGCCAAAAGCGGACGAGGAAAGCAGCTGGCAGAGAAAAGAGAGAGGCAAGAGGGTAAGTGAGTAGTGAGTGTAGGGCTGCTAGAGTGGGGGATGCTGCTGCAGGTGCGCAAATACAGCAGGTCATTGGCATCTGCTGGGAACGCAGCAGTGCAGGGATCTATCACCTTTATCTCCTGACCTCTTGCTCCCCTGCCCTGAACACCCAATCGCCACGGTTCCAAGAGCAGTGGAAATGCCAGCCAGGATGGAGCCCCATGCCACAGCATGGCATAGCCATTTGCAAGGAGAAAGAAGATCCCTTGAGGGATCCCTATGTCAGAGCTTGGGGCCCGGATACTGTCTCCAAAGAGCCTATTGCTCCCAAACTCACAGATGTTTGGTTTTATGGGTCCTTCTGCGCCTACTGCAATGTCTTATGCCAGCACATTGGTGCCGCTTGGGCTTGCAATGGACAGTTTTAGATGCCGCTGCTCACAGGGGTTAAGCTAACTAAGCAGGTTACACACCCAGTCACACAGCCGTGGATTTAGATGCCACAAAACTGTGGTTTGTCATGCCCCAGGAATCTCCCACCATCCCACGTTTGCTGCAGTCATCACTTACTGCTTCGTTGGCCAAGGTGGTTTCCCTCTGCAGCCTTTGTCAGCTGCATGCAATATGTTGTTCAGTAGCCCAGAAAATAACAGCAACCCGCAGGCCTCTCTTGCTCGTTCTCTACTATTCACATGTCATTTCTGTGTCCAGCTTGCTTTATTTTTTTGGCAAAAGAGCCAAAAATAGTTTGTGTGAAAATTATTTATTTTGTATTAATAGCTYGGAGTCAAAGCCTCAGCAGACACTTGGAATAAACAGGATCACTGAAAATGCAGTTGTTTGAAATCAGAGCTTTTCTCTGACCCCGAGGTTTCTAACCAAGGCCAGAAAAATTGTATATATAGAATCCCTTAATATTTTCCCTGTTAATCCACAGTGCAACAAACCTTGGTTTTAGCCAGAGGGCTTTGGCCAGAATGATTAAACCAACATTTCATTTAGGCAGTCGCACGTGCGGTTGTATAGGTGGTCGAGATGTGAAATAATCCTCCATATCTGACTAATAACTTCCAACCTAATTTGTATTTAAGTGTTTCCCACTTCTTCACAGTCACTCTTTTCCTGTCATCATTTCCCCTCTCAAAAATATATTTTTTCAGTGGAGACAGTTGTTGGGTGAAAAACTGCATTTTGGAAGAAATTTTCTGGACTTCTTTCCTTGAGAAAAAAAAGAAGAAAAAACCCACTATGTTTGTTTTTCCTTCCTCCTTCTTTTGTTTTCATTTACTCCCTGTCCTGCACAGTCAGTTTTCCAGCCAGATAAAAGGAGGAAAAAAGGGGAAATAAAACAACAAGCGAGTTTATATTTTTATCTTTCTTCAGTGTGGATTTCCTCTCTTCTCATTTTTTTCCAGTAAATAGAAATATTCCCACCCGAGAATTAGAGCATCTCAGCTCATTTCAACTTTTGCACGTATAATAGTTCATTTGATAACAAAAACAGCTCTTTAAGTGTGGCAACCCCCATGTTACTGATGGATTAAGGCACAAAGGAGAGAAATAGTCTGCTTGGAGTTAACGCAGCCTCCTGCAGACTGTGAGAAATCCAGATTCAAGCCCCCAGCCTCCTTTCTTGCCTCTGAATAATCTGTTTAGCTCCTCTTTTCCTCTGTGAAATGGGGAGTAGCACCAACCCCATGGCTTTTCCGAGGTGAGAGCCTCATGCAGGGTCTTGCACAGCGACGGTGGACATGAAGGCTAATTGCAGAGGAGGAAGAGTCAACCATGCAAGGATGCTCCTGGCCCACGGAGCAGCTACCATAACAGCGTCCCAGCTTTTCCCACTGCAAAACTTCATTTTTCCAGCTCTGGGCTGTGAGTTAAAAAATGTTTTCAAGTGATGAGCGTTGGCTTTGCTTGGTACTTTTGGACACGCGTAAGTCACCCGCCAGRTCTCTGTCTCGGGAGCTGCACACGCTGGCTCCTCCACCCCGCAGCGTCCCAGAGGAGACAGGCCGGCAAGACGGCTCCACTGGGGACGGCGGCCAGGCTRTTGAGCCTTCACACTTGTTACGGCTCTTGGAAGGCCTCAGCTAGCGGCTTTTCCTATCCCAGCCGGCTGTTATATCACACATTGTTCCCAGTCGCTGCCTCGTAGTTTACAGCACTTGGAAAATGTCAAATGTGGGAGTCCAGCAGCCCTAGGTTAGAGTAAAAACTCCCAAACATATTTGGAGGGCTGCCAGCACTTTGCAAGCCCTCTGCAAACTCAGATAAGGGGCGACCTTGCAGCCTGCAGGCTAGGCCAGGAGTTTATAAATCCTCCATTTGCTTGGGTTGAACTTTCTCAATATTGTGATCATCCTGTCCCCTTTGAACGTCGTCTGGTGCCCCGGGTGGGAAACCAGCGTGCAGGAACACGGGCTGCTGGCGACGGTGACCTTCGCCGGCTGCAGCAGGACATGCTGTTTCCAAGGTGGAAGAGCCCGCGATGGTCTGACGTCCAGACCCGGCGGGTAAAGGACTCGCTGGCACCCGCGCGGCGGCGGGTGCTTGGCGTCACGCTGAGGCTCGATCTGTCACGGGCTCATGAGCAAACSCAGCGTCCGGGTTTGTTTGAGCTAAGCGGCCCCGGAGGTTACAGATATTGGCCCCAAATCATTTGGGTCTGCAGTAATGACGGGCCTAAAAGCGCAGTTGGGGAAGGATGGCAACCCTGCTGCGTAAGGAGGGGGAGGAAGGGTTGTGTTTGGGCTTCATTTTGAACTGTAACGAAATCTAAACATTTTGAAATTCTTCCCCAAATGACAAATAATGTCAAATAATGAGATAGCACCGGGCTGGATTTGAGCTACGAGGCACCTTCTTATATTCCTTAAGTTCTGATAAAAAGGATGGAACACAGTCAGGGAAACTTTCCTCTCCTTCCCCTCATTATTTTTCTTTCTTTTTTTTTTCTTTTCTTTTTTTTTTTTAAGAAAAAATACACAACCTCGGTGAAATCAGCAAGGTCTCGTGAAGCCTTCCAGTTTGGATGGAAGAGCATTTTTGCAGCAGGAAACGTTTCCCTCTGGCTTTTCCTGGCCAGCTCCAGCCGATAGCACGTCCCTGACACAGTGTCGTTGAGCTGGAGCTGGAAATCCTGGCTCAGACCCGCAAGAGCTCTGGGTTCGTCTCCGAACACGGAGGCATCAGTTCAGAGCGGACAGGAGACCCCCCCAAAATGAGCTCTCAGTGACCTGATACCTCTGTGCACACAGGACAGAGAAAACAGTCCAAACCCCAGAGGCAGGAAGGCAGTTAATTAGCAGGGTTAATTAGCTCCGAGGCAGCACAGTGGCTGCATAACTGAATGACGTGGGTCATTGAGACAGAGCTGTCAAATTGTGTCTTTTTTTTTCTTTTTTCCTCTCTATTTTTTCACTTCAGACTCAAGGTTTTCCAGTAATTAACTTTYGCAAGCCAGGGGCGAAGCAGTAGCCAGCATTTACACGTTTCTGGTCTGTGGATAATTTACAAACCCTCTCCACCTGAATCCATACTACACTTCATGGGGCTAAATTATTTCTTGCTCATACATCATTTAGTGAATTCAAGCTCTTTTGGGGCCTGTTTGCAGTTTGTTCATAGCTCACACTTCCTTGCTGCAAACATATTTGTTTTCTCTCTTAGTCAAATAACACATGTGAAAATGCCGGTCTGTGAATTAGCTGTGAACTATTTACCCCTGTTCCCTGCCGGAGACCCCCTGAGATTCCCAGTGTCACCTACGCATGGCAGAGTTACCTGAAATACCGTGGAAGGACTGGGATAATGCGGATCAAATGGCCCCCAAAATGTCCAGGTGGACTCTTGTTTGCTCTCACATCTGTAAGTAATTCAAGTTTTCCTGGACGAATCTTTTTCTCGACAAGTTTATTTTTCCTAAATCTAACCAAGCTCATCGCTTTTATGTGTAAAAATATTTGCAGATGCTTTTCTGATGGGTGAGCTGGACTTTCCTTCTCTCAGTGTCTGATGGAGGAAGCTCAGTAACTTTTTTTTTTTTTTTGGTTAAGCTTCCAAATTTGGAGGAAAATCCTACTTGTTTATGTCTTCAAGCTTCTGTTTCCTTTTTCCACTGCGCCCTAAGCATGGCTCTGTATCTCAGCCCYTTCTAGGCGAAGTGCCCATCCCCAACCTGCTCACAGCGACGATAACGCGGAGCGTGTCACGACATGGAAACGCAGCCTCCTCTAGCGTTTCCCTTGGAGGCGATAACGAATACAAATGGTATTATTGGGTGCTGCACCCCAAGGCACCCTGGTGGGGGACGGCGTGGTGAAATACTTGACCAGCCCACGGCAACATTTTTTTTTTAACTCGTTGTAGGGTCCTGAGGTCCATCCCACTGCTTGGGCAGTGGTGGTCACCCTYGAGCACTGAGAGCAGAGAGGCTTCCCAGAAATACGCTGCAGACACCTGCTCCTTCCTTCTGCACAAATTAGTCTGCCTTGAGCTATTTTTTTTTTCTTTTTCCCCCAGTTTTTCACACCTTACTTTCTTCCCTAAAGTGCCAGGTCTGTTCCCTCCTCTCAGGCCAGTGGTAGAGCGTTTAGCAGTTAATATCCTTCTGCCTCCAATTGTGCTCTAAGAGGTGTAACGTTTGATAAGCCCCATTTAACTTGGCTGTATTACATTGTTTAAATAATTCAAATACAGATTGGCCCTTTAGAAGGATTTCTGCTCTATTGACCCTGTTGGTCATGAGTTACCAGGAAGTTAGGGAGGGGCCCAGCCTGACGGCTCCTAGGGCTGAAAGCCTGAAAATCAATTCCAGCTCTTTAGTGCCCCAATCACACCCCATTATTCCTGGCTAATTGCAGACCTGCTACACTGTTAACTCTTTGGGAACAATGTGGCCTTTGACTGGAAGAGGAAAACCAAAGAGAATTTTCGGCTCCAGTGGGGTCCTAATCTGCATGGACAGTGTCATGCAGAAGCGCTTATCGTTAGGGTTTGGATGAATAATTATTTACAGGTGGAAGTGTCAAACTTCTTCATCCCCCCCACCACCCCTTCTTTAGTACCAGGTTTGCTGGCAGTTGGTTGGATTGGGAGATTAATAATGCATTTTTTTTCTGCTGCTATCTCTCTCTTTCTCCCTGTGCATTGATTTGTGAGGAATATGGAATGGCAGCCTGTAATACAGTTAGTCCTTATTAGCGCTTATCTTTTGTGCGATTCTGCCCCAAAAGACCTACTGGATTCTTTGTCAGCTGGAAGGTTTTGCACACCTAAAAATGAAAGCTTATAGCAATGACCTTCATCTTCATCATTGTCCTTAACAGACAAAAGCTGCCCCGGCAAGAAAAGCACTGTTATCCAGGCACCTTTGGCTTTTACTGGAAGCCAAGCAGGGGAGCCTTTGTGAATTAATCTGGAAACCAAATGCAGGTAAAAATACCCCAAATCCCACCTCTGGTTTGCTGCAACCTCTCATCATTCAAGTGCCTTCTTCMGTTCGTGCTGCTCTGACACCAAGTAAACTGGGCATGACCCAGGACCATTGACTTTTGAGACACAAGCAGCAYAAAAGTCTATCCTTTCCGTTTTTGATGTGTTAAGACTAAAGGTCACCCGCCCAGTCATCCAGTCTGATCTACCRTCCAACAAGCCACAGCCTCACCCCATCACCCTACCTGAACCCAGGGCTGCTGGCTGAATTAGTGGAGGAGATGCCAGTCTAGACGGAAAACTTCAGGTTATGGGGAATTCACCACACTTCTCTGAAGCCACTGAATCTCCACCCTTTTTACAAATGGGCACCTTATCTCTGGTCACTATTTATTCAGGAACATAGAGCAGAGGACAGGGAGGAGCAGCATCAACCTCCAACCCAGGTCACCGCCAGAACCTGGTCAGATTCCGTCTCTTAATTGAGTGGGTTTTTCATCCCATCTCTTCCTCCTGGGAGGCTGTTCCAGAGCCTCATTCCTCTGTAGGTTAGGAGCCATCTATGGTTTCCAGCTAACATTTACCTGGGCTCCCCTTGGATCTTGCAGCACTGGAACATCACTGTTGGCTTCCTGAAAGGTTGTTTTGAAGTCTGTCGGCATTTGATCAAGATGTAGATCCAGCCTTTGGATCATCAACTCTTCTGGGATGTTGGCAAGGATGAGGTGGCATCTCAGGGTAATGAATGAAGAGATGTGCATGTTGGCCAGCTTGCCACATTTAATTTGGCAGGTGAAGTTTTTAGAGGTTTTCTCTGTCATTAGCAGCAGGGTTGTCCAGGGGACAATACAGAGCAAGAGTCTAACATCAGCGTGTTGAATGGTCCTCTGGAGGTGCCACTGCCTCTTCATTCTCTATGGGGAGCCTATAGAGATTCTCTGGTTAATTCAGCTGGCTAAGTAAATGCTAACATGTCAGCAGCCTGAACACTTCCCTCGGTCACACATTTCAAGGCAGGAACATACCCTGCTGCATACTACTGAGACTAAAACACTCAACTGCAAAGCTGGTCTTCCTGTGGAGACACTAGGCTCGGTTAAGGCCTGACTCTGCTGCAAACTGTGGCAGAGCCATTTACGCATCATGTTTTGTGTTCCCAGGTGAAATCTGAGGAGAAGAAATAGATTTGGTTAGTTCTGTGATTTTCAGAGTGGAGACTATGACAATCACTATCGAACAGTACCTGAGCAGGAGTATCTGAAGTGGAGTGAAGAGGAAGAAAACTGTGATAGTTTTTGAGGGCCAATGACTAGGGTTTGCAAGGAGTCTAGATGCTTAGCTCCCACTGGAATACCTTGAGATGTGGGTACCAAAATTCTTGAAGCATTTTGAAGGAGGGAGATATCTTTTTAGAAAAGTCTTGAGAGGCAGAGCAGAGAGGCAGAATCTTAACCAAAATTCACAGGAGACTCTCCCCTACCTCCAKTTGCTCTAAAGAGACTCCAGGGACCCTGAATTTAGACAAAGCGTTGCTATGCTCACCTCCTTCCCCCATTTCCGACCTGCAAAGGGTTAAAGGGTGGTGGTGGGGAGCTGTTTGATTAATAGATGTCGTGTGAACATGCACATTTGCCTATGACTGCATTCCTGGGGCTTTCGACTCCGTGATAAGCTGTGACCAAAGTCCTCTGGCTCTGGGCAAGGAGAGCAAACAGGGCCCCAATGGAGCAGTTATTAATACCAACCCTGCACCTCTCCGGGCTGTCTCTCAGCAACCGGGCTCCTGAGAGGCCTTTCACACACCAATCGATACCGCTCGCCTCTCCCCTCGCCGCCGGACCAGTATGGCAGGCGACGCGGGGCTTGTTTCCTTGCTAACTCCCCTCTTTTGCTAATGGCTCTCCAGCACGCTCACCCCRGTCTCCTCTTTCTGCACCAGGATCTCGGGTGCCCTTCTGTTAGCAGAGGAGAGGATCTCGTGGGGGTGATGGGATCAAGCCTCAACACCCAAGCTGATGTTGCAACTGTCCCATCTCGTCGTGCCCCCCATGCTGAGGGACTTGGGGCAGTGAGAAAGGAACGTATTGATTCAACATGAGGAATTCAGCAGCAGTGTCTATAAGGAGTGCGGCTGTCCTCCTGCAGCTGTGAAAGGATGCACTTTGAGAACTAGCRTTTTTCCTCAAGTAAATTTACAAAACGAATGAACGAACACACCTAATTTAGAATTTCTTTGGCTACAAAATTTCACTTTCCCTCAGAGAAATTGCAAAATGATTAAAGTCAAAACCTGTTTTTGACTCCAAACTTCGAGGTAAGGATGTAGATTAAAAATGAAAGTCCTTTCCCTCCTTGAAAAACAAAGCAAAACAAAACATCCTGAACTTTTCAGCTTCTTTGTCTTCAGGTAGGACGTTGTCACACTTACTCACAAGCTGGCTTTTGCATAGCTGTATTGTAAGCAGCAACGATTGCCAAATGAAAGATTTCTCTTAGCTCTGAGTCAGTTGGAGCAGCTACTTTGAGGGCAGGTGTATCAGGGTGAGAAGCAGTATTCTGGTTGTTGGCATGCCCCTCCTAACCCCACAGCTGCTCTCAGGGAATTTGAGGTGACAGTGCTCAGATTAGGAGATGTGTCCTACATGAAGATCAATTTCTTGAGAAGGGCCAAGATTTTCAGCAAAGATTTAGGAAAGATTTGACTCCAGCCACTTTTCAAGGTCTGAATTTCATCTCAGGGCAGGAGGAAGTACTTGATGCTGCAAGAAAATCAGATGTTTTTAAGGTATGCCAAGTTGATCATCTCTGGAAGAAAGACAAACTATATTTAAAGTCTGTTACAAATAGCTTATTTTTTCATAAAGAGAATATTTTTCCCTAATGAAAATAATTCTAGATTTTGTAATAAGTAATATTAAAATCTTAAGCATTACAGGACATAAAGGATGCTGTGGATGCTCTACTCACATGTAGGCAGGCAGAGGTCACAGAAGGGCACCACCTGCAAGGTGCTGTGCTAATAAAAATTGCGTTGTAGAAGACTTTCCATTGATTTTTACAGAAATTGGACCAGTCATCTGAGAATACTGAGAAGGATGCAGATGAAAAGCAGCTRGTTTACCAAGCTGAGAGAAGCACTATGTAGTTGGAGGGTGTCTTAACCATATTTAATGCCTTGAGGATAGTAGCTGGGATCACGGTCTAGTTTGTTCTCCAAGCCATAGCTGTCCTCCCTTTCCATGGCGCCTTTAGAAGACAAGACATTGCACAGGATGCCA
Organism: Rhea americana; assembly: GCF_003343005.1. NCBI lineage: Eukaryota > Metazoa > Chordata > Aves > Rheiformes > Rheidae > Rhea > Rhea americana. The sequence continues at coordinate 1,114,648 of NW_028186358.1, read as the reverse complement.
GGACTACAAAGCTATGAAGGTTTGCAGGATGGAGCCAGGCTGCTTGGACATATGGTCACATGCAGAAAGTGGCAGGTGAGTGCAGGACTAGAGCCAGTTCTTCTGTCTCCTAGCTAACATGGAGAAAAGCAAGAAAGAGGAGAAAATCACACTATAGTCTAGAGCCTTGAGAGATAGGAGACTTAATATGTGTTACTTCTTTTAGAGAGGTTGTGCAAGCCAAAAAAAGGCGKGGAGGGGGATTCACTGTCCTGAAGAACTGTGAAATCCTGAGAGTTTTCAGGATGAGAAGCTTTTCTCTGTACATTTATTTCCAAAGCAGGAGACCCTTGGGACTGACCCTGGACTGTCACGCAGAAACATTGAAATGAGCCATTCAAAGAGTAAAAGCTGATCTCTGTACCTAGAAACTGAGAATAAAATCCTTCACTTGAACTATAAAATTCTTAAGCTCTCTAAATGAGAAATCTGGTTTTTTTTGAGCAGAAATTCCWCACAAACTGAGAATTCTAACACGGTTCACTTAAACAAGTACCTTTCATAAGAAAAGTGTCAGCTCAATAAAATAGTATTCTCAAAAAGAAAAAAAAGAGTTGTTTTGTCCAAAAATTCCTAGGGGGCTCAACCTAGGTCCCTATCTGTTATAGCAGATATGAAAAATRAAAACTTGAAGTCATCTAATCCAGTATCCGTAAACTCTTCAAGGGTTTAGTGCCAGACCATATTTTTCTTCCATAGTAGAAATGCAGTAGCATCTCTCTCTTGAAGAATAAGCATTGGGAGACATTGGTGACTCAATGGGTGGGATCCTGGCTCCCAATAGCACATTTGCTCTTTCCAAAATTTCTCTTCACCCACATGCACTTCTCACAGAATGTGCATAATTTAATTCATTCTGGATTTAAATTCATTATAAGACTCAGAGGTGGGTTTCTTGCATGTGAACAGATCACACAAGGCCAAGCCACCATTTTCCTCCCACTGAAGGTGATGATCTGACATCTTTGGTTGCCTTGTGCTGATGTGAAGGTACACTCTGCAGCTACACAAATGTATATCTAGAGGGATAAGAGGAAAGAAAAAAGCCAAATCTTCTGTGAGTGAAGATCCAGCTGGAAAAAAACTGTGCTTGACCCATGATAACAACATTACGTTTAAAATAGGTAGGAACAACCTTCTTTTCTGCTTATCCCAAGGTCCWGTTTTACTGGCAGAAGAGGAGAGATTCAGTTTGCAGGCTCAATCACCTGCATTAGGTACATGCAATTTAGAGATCTTCATGGTCTCTGGATGCCTGAGCTCCCACAATAGCCACTGGTGATCCAGTCAATGCAGGCGCATCCCAGGGCGCAAATTAGCTCTCTTCAATCCAGGTACCAACCTTTTGTCAGCTTTAGGGTATCCCCACTTACTCCCCAGCTGCTGGATCACAAGGTTCAGTTGCCTGTATTTCCTTTGAACTCTAGCCTCACGTAGGTTTATTGGCTCCTCTAGCACATCTTCAATGGCAACTGACTCAAGCCCTAAATTTAGTGCCTGAATCTATGAGTTAAAACCCACCCAAGATCTTTCGGACAGGATAAATCCCATGCATTTCTTTGCAGATATTCCCATGTGGATTCTGTAGTGCAGAAGGTAAAGGGAGGTCAGGATGAGTATGTGCGAAACAGAGTTTCTAATTAGAGCATGGAAGTCTGACCTTCAGTTATATCTATAATGAAATCTCACTGACTTCAAAAGATCTTTGAGGAATTGGTCTGCATTTTGTTTCATAATTGTTCCTACTGAAGCACTTCCAAAACACAGCACTGGGAATCTGCAAGAAGCAGAGACCAGACCTAGTCTGTTCTGTTTCCTGAAATCCAGAATTTACACCACATCCACCATCCTTAGGTCTTTCAAACCCTGTTTCCCAGTCCTCAGACGTACGTGCAGCTAGCACAAAGCTGCTGCCTTTCAGAGCCAGATCTAAGAGCCCATGAGGTCAGAGGAGGGAAACAGCACAGCACTGAGGTCATTTCAATCATATTTTGAGCTTTCAGACTGCCTTGATCGTTTCAACAGAGAAATATGGCACAGAAACTTCCTCTTTTTGGGGGGCTGCAGCTCAGCACTGTGGAGCCTCTCTTCATCAATTGACCTTGAGTTAAAGGTGGCATGGTTACATCCAGAAAATAGTGTCTGTTACAGAGACTGTGTTGCCAGGAGGGTGATGTTCTCAATTGTGTGAAATGATCCTTCCTTCATGGAAAATTTCCTGCAGAAATCTGCCAAAATCTGCGGCCACTAACGCCTTTCCAATGGGATCAGAGGTGTTAGTTCATTGCCCTGATGATGTTTCAACAGGTAATGAATTCCTCATGCAAACATTGCCCTGGTTTTGTGTACAAAATGATACCTCTTCTGCTGCTCTGTCCTCAGAGTGATCAGTGATGGTAGACAGCATGACCTGAGCTATGCTAATGCAGGCAAATTTGCCTCAGTGGTAGACAAGAGATGGGAAGCTCTAGGAGGATACTGAGATCTTAGGAAGCATGGGTGACCCTCTGAAATACCACGTTGTCTTGACTGACTCAGAAGAAGTCTTTAGCATTTTGGAAGCATTTTCTGGAAAAATGTCATGGCCCTTGACAAGCACGCCTGACACAACCAGGGCAGAGGTGGTGCCCCCAGTAGTTCTACTGAGCAAGGCAGGGTTGGCAGAAAGTTTCTGTCCCTCCTTGTGCACTGAAGTGCCATGGTCGGGTACGCTAACAGCAAAGTCAAAATCTCCTCCTTTCAACTGCTATCAAAAGCCAAATTTAAACTGGGTCTCTCCACACTCACAAGAGTAGGACTGGTACAGTAGGACAGTAGGACTGGTGTGAGGAGCTCTTTCTGTTGGTCAGTGGTAGTTTATTGAAATAAATGCAGTACAAGCTTAAGATGTGCAAGTGAGGTCTCCTTACTCCACAGGGCCTTCTCCACAATCTTCCACCTTCAGCAGCTTTGCCTGGACATCATGGCTTCTTCCTCATAATTTGCATGGCCATCTGTCCTCCTTCTATTGCATTTTTTCAAATTTATGGGGCCTATTGCCATCTTGAATCACAAGGAATGAGTCCTTAAGTGTTTGAAAGGGAAAAAAGCTCACTAGTTTGGGGAGAAGAGATAGGTTTTATTTTCTGAGCATGCCCTAGGTGCCACCTGGTTGGACCAGGTTTTCACTGGGGCACAAGGTTTTTTCTACATCTCTACTGCAGGTTTCTTAGGGATCAAGGCGGACCCTCACTTAATCTGGTCAATGCTGGCACTAAAAAAGCCCTCACAATTTAAAGCCAGCCCAGTACATCCGCTGGAAAAATGACATAACCCTGTCACATAATCTGGAGTTCCTCCATGGGGGCAGCCTTGCAGGCTAGGGCCATGCAAAAGGAGATCAAAGAGCAGCACAGGAAAAAGAAAGCAAGCCTATAGAGGGAAAAACACCCTCACCCGTTGACTGGAGGACTAATCACAGTAGTCGGCAGGCTTTGGGAGTTCCCGTTCACAGGAGGGATGGAGACAGACATCCTCTTCTGGCTCCAGGCACCTGGGCGTGTGCGGGCACAGTGTCTTTCTGAACACCTCTCCCACCTTATCATTTGGGTTAGTGAGACAGTGGCCTGAGTCGAGACCAAGCCGCTGTTGCGGCTGGTGCCTTTCAAGCTCATAGGAAGAGATGATCTTGACCCAAAAGAACTTGAGAGGCTTTAATTACATAGGGCAATACAGTCAGCATCCCATCTCCTGTGTTTCTCTGGCTGAACTCCCACAGCTCCTGACTTGAGAGCACCCAGAGAAAATACATGGAGAAGGGTGGAGTGGTGGGAGGGAGGTGTAACAGCAAGAAAAAGACCTTAAATCAATGGGTGTCGTACCAGGACTGGAAATGTTGAGGGTTATGAGTTGTATGGGTGCAATCTTTCAGGCTGGACCCTGGCAATTCTTCGGCCTCACTTCTCATCCATGCAGCCCTGGGTATTTGCTTCCACCTGTTCTGCTAACCTTCTCCTCCCACCCCAGCTTTGCATGCCCACCAGACCCTCCACATGTGCCCAGCCRGTGCCCACGCTGGAGATCTGCGCTGCCCAGAGCCTGTGGTTTCTGACCCCTGACTTGCCCGTTGCCACTGGAATTCCCTATCGCTCTGTGACTCAGCTGACAGAAAGGGAGACAATGGCATTTTACATCAGCCCAGGCTATCAGGAGCCGGCCTTATCTGAGCTGTGTTTTTCTATTAGTCTAACACTCCATTGTGCATCCCTTTATCAGCTGAAATGTTGATGTAATGCTGGCTTGGAAGTGGTTTCTGCATCCTAGCACTAAGACAGCTCACTTTTATTTCAAGGGGAGGGGGGTGGAGGGGAGGGTGCGAGAGGAGGGTTTATCGGGATTCTCAGGAGATAGGAGCCCTTCTCCGGCACGGAGCAGGGAGGGAAGGCTGGCTGGACGGTGGAGGGGGGCTACCAGCCAGAGCTGAGCAAACTGTTTGCAGTCTGTGCTTTACTGAATATAATTTCTACTCTCCGTACAGCCTTAGATATTTTTAACGAATGTACTTGCTTGTCAGGATATATCTCCTCCCGGGTTCATTCTGCAAGACCCAGAAGATGCAGACTTGGTTTTTTGCAGCCGCTCTGGCCAGGTTCCTGCCGGTAGGGCGTGAGCCCAGATTGATGTTTGTCCTGCTGTTTGGGTCATCCCTAATAACGCTTCTCTGGGTGGCTCTGTGGTGGCTAACATTCTAGCTGAATTCCTGCTGTGGCTTTTCCCCCAGCCTCTTTCATGTGTCTGAATATCTGTTTTCACAAAACACCAGGGAACTTAGTAACTTTGCATGCCCAGGGTCCAATAAGTTAAAAAAATTGCTGGGATTGGATGCGATGGACAAACAAAAGTAATAACTTGACAAAGTGACCTCACAGGCTTTGTTTCCWGAGGTTAAAAGCCTCAGGACACACCTCCATTACTGTAAAATGCACAGGCAGGTTCACTTCAGCTGCTACATGGGAACAGGGAAGTACATTTAATTTATATTAATACAGTAATATGAGATACCCAAGTAGATAAACCTGTTAGATCTAACCTACTCAGCAACAGTAATAGTAATGAAGCCACCAGCCCAGGCCACAAGTCCTCTGGGGCTATACCTGRACATCTTCCCTGAACATAATGACTACACTGCCCCATCTTGACTACCCYAGACCATGCAGCAACCCTTCTGCTACCCTGTTGTGTGACCATCCTTCAGCCGCAGTGGCACCAGAATTTTTCAAGCCCATTTGCCTTGTGTGTTGCCATGGGCTGCCTGCTGTAAGTCCCTTGGGAGCAGTCTTTGGAGGGATTGAGGAGAACCATATGAGGTGCACTCTGATCCCCAACTGATGGGATTTAGTGCTTATTCTTTCTGTCTGACTCCTTGCGCGCATGTATGATCAGAATATATTTGTGGGCAGATGTGCTGGCTCAGGTTTCCACTGCTTACGACAAACTTTCTTGCTTCCTATTTCTTAGCTCAAGTGCAGTAGGCTGGTAAAGAAGCTGCAGCCAGGATATGTCCTCATAAAGTGTGTATATCCAGTAGTAATTTGTAGGAGCCATATAATAATTAATAGGTTATTAATAAGAATCTGATATGAATCATGCTTACTTCAGGTGTTTCATTGGTGCCTAGTTCACAGCACAACCAAGCAGAAGACAGAAAATATTTTGGACCTTGGGTTCAGCTACTGGATGACTCATCCAGGGTGAGGGCATTTTTCTGGTTTATAGATAGCTCTCTGCTGCGCACCCATCACTCCAGCTGCTCAGCTGCTCTGCTGTCAACTCACCAGGAAGGCTGTGGAAGGATAAGCAGTCATATGTCTTGCTGTAGGCCCCTAAACTCTCATTTGATAGTTAGAGTCAAACCTGAGGCTTTACTGTGATACATAGGAAGAGTCTGGGGAGCTCCAGAAGACTGCTCAAGACCCATTCGCATCCTTTCAGAGTTTACCCCTGAGAACAGGGGAACTCACAGTGGATTGCAAGTACCAAGTCCACTGCCACTTCTCTGCACATGTGCGAGTATCATCCTTTTTGGGCATTGGCTAAGGTGTGAAGGACATGGCTCTCCAACTATAGGAGATATGAGTACTCTCACACAACACGTTTTCCCCAGAGATGAGGTAGCTGGTACATACATGTAAAACTTGCAGCAGTTTTCCACTGATGTCTTATGTTGGAAATTAGCTCATATGTSATGGTGTGTCCTGACTGCCACAGTTCAGGTGTGAACAACAAAACTTTTCACACATACTGCATAAGCTTCTGCCTGAGAGTTAGGCACTGACCTACCAGTAGTGCTTCTATGTTTGCGTATCCAGGATGCCTACATTTCCATTTTGACCACTGGAGACATATGAAGGCTACAGCATGTTCTACTTGCAACAGGGAAGCCTAAACAGATCTTTCTGAGAAGACCTTTAGAGTTAGTTTGATTTAGTGCTTCTTTACACATGATGGCACTCTTCTGATTAGTGGAAATCCCACTGTGACAGTGTGGCAGACTTAGGCTCAGAGTGTTCAGAAGCCCAAGGTCTGACATGCTGTTGAAGAGAAAACAAGTGTAAAAACATGAACTGTAATGAGCAGAACTGTGCAAAGGAGGTCCAAGAAGTGGAAGGACTCACATCATGGCACACAACATGCATCATGCACACATCATGCCTGGGGCAGGGCCAGGTAGAGGCTCAGATCACAGAGGTCCTACCTGGACCAGACCTCTCCATGGAGGGCAGTTTATGCAATGAAGCTTTTTGTGCTCTCTCTGCTTCCTCTCCAGGCTCTGGCTGCCAGTGGAAGGGGCCTGCTGCTCTCTCTGCCTGGCGAATGGCTGAGGTTTCGTCTCAGTCATCATTTCTATTGTTATCTACTCATTATCTGATCCTCTCCCAGTCCGGGCCAGGAAACATCCTTCTGTCTCTGTCTTCGACGGCGCTCCATCCTCTTCCTCCTTCAAGAAGACAAAAGCAAAACAAGCGCATAATGAATCAGACATTTCCCTTTTCACTTTGCCCCTTACTTCCCCCTCTCATTTTTTATGTGGCGGACCAATTTCTGTCTTTTCCCTCCTGTTTATTGGGAGCGTGGCCTGAACCGTTCTCCTTCCTTCAGCATCCAGGGGAGTCTGGCTGGCTCCTTTCAGTGTCAGTGGGAGTTCAGCTGTGAGTAAGGCTGATACGGCTCCTCTGGCCTTAGCGGCGTCTTCCACCTCATTCCTGTGAGATGCTTGGCCTTGTGACACCAGGGCACGGGATCAAACCCAGCAATCTGAACTCAAGCCCAGCTAAAGGTTCATGTGAGTTCAAAAAGCAATTGGACAGATGAATGGAGGCAAAATAGTCTATTGAGGGCCATTAAATATGAAATCGCCACATCTAGCTCAGGATGTCATGTAACTGCAAATTGCTGGAGGCTGGAAGAGAGTAGTGGGGAAGTATTGCTATGTCCTTCCGCTGCTCTTGTATTCTTCTGCTGGCATGTGCTATTGGTCTCTGCTAGAGATGGGATGTGACACTCACTTTTCTGTACTCCATGGGTCTTGTTTCAGATGCAGAACAGGATGATGCAAAGCTCTGCTGTGAAATTCAACTCTCCTTGGCCTCTAGTTGCCTTTCACATTTGCTGAGTCCCAAGATAATACCAGATCCCACTTCCAATATTCTGTAAGTCTCTCATTGTTTTAAGGCCAGGGTGGCCCTGCTTTGCCCAGAATCTGGTCAGGGTAAACTGTATTAAGGGCCTGAAAAGACACTCATGCTCATCAGGCATTGTGGCTCACCTACTACACTCCACCAGYTGCAATTTGAGATGGCACCCTTCTCCCTCTCCTTCACATCTCACTGTTACTCAGCAATACTTCAATTTGGCTCTTTCATCAGTTTGGTTCTTTTGGAGGGCCAGAAGGCAAGGGAAGGATTAGTGGTCTCTGCTGTTCAGGGTCAAAACTGCTGTGGATGAAGAATCCCTGCTCATGCAGATCACGTCTTCCAGGTAGGACTTAGGACTTGGGAAGACTGGCAGAGTGCGTAGGGTGTTCAGACTAGAATAAYGCCATAAAAAACAGGGAAAAGAGGCTGACCTGTCATCTTACTTTTACAAGGGCTTAAGTGAACGATGACAGGATTTCCATGCTCCTGTGAAGTCTGGCTTTCTGACTCACTAAAGCACAAATGGTTTATCTGGATGAGATGAGGAGACCTGAAGGAAAACGCGTCAACAGAGCATGAATAACCTAGGAAGAGCAAACAGATGAATCTGGAGAYATTACAGCTCTGCTAGTGAATGAAACAGCATCATGGCTCATTCCCTAGCTCCGAGACCAACTGATCTGGTCCAGCCCAGTCCTTGCTATTAAATTCTCTCATCCAGCAGAATAGGGGGGTTGCACTCTCGCTGCATGTCAGGAATAGTCCCTGGMCCATGAAAATTGCTGTGCTGTGCCCAGGGAAGGTTTGGGTCACTGCTAGTTGATCCAAGGCAAAAGCCGTGGCAAGAACCCCACTCACAACAGTGTGGATGACTATGGGTCAACACCCACAAATCTTCCCCAGCTCTATTTCCTGGGCTGCTAGAGCTATAATCTCACTGTCCTGCTCCAGATCACTGGGGGCAATTGCAGCAGAGATCCAAAGCAAGACACAGGTGTGGGATTATGGCCCTGAGGATATTCCCAAATGGATAAACTCTCCTTCAAACAATTTTCATGTGTTGGGACAGCCTTTGGAAATCTGAATGTCAGTTTATCAGTAGAAGCTGGCCTTTTCCTAAATGGGAAGAAAAAAAAATCTTCAGGAACTTTTCCCACTTACTAAAATTTACAGTTCTCATCAGAAAAGGAAGGTGAAGAGTAGACTCCTTGCAGATATGAATTTTCCCAAATACAGATTTTGTAGTCATAATTTTATTGTGATTTTTCACTCAAAATAAGTAAGAACAAATGAAAATATAGAAAARTAAAAATGAAAATGTCTTAATTTCTTTGCCTTTCTAAAATCTCCTTGCTCTTTTCCCATCCATTTTAACCAGACCATGTAGTTTAAATCAGAAGTGCCTTCTCTCTGTGCCTGAAGAGATAGGTTGTCACTAGACACTGGGAAAGTTACATTACTGCTTTAAAGAAAATGCTGGAAAATTAGAAAGAGCATGGAAAAAAAAGGTGGGGTGCTAYAGAAATTATCTGAAAACTGGAGAGAAAGTCTTAATGTGACAGGCACAGAAAGCTTGTTCTGGTCGGTTTATCAGAAGAGGAGATGGAGAGGTGACTGGAGAAGAATTGCTTGGGCAGAAAAATGCCTGACACAAAAGGTCTCTTTAATCTAGGAAGAAATGGCCTTCCTTTGGCTGTAGAGCAGAGCCAAACCACCCAGACTTGTGGTTACCACTGAGGGTAATTAGTCAATGGGTTACCCAGATTTTTCATCCCTRGATACCTTTAAATTAAGAGCAGATGCCTTTCTGTAAGGGATGTTTTAGCCAAATGCAATTTGCTGGGTTACAGGGCAAGCTATATCTAAATATAATATTTATGAAATACAGTAGTGAAATATAATGGGTTGTGCTATATGGGAGGTGAGACCATGGGAGCTTTGAATGCCATGATTCATGAAAAGTGAAGGGGGATTTAGGAAAAGGATGTGGGCAGGTTCATTTTCTTATCCAGCTGATGGATGGAGATTCCAGCTGGATTTGCTTCAGCATGCAAGGAAGAAAGAACAAGGAGGTGTCCCTTAAACTACTGAGGGACATTTGCCACTAATCACTGGCTAGTTCAGTAAATGATTACGAGAGCTGCAAGATTTCTTCCTGGTTTGTGGGGATAGCCCTTATTCATGGTCATGGAGTTTCTGCTCAAGGGTTGTTAAACGGCTCAGCAAATCAAAGTAATGGAGAAAACAGAGTAAGAATTCTTACTAGGAATACTTGGAGTAATCCAGGAAATGTTTTATTGCACATTTATACTAGTGTTAATAGAAAGGCTGTGTGATGTAGTTCCATCCCCCTCAAAGCAGGCTCATGCTTTCTTATTCATTTTATTCTTCTTTATTTTTATTTTTTATGTCCTTAAAAGCAGATTTTGCTCCTATATCCTTCATTATTAATGCACAGGTCTCCCACCAGGCAAGAACTGCAGGGAAGACCTTCACCAAATGTGTAGTTTGGAAATGCTTTTCCTGAGCTTCCCAGGAACAAAGCTGATGAATCTTCATTGGAGAGGCCTGCCAGCAGCCAAATGTGCTCTAAAAAACAGTTTGCAAAATATACGTAGCATGAAAACCCTGGATATGGGCATGCTGCTGTTTAGAGYAGTCTCTTTATAAAGAACTGAGCACACTGAACATGCTTGAAGGTTCACCAGCTGGAGAAYATGCAGCCTGTTCCCCAGTGTAACATTGTGAGATATGGACCTCTGGTCCCATTCGATAATGCAGGTATTACAACTTTTCCTCTCAGAGTCACATAATGTTTGCAGAGGACTTTGAGTCATAGGTTGAAAGGGGTGAACATTAGGAAGGAATCTTGAGCAAGTCTTGAGGAAATCTTCAGAAACTGCAGAATAAAAAGAGAACAGCACTGAAAGATATTGCAGCAGGTAGGGTCCTTAAAAACTCAACAAGTCCAAACACTCCTCCCTTGCCAGGATTAGCCCTCCATAACATTTCACCCATGTACAACCTGTTCTTATAAACCACCAGTGATGAGGACTCTAGTCTCCCCCTGGCTGGTTAGGCAAATGAGGTAACATCACATTTGCCCTGTGTCTTACCTTTTTTGAGGTAACAGGCCATATTCTTTGTTTTCCACTCATCCTCATTGCTGTCTTCTGCATTCCCTCCAGTTGCTCCTGTGTTCCCATGTGATCCTGTGTTCCCGTACTGAGCAATTTGGACCTCCTGTATCTAGGGTTATGCACCAGTTTATATCTCCCAGTGTGGAGTTAACCATTTTTGCAACACCTGACTCACACTCAGTTTCTGATTTGCAATGCAGATCATCTTTTCCTCCTGCAGATCTGTTGCCCTGTGGATCGGCCTCCATCAATACAGGCTGGCTGAATGTAGAATTTCAGAATTTCCATAGCAGGATGCTAATGGAAATACTACACTCTCTCTGTGCCAAGCTGCTCTGACACCCACAGAAGTGGTAGTAACCAAGACCCTTTGGAAATCATATTGGTCATCTCCATATGAGGTGGAGTAGGCTGGCAACCTTTRGGGGCATCAAGTGCTTTTTGCTTTGTGTACACAGCTCTCAGCATGGCAGGGAGGGGCTGCAGGCTCTTGTATATAAAGAGGCCCTCATGCCCTTTGCTGCATGGCCGAAGAAAAGAAAGCCCCTCCATTCATTCCTTCTGAGCAGGTTTTTCAGCCCCTCCCATCTTGACCCTGATTACTTATCAGCTGGGATATGTTTATCCTAAATCTTTCTTTTCTCCTTTTTGTGTCTCCCCCTCCATCTCTTCCTTTCCTGCTTTTTTTCTCCCACTATTTCTCTCTCAGAGCAGCCCACATGCACGCCCCCTTTCCAAGGCCAGGGCTGAGCTTGCAGAGGAGTGGAGCTTCAGACTAAACTTTAATTTGCACGCTCCAGTTTCAAGGGCACAAGACATTTTCGGCTGTTGTTGTTCTCCACGACAGAACTGGAAGGTTCTGGTTTGTGCCACTGTCGACTGAGACAGCATCGGAGCAATTACAGCATGTTCCCTCCCTGTGGAATTTAGCAGAGACCAGCTCCTTTTATAGCGTGGCCGGACCCCCTCCGAGGGAATGCTCCGCTGTCTCTGATAGACTTTTACGTTCTCTATCCCTGACAGTGGCATGGSAGTGCTGCAGCGTTGACCTCAAGCACTGCCGGTCCTTTGAGTGGTTCCTAGAAAACCCTCCTGGCGCCTTGCCCACAGAAGTATAATCACAGCTCTGCTTTGGAAAGGCTCTGCCAGGCTTTGGCCTGCATCTCTTCAGAGTCCCTGATGCTCAGAGACTGTGCAGAGACCAGGTCCCTAAGGAGTTGACACTATGAGGGCTTAGCATTAGCCCTGCTTGTGAACACACCTCCAGTCACCTGTCTCCAGGAGCTCAGCATGGTCACCACATCATAGATCATTTGAGAATCCTTTTCCTTAGTATTGGTTTACCAAAGGCTTGCCCACACTATCCAAACCATTCCTACCCACAGGGTCCCTGGACAGATGTAGAGATGCAGGTAAAGAACTAATCTACCTGTGAGGATCATTGAAGCTGGTGGTGATAGTGCAAGAGTAGTGCAGTGGGTGAGGCGGAAGGAGTCTTGCACTGCAGCTGTCTGAGAGATACTTGTACCGTGGAAAAGCTGGAGCCTTCTGGCTTCATGTCAGTTAACAGCAACAGCCTTTGCCTGGTCACACTTATTAAATAGGAAAAAGAGGAGGGGAGAAAACACCCCAACACTTCAAACCCATCTCTTGGCCCAAATCACATGGAAATACAAGGTACAAATTAAGATCTTCTTCTGTCCTTGAACCTACACCTTGTTTTATTTTTCAATTCTCTCTGTCTCTGAGAGCCCATATCTCCTTCTTTCTGTACAGACATCCTTGAAGGCTTCTCTTTAGACTCCCAGGGGCAGGCTATTGCAAAGTACCTAACAGTCTAGGAGATGGAGACTGGCCGGAAACCAAAGAGTCTCATACTCTTAAATTGCTTGGATGCTTTGGGTATCTTCAGCCCAACGTCCATGAAGAGGGAACAGGATACCTTTGGGCTGCCTGCAATGCACCTTGAGTCCTGTCACTGCCTTCTGCAGGAAATCAGCTAGCCTGGAAAGGCAGAGTTACCAGGTGGGTGAAGGGCCAGTTTGGGAAGTGAGACGGGGTTTCACCTCCGCTCCTGCAGTGCTCAGTCAGGTAAGGCATGAATCTCCCTCACTGTGAAATAAGGATAGTGCAAGTGTGGAATGTAAAGAGCTCGGTGTTACCATGAATAATAAGTGGCTTTCTAATCTTGGGAATGAGATGATCTTTTCCGTTACAGGTCATAGATCTAATGTTAATTAGTTAACATTAACAATAATGTTAATGTTAGATCTAATTAATCTAATAAATTAAACAGTGCCAAGCACAGATACTGAAACCTGAAATACAGTTATAGTTAGCATGGCACTTGGCACTGTTTTGGCCCAAACCAACTAGTGCTGACCTGATCCATCCTAAATCTGCAGAAGGCAGTATCTTTGTATTCTTAGCACAGGGATGCTGCTTCACCCAGAAGGGGTTCAGATGGAGCACCCAGCCATTTGGGGAGCCCCTCTTAACCCCATTTGGATGTAGGAAGCATGTGACCACAGCTCAGCTGAGCCTGCTGATGTATCACTCCTCTTGCCCTGTTTCTTAAACCCTTTGCATAAACATTTACTAGTGGCCAGGGTTGGGAAAGAGCGTGTAAGCAGATAGAGCTCTGGTCTGACTCATTGCGGCTACTCAGATGTTTTTTGCCCTGCTTTTCATGCAGATGAGCTCAGACCATGGCAGAGGTCAAACCAACATGTGATATCTTTAAAAAGCCCAGAACTGAACCAGATAGTTCTTCCCAAAAGCCTTTCTTGGAGAATGTTCTTTCTGCTCTTGGTCTATCCGGGCAGCGCCAAAGTATCTGTTTACAATGTGCGGAAAATGTAGCAACTGCATGTCAAAAAATGCAGGGGAAGAAAGGACAACAAAAACAAAGGGCAGATAGCACGGAGTAGTTCTTGTTTATCTCACACTGTGGCTTGCAAGGTTGCAGAGATCCTCTGGCCAAGCTTGGATGAGGAAGAAGGCTCCATTAGCTTCGTTGTCTTCATTCACCATGTAAATCTTTCTCTGTACATTGCCACTCCAGTCCCTCCACTATATCCTCTGCCCCCCGCCCCATTAGGACCCAGCAGGGCTGTCGGAAGCATAATGGAAGAGAAAGAGCTTTCATCCATCATAGACCTTGAAGAGTTCAGTGAGGCAGAGCCATCAGAGAGAAGAAACATTCCTCCGCGAATCCCCTCTTGTCTCTCGGGTGGGAAGGGGGAGGAGGAGGGAGAGATAAGGCCAAACTAATTTGTCTTTTTTAATTGGCTCAGAATACTTGAACGAAAGCTGGTTTGTTATCCTTGGCTTTGCTCTGGCAGGCGTCCAGGACGTAGGGCAGAGACAGAGGCTTCTGAAGAGTTAACCTCTTCTAAATATCCTATTAGGATCCTCTCCATTTAGTGTAAGGACGATGTAAGCAGAGACAGAGTGGGAGGGCCTCTTCATCTTTCCTTTTTCCCTTTTTCTTTTAGAAATGCAGCTTTGGAAGGGACACAGGGACATGCAGAACACCAAAGGCCCAAGGGTGAGATTCTTCTGGTCAAGTTTTGTCATATGTGTTGTAAACATCCAGAGCTGGGCTAATCACCCTGAGCTCCCTTTGTAGTCAACGAAGAGAGACAGGCACTTCTAAGGCACAGTTCCTCTCAGCCCAAGGCAGGCACCTCAGAGAGGTCAAATGATTCATGCCTGCTTGTCTACAGGGACTAGAAAGGGAGCCTGGAGCTATTAGCTTGAATTCAGACATCCATTCAGTTGCGTACACGTAGGCACCTAATGCCCTCTGAGATGCTCTATGGCCTCTGAGACATCTGCACAGGACTCACAGACATAACACCTATGGGCGACCCATTCAGGTCTTGAAGAGCAACTGGAGACTGAGGACAGGTAAAATGGCACTCAAGGCCTATTCATGGGCAACTGAGTCAAGCGGCTAAAATCAAAGCAGGTGACTCCTGCTCTGAATGTCTGGCCGTAGCTGGCCAAGTTTTGTCTACATAGCTGGAAAGAGTGGCTTGAAGGTCAGGTTTGAGGCCAGATCAGCTAGCCATCCACAGCTTGTGTTTCTATGCTATGAGTGGCTATTGAATGACACATTTGCACTGGAAGAAAGATCACCAGGTGCTTTAGAAAAAACTCAATGGCATATCTATACAAAAAAACTCAATGGCATGTCTACAAGATTGTTTAGGCATGAATGAGTGCTCCTCATCAGTCCTGGTGGACACAATGTCAGGCAGACCAAGCGATCCAAGATGCTTCATCCAAAAGTGCCAACTCTGTCTCCAGCCAGGTCAGATGAAGTGCGTAGGTCTGAGTTCAGGCCATTTGCTAGGACCATATGGGCATGAGCTACTGGGTCTTACAACAACCCTGGACTTCAGCAGGACTCCTTATAGAGGCAGCTCACTCCCAATGTAGAGGGAGTTAGGAAAACAGAGATGTTATATGTTTTGGTTTCTTCTGATGCTCAGGTGGGTGTATCTTTGGTTTGCAGATGGTTATAGCCACCGGTCAAGGCCTGTGCCCTCAACATATCTGGGAGCACCAGATTTGCCTTGGTTTCTGACAGCATTACTGCAAAGTAATTTCTGTCTTCAGGCCTTGCAACTCCTCTAGGCAAAGAGATGAGAGGCAGTGCTCAGCAGCTTGACATACAGTTTGTGAGGTCTAGGGTTAATTCTGTGCTCAGCTATAAATTTCTCTTTGCAGAGTTGGCAGGCCTAATTGATTTAGGAGCCAATATTCTCATTTCTCAGAGAACACTTATCTGGATTTCTGAAAACTAGAGCTAGCTTTCAGCTTGGAAACAGGAGGGTTAACATCCTTTCTAGATGATTTGTCATCTTAAATCATGTTAATTAACAATGTCATTTAATTCATATAAATGAATTTCTTTGGAAACCATTTTCCTGTCAAATTTGATTATGTATGCAGTTTAGGTTTGTTCCTCTGTCCTATGGAACGGACAGAGTTTAGAAGTCTAGCACAGAACTAATGTTTGTAGAGTGTTTTTTTTAATATATATATCTATTGTAAGTAAAAGCCTATAAAGAGAAAAAGAAGAAAAAGTATTGGAGAAATCTAGCAAAGCCATGAACAGCCATGGTTGTATTTACCATGGTTGGAAATCCCTGTCCCCCTYCCCCCTCATTTTCATTGACAAAGTCTATTAGACCTCACTCAATGCGATCCAAGTAATACTATCAAAAAGACAATCCCATTTTGCTGGGTTTCACTATTCTCAGATTTCTTAATCAGCTTTTTTGACAGATACAGGCAGATACAGAGAAACGCTGATGTGGGACTCAGTAGAGCTAGGTCTAATTCCCTGCTCCATTCCAAAAATCCTGAGGTGCCTGGGACAAGTCACACCATACAGCAAAGCGCTGTGGGACTAGAAGGGCTTCTTAAACGTGTCTACCCAGCCTCCTGCCTCAAGGCAGGGTCAACCCTACCTTCCTACCCTTGCCAGACATTGTTCTTAAGGATGCTTAATGGAGATTTTCCTAGGCAATTTTTCTTTCTTATGTTCCCCTGCCCTTGGCTCCCTTCCCCTTTTTCCTCTCCTGTATTTGGAGACATCTCTCTCCTCAGGTGTCTTTAAGACTAACCAATTTCAGTGCTTCCTCCTTAATCTGCACCTTCTACTCCTTTAGTCATTTCTTTGACTTTTTTTTTTTTTTTTTTTTTTTTTTGATTTAATTGTGTTTTTTTGTTTTTTTTTTTTTTTTTTTTTTTTTTTTTTTTTTTTTTTTTTTTTTTTTTGATTGTCCCTAGTTTGACCTCTTTTCCCTCAAACCCCAGGGCCCAGGAGGGGGCCCAGCACTCCAGCTGAGGTATTCCCAGCACCAAGGAGATAACTTCATAGCTAACTTCAGAGATAATGTCATGACTCTACTGAGCTTCCCAAAGCTCAAACGCTTTCTAGCTTGCCAAGGGGTTTGGAAGTGCAGACTGGGAATGGTAGTCACCCTACAGATGTTAGATGCCCACATTTCACTGCTAACAGTCATTCACCTAGCATGGATGTCTGCTGCTGAGCAGATCAAGTAGCTGTGGAGTAGCTCCAGTCAATACTAGGGTGGGATTTGGTTGCCACATGGATGTCTAAGGCCGTTTTACGCACAGTAAGCAATGCTGCTTGCTGTGAATCTTGTGCTATTTCTACTGGCCATGTGTAGATGTCTGGGGTACCTTCAAGATCACACAGGCTGTGTCTGTTTGGTCAACTGTAACCTTCTGAGAGTGTCATGGACTATAGGAGCAGTTTAGACATCCCTCTGGCACTGGCTTGGAGAAATATATCTGTCTTTATCCAGAGCTGAGTCCTGAAACAGAATGCCAGGTCTCCCAGACATCTCCACACACTCCCTTACTCTGTTTTCACATCTCCTTTTTCCATTCTTATCTGTCCTCTGCATGCAGGGCCAGCCCTCCCCTTGTCCGGCTTGGTGGAGGTTGAGAGCTCCTTCTGCATGGCAAGATCCTATTCCTGAAGACCCCCGGCAGCATGGCACTGAAGCACCTCACAGCCTTGGTCCTCAGAGGGACCCCAACATTTGAGTGTCAAGACCTGCACCAAGAAAAGAGCCAGTGAAACACCTTTACCTCCACCTTATTAGCATATACAGAGGAGCCACCTCCTCCTGACTGGGGATGTGCCAGAAGCCGAGCAGAGCCCACAGCTTTCCAAAAACCCTCCTGCCTTCCTCCTCCCTTCCCCATGCCTTGCAAACCCCCAGCGGGCACCCCYAGCCTGCCTTCTCCAGCCCCAGAGCGCTGACAGTAACCATGCCRGGGGGAGGGCTGTCAGTCAGCCCAAAGTTGGGCAGTGTCAGCCACAGTTCGCTGTAATCTCCCGGGGAAGGGGGGGCGGGGAGARTGGTGCCAGAAGTGACAGCTACCTTTATCCATGTCTCGGGCATATAAACAATATCGTGAAATAATGACAGGGGGAGCATAAGCATCAATATCCTTCAGCCGCTTTACCCCCCTCTCCTCACCCCGGAGTAAGTTCCTGGAAAGCCTCGTTTCCTAATACCTGGAGTTTCTTTGCTTTTTAGCCTTATCTGCTGGAGCAAAGTACCTCAGTGAAAGACACTTTTTGGTGCTGTTTTTTGGAATGTTTTTGTAATCCTTGCATTTATAGGCAAAGACAAGGAGATCAAAGCTGCCCAGGGTTTATAAAGCATGTCAGGCTGAAAGTTTGACATCAATTAAAGTGATATACACGTTGTCCAGATTTATGCAAAAACACTGATTTCCCCCTGTTCTCTGCCCCCAAATCAGGGAGACTCTTTTTAGTGACCTGCATTTCAGGGCCTGCTGATGAGTGACCAGAGATCTGAGAGCAATGTGAAGGGGACTTGATGCCCAGCAGTTCATTCCAGCTACAAATTCTGGTCCCGCTTGATCTGAGTTTGGCAGTCTCAACTACTTCTGTTCACTCTCCTTGTGGTACAGTTAAAGTGGGGAAGCATCAGCAGTTACAAATTATTAACTTGAATCATTTTTGGAAGAAGAGGGTGATACAGGACTGAAAATTGCATTTTTCTCTTCAATCTTTTTTGGGGGAATGGAGRAGGCAGAGCACCCCTGCGGCTAGATGGCTTGTGAGTGAAGACTTCAGTTCATAGCCCCCCTCAGGCTCAGAAAATTGGGACTGATACCTTCTGTTTCCCAGGGAGGAGCTCTAATCCCTTCTCCAGCTTTGTTTCCTGAAACTGGCCTACTATATATAAAAATAAAAGTGACTCATTGACCGTGAAGGTAACCAGATGGAGAGGAGGCTGGCTGCTGTCTGTGCACCCGTATCAACGCAGTAAGATGGTGAAGTTAGAGACTGCACTGTCCCCTGCCATGGAAATTACTGCTTTACAGGCACCTACTTCCTCCGGTCTTCTAAAATTTGTGCTGCTTGTGCAAGGTAATAAAATACAGAATAGCAAAAGCTAACCCACAAGAATGTCTTGGAAAAGACTTCAGGTTCCGAGTAGTTCTGTAGCCCTTTTATAGCTCATCTTCCTTTGGAAATCTGGTCAATGGAGAAGATTAGGGTGGTGCTAAGGATTGGGAAAGGAGCTCCAAAATGTCAGGAAGCAATGAGCTTTTCCCCAGGGGGGAGAAAGCCCCTCTGATCCCAGCGGTACCATCATCTCTTAGTAGCTTTGGCAAGCTGCTCACTGCCTCAGTGYGCTTGGCTCTCTGATAGCAGGGGCTGCTGGGCAAAGCCATGCAYGTTCCTCTCGTACAGATTTCATTTACCTCTGATTTCTGGCCAGGCTGTAAATCACACAGGATCATCTTCCTGTGGGTGCTTCCACTAAATATGAAAGCAATCCCAAATATCCAAGAACCTAAAAAAAGGTTTTGTATCTAAAAGTGGCCAAAGGGAATGCAAGGGTGAGGATAATGAAAGCAAACTGGATAGTTCATCCTTAAACTAGATTTTGCTTTCATCTTGTTTTCCCTGCTGTGATTCAGATACCCTCCAASTGTTTCCTGGCAATCCTCATGCATTTTTAACATCGTAATTCTGTTCATTTACCCCTGCGTTCACTGCTCTTCCTGTGGCTTGTGACCGATGGCTGATCATAGTGAACGTTATTCCTCAGAAACAGAATGGGAGCTGACTGCCCCTTCAGCCTTCTTGGAAACGACCAAAGAAATACTCCAAAGGCACCTGTGACAACGAGAAACGCAGGAAAGAACGAGAGGCGAAGAGGCCRTAGAGGGGATCAGTCTGGCTGCTGCTGGACAAATCTTTGTGTGGGTTCAGACCCTCCAACTGCATGGACTGTGTCCTCCCCAGCAGGCCCAGGGGTTGTCCTGAAGTGATGTTGCCCRTCACAGATTTGCTGTAAACCTGCTGGTGGTTTGGCCTTTCTGGGGAGGTTCCTAATTGCAGTGCAAGGCAGCATGCCTACACTTTCAGCTGTAAAAGTCACTATGTGGAGAAAAACAAAAATTCTCCAGGCTCACATTGCATGGCAAAGATAGCTGAAAATCAACAATATTTTTAAAACTTTGTGTTTTTCATGCTGCTTAGATGACTTCTTCAAGAACTTGGGATATTACACACGTGAAACTACCACAAAGCCTAGTTTTGCCTGCATGCTCCCAAGTTTCCTCTGATTGAGCCCAAGACATCTCAGGACATCTGAGACAAATTGACTTTTCATTTAATTTGTAAAAGATTTGGAGTTCTCACATGGATCATATCAGTGACTCAAGCAAAAGCTGCTCTGTAATTGGAGYTGCTAGTCCAAAGATGTGGATTCATGTGAATAACCACTTTTGGAGAAAAGAAGTGGAAGCGGGGGACATTCTCAGAGCTGTCCTTTTGATCAAAGTGAGTGTTAGCAGCATTTAACAGGTATTTGTGAGCAAACCCATCAGAYACTAAGGATATTGTCCCAGGTTTTACTCTCTGTGGCCAGGAAGCCAGTTTAAGGGAGCCTGGCCCTAGTGACATCTCCCAGGCATGTGTCTCATGCAGCCAAACCCACCATTACATCAGTGAAACCATTTCTGGTGCTGTGTCCTAAACTAGATCATTGAAATGATTGAGAATAACATAAAAGAAAAAGAAAAATAAAGAGGGAAGTTCTGCTCTCAAAACAGAAAAGATGAGTTTTCACTTCCCCTGCATTTCTGCTGATGTTCCTTAAACCACCTTTGTCACCAGAGACAATGTGACATGGAACTGCACCCTGAGTCATGGGACAGCATCCTTTTCCAGATAGACACATGCATGGTGACAGCAGCAAGACCTGGCAGGTCTCAGAGCAGAACATGTAGGAGGAATTGTGCTCTTGGCATCCTCTAAGAGTAGCTGACTTCCTTAGAATACTCTAGAAAGTGTAGGGTTTGATTGCATAAAAAATGATCACTATGACTTAGCTGGTGCTGTAACATGGGGAAGTGAAGAGATAGTTTTAGTTTCTTCTTAGACCACAGGGTCTAGGAACTACTGAAGTGAGACATGCATTGTGAGATGCTGCAGATGGTGGCTGTGAGGGAAGTGGGCTGAGTATGTCGCAATTTGTACTTTTGGTTTGAAAACAAAGAGGAAGAGAAGCAGAGCCATCCGTGATTCAGGAATTAATGTCCACCATAGGAAGCYTGGTTTTTAGTCCTTACTTCGTCATGACCCACTTACCTGCTCTGTGCCACAGCTGTCTCATGGGAATAGCAGCTTCCATCAGCTGCAGAGATTTTCTACTTCCTCCAAGAGAAACCTAGCCCTGGGACATCCTCCCAGATCTTAGGAGACTCAGCCTCCTCTTGCAGGTTTCAATATCTCTTCCAGATCAAAGTCTAACCTAGGTATAAGATTTATTCCTTTATTGCCCTTTCATTGAAAAATATGTCAGCAAAGCAATTTTGTAGCTTCCACTTGCCCACATTGACTCTGTTGAATGTGTTTTCCTAATATAATCCTTGGAGATGTAGTCCATACAGTCAGCAGGAGTTTCAGCTCACACTGGAGCAGACATCTGCATCTGACCATCTGAACTGCTCTCCAGGCTCCACTGATTGTATTGGCTAAGATGAATTTAGACGTGTAAACACAGATATTTAGCAGTTCTGGGGATCACTGGGTGTCCCTTCCAGCTGCCTGTCCCCAGGAGACCCTGCCTCACATCTACCATCTTGATGCAGGTCTCTCAGAAACTCTGAGGCATCTGAAAGGTCACGAGATGCCTCTGTGAGAGCAACTAGATCTCTGCATGCAGGCGTCTAATGCTGTGAGTCAAATCCTAGTGAAGGCACTTTTCTGGGAAGGAGAGATGTTCTGCAGTGATACTTGATGACATACGTGCAGCCCAGTTCTTCTGACTTACGATCTTTTGGAGAAGCAATCTCTGAAAATGCCAGCAGCATTGCTGTGGCAACTTCTGCATTGTAGCCTCTTGACACTGGAATAGACTGAGACCAACATTCATACACCCAACAGCTGATGCAAGATAGTGGCTTTCTGTTACAGCTATTCTAGTTTGGAAACAAATCAGAAGTTCATACAGCACCCTATCTACAGCCCTTTTACTTATTGTTAGAGCTATATAGGGATCTATGGATGTGCAGATTTTTTTGAAAGACAACCAGTAGTTTCATTGAATCATARAATCAGTAAGGTTGGAAAGGACCTCTGGAGATCATCTAGTCCAACCCCCCTGCTCAGCAGGGTCACCTATAGCATGTGAGCCAGGGTTGCATCCAGGCAGGCCTTGAAGATCTCCAAAGAAGGAGACTCCACAACCTCTCTGGGCAACCTGGTCCAGTGCTCCGTCACTCTCACAGGGAAGAAATTCCCCCTCGCAGTCAGGTGGAACTTCCTGTGCTTCAGTTTCTGCCCATTGCCTCCTGTCTTGTCACATGGGACAACTGAAAAGAGTTTGTCCCCATCTCCTTGACACCCTCCCTTCAGGTACTTATGCGCATTGATCAGATCCCCCCTCAGTCTTCTCCTCCTCAGGCTGAACAGGCCCAGCTCTTGCAGCTGTTCCTCATAGGGCAGATGCTCCAGCCCTCTGATCCTGATCTTCATAGCCCTAATTTTTCTGCAAATAGCAATGGCTCAGCATTTCCCACCTCTGGATTTTGCTGTGAAAACTGATGCTTTGTCAATGAACTGAACTAAGTAATCAAATTCACTGGGGAGAGAAATATTTGTTACTGATTATATGCAAGCAATACCAGAAGATTTTCTTTTCTCATAGCTTAACCATCTTCTTTACCTCCTATCCAAGGTAGAACCCAGAAATAACTTTGGAGACACATTCTGCTCATTTCCCATACAAGTTTTCTGAGAGCTTCAGCTTCTGTGAGATGATGTTATTCAGTCTGTGCTAGTGTTTACTCCTTGTTAAAAAGCCCTGGCTAACTAATTAATTCTAGGAAAGACACTAGAAAAAGAGTCCTCCCTTCCAAAGAGCTACCTGTGAAAAAGGGTTCAACACAGCCATAAGAGAGAGAAATACAAAGTTGTTGGCTGTTACCTAAATATTAGTGGAGTATGGGGCTGTAGCTTCATCTGTCTTGGACTGCACAGATTCTTGTTTTGTTAACAGAAAAAGAACTATTGGGAACAATTATTTTAAGAGTGAGATATATTTTCAKAGGATCACTTCCTCTCCCTGCATGCTGTTGGTTATCTCTTGAGGAGTTTGGTCAGATAACCCCAGTATCACAAGACTGTCCGCTGATGGATGAATGCCTTTGGAAATTGTTCGTGTTGATTATGGAGTATATTCTCTGGAAATGAACGTTCAAGAGAGATGATTTCTAATTAACACAGAYGCAAGGAAGGGTGGCTAAGGGAAGGTGTCTGAAAGGTAGGATTTCAAGCAAGAGCAGACTGARAGGACATTTTTGTGCACTTAGTAAAATGATGTAGGGAAAAGGATGTGATTGGCAGTTTAAGTCAAAAGATAAGGYTGGCATAGCCATTAAGAAATGTATATTGGCTGTAAATAACTGGAGGTAAGAAATGCCAAATTTTTATCATTGTGAGGGGTGGAAATGGTCTCTTTATGAAAGCAATGAGGACAAGAGATGAGGACAGATTAGGATAATGTGGGTGAGTTTCTCAAGGGACTGTATGGCAGGGAGCCTGGCCAAATGTGGTGAGTGTCTCAGCACTGTGCTCTCATCTGCCAGTGGTGCCCTATTGCCTGAGGGGACTCTCATGACCTGAGTTGGAGGAAAAATGTATGTGGGGGTCTTTCTGGCTGATGAAGGCTTCCCCTGAGGACTGTGATTCCTCACTTGCGGAAAACAAGGTTTCAGGGGGTATCCTATTTCTGCTCAGGTATACTCATGCCACTGCTAGAGGCAGAGAGAAATGGCAGTCACAAAGCATTTAAGCAGGCAGGAGGGCAGCTCCTGAAGGAGCAGGGGGGATGTGAGATGATTCACATCAGGCAGAAAAAACCCATCCAGTGTGAACTACCATCTGCTGATCCTCAGCAAGTCTGGTCCTCAGCTGCACAGGCTGGGGAACCCATACAAGAATGCATGCATTAAGAGTGTAATTTTAAACCAACACAACCTGATAGAGCAGATGCGAACATGATAAGGAACGCATAAAGAAACAAGCTACAACAGTATGAACTCTTTCATGTCAACATAATGTCATCTATGTCATCTACCCCATGGAGATTTTTCTTCTTTAACTACGACTGTGTCCACACAACATCTCCCAAAGCTGGGGGTGAAGAGCTGCGGTCCCTGAAAACTCTATTGGCAGAAGGCCCAGACTAGCTCAAATTTATATTGGCGAAACTGGACTCTCTCCCACTTAGCCTGTTTTTTTCCAGAGGTTTTAGTACAACTGCCCACAGCACAGCTTTGCTACTGCATGCTGTCTGCAGCAGCTGTTTCTCAATGTTTTGTCCAGGTATCCACATCCWGGTAAGCCAGACAGAGTAATGCTGAGGAAGGAATGGACTTTTTTGATTTGAAAGACAAATTCTTTCCTCTTCCCAAAGAAACCAGATCGTTCTGTTCAGGTGAAAGAGAAATGATACCAAATATTTCATACATTTTCGTTTTATTACTTAATTCCAGAAAAAGTTGAATAAGGGGATCATAGCTTCGTTTCAAAGTAAAACCATTGCATAGGAAGAAAAAGCAAAAAGTTTTATTTTGAAACTCAGAGGAAGATGATTCAAATTTTTCTCAGTTTTTTGATTGAAATGATTTGCCAAATTTGACTTGAACTTCCAAAGAGACTCAATCTGCCAGAAACTGCATTTTTCAGTGAATTAATGATTGTCATGAAAAATTTCAGCCGGCTCAGACAAAGCCCAGAGCAGTTTCAAAGAGATAAAATGGTGCGAAAGTCTTCCCAGACAAGCCTTTATGGTTAGCTTCTTAAAGGAATGCATGTACCTAACTCCCTCTCAAATCACGGAGAGTAAGTACTTAATTCTYGGATGACATTGGCCCTTCATGCTTATATGATGACGGCAGTTTTCGACAGCAGAAAAGACTGAACCAATGATTACCAAGAGCAAAAGGTAGAGTTCATAGTAGCTCCATTCACCCCTGTCCAAGGACTTACACAGTTTCCTTAGAGTACTATTTGAGCAGCATTTGGTAACACATCATCTGGTGTGACGGATCTGTCCTGTGTGGTTTGGCSATTCTCCCTAGGAGCAAATTTCTGCACTTGGCAGGTTTCAAGCTCAGCTTTCCTTACCTATAAAGTGCATATTCTGCTAAAAAAAAAAGTGACCAGCTCTGCTCTTTGGCCTTGCTTCATCTTCAAATCAAAGAACAGCCTCAGCATCCTCCCTCATCCTCCCTTTTATTTCCCTCTTGGCAAAAAAAATGCGTCTATTTTTCCTAGGACACTGGTATCTCTGCCCAGAACATGCCATGATGTTATTTTTAACTCTTGTTTTCTCTTCCTTGCTTTTCTTTACAGAAGAGCCTTAGAAGCTGTTTTTATTTCTTTTTTTTCCTTCTTCCATCTGCATCTGCATTTGCTTTGCCCTTTCCTTCCCTTCCACACTCCTCTTGATAAAAGGCCCTGGTGTGATTCCAATGAACTGCCACATACACTGTGCACATACCTTGGCCGATTAAATCACTCTTTTTAAATAGCCCAAGCAGTTAATGTCAACTCTCCCTGCCAAACATTTTCTTACCAACCCATATCCATTCAGAGGAGCTATGATCAACCTCTTTACTGCCTGTAACTCTTACTGCTGACTTATTCTAAGACAAGGCAGCTAAAAACCTAGGCAAATATATAGATATACCCCAAAACAACAGGAGGAGGTGAAAGCAAAAGGAAAGAAGCATTGCTGGGCAGACAGGGCATTGCTKTGCACCAAAATGTCATTTCCTTGATGAGTATGTCCCAAATGTTGTGTTAATGGCCTCAGGAGAGTGACTACTTATTTGCACTGTACCTCTAGATAAGTTTAGAGCCTCACTRTGCTGGGGCTGTTGTAATTGGATATAGGTGGCCCTAAAATCTGGCCTACTSCATGGAGTGAGTCTGGTGCGCCTCTGGGGAAAGACTGAGAGGGACGGAATAGGAGTGAAATTGGGATCTACCYGGTGGTAAGGAGCTCTAGGCACAGAGCTTAAGTGGAAACAACATTGTCTGAAGAACCACAGCAGGGCAGCAGTTTTCAGGGCTCAGATATGGTTTGATGGTTTACCAAGATCCTGCCTTGTCTCTGAGACATTGCACTGCTTCCTGATGCCTCAAGTTTTCTTGTGAAGAATATGGGTCAAAGTGGCTTCCCTGTTCAGGTGTGGCTGAGTTCCCCATGGCACCAAGGCTTTCACTCTTAAGGGGTCTCCGCARTGAGGCAACTCTGCCTTGCTGAGCCTTCAGGACCTTGCAACAGTTGCATGCAGACAAAAGGCTGAAGGAGAAATAGAGGTAGGAGAAGAAGATATGACTTGCCTGAGTTGTTTATGGCCAATGGATGACCAAGAAAGTAGATGACCTTCTCTGGTTAAGAAACAGCTTTCTTCTCAGGATGGAAAAAAAACTTTTCTTCCATCAGTACTGGTGAAGGGCTGGCTGGCAGCAAAAACTGAGAACTGACACTGTTCTGTGCATAGTGTGTACAGGTTCTGGTGCATTTCTGTGTCTGAAATGCCCTTGATATTTTCAGGCAGCTATGGGCACTGTAGGGTCTTAAAGTTTGCTCGTCTTCATTCAGGTGTGAGTCCATTCTTTCCTCTCCTCTCCTACATTAATTGAAAGAGATTTGGGCTTACCTCCATCCAGGATCTGTCAGGATTGTTTTATGTTGTGCTCCCTGCACATAAGTCTTGTTGACACTGCAGGCATCCCTTCCCACCACCCATTCAAAAGAAAGGAAGAGAAAARCTATGAAGTGAGGCAGATGATCTCCATGTGACAGAGCAGATGAGGCTACTTCCCTGGCTGACTTGTTTGCTCCTGGAGAGAAGAGAGGAGCCATGTCCTGTTCTGCTTCTCAAACCATCCCCTTTTCATTGCAGATGTATCTTGGGCAGTCAAGAGTGCCCTCATGYGAACACAGAAGGTTCCTGGGGTAGACACAGCCTCTCTCTGAGATCCAAAAGTAAATGACCCAGTGAGATCAGAGATAATGGAATTGAAGTCACTACAAGACACCTAGTTCTTCTCTAAATCCCATGCTTCAGGAGTCTCCTCTCTGCTAGCATTTGGAGATCAAGGGTCCAGATCTTGTCACAGTGTGAAACTTCACGCTCCTTCCCTCCACAGCCAACGATAGCTTGGCCTATGGAAACCCATACTGGAATGAGGTAGGACAATTCACTCTTCATCCCATTTCTTGCTGATATTGCCCAACAGTATCGACAGAAGGGAAGAGCATGGCCCCCAGCTTCTGCTCCATCAGAAATTGGAGCTGGATGAGCTGTGGCTGGACAACTGCACTGGGAAATAAGYAGTTAGTGCTGTGAGTCCTTTCCACAAGATGTCACAAGAGCCCGGATAAAAGTGTCTTTAAAATCCATATGAAAACAGAGKGAATGTTTATATGGATAACAAGGAAATCCAATGTTAACAACAGTAAGACCTTAAATAATGAGCTAGGGCTTTGTAAGGAATACAAACACTTATGTCTGAGAGTAGCAGCTAAATGAGGTATGGAAGAAATATCTGTAAGGAACAACTAATCCTGCTGTTTGGGGTATCTGGCACCTTCTTCTGATGCAACCAGCACTCATTTGCCCCAGAGGAGGTAGATCAAGCATGGCAATTTCTCCATTCCCCAGTGATACAGGCTGTGGGGCTGGCAGCTTGGAGAGGGCATTCGGGGCCGGAGCACCCTGCACCCAAACCCTGCTGTTGYATGCTTGTCTGAAAGCACAGCCCTTGCCTGTCCTTCCCGCTCCCAGACAGCAGTCAAGGCCCCGAGGCGGGAGCGCCTGACGCAGGCRTCTTCCCCCCCACGACGTTCTGGTGCCCAGGAACAGGACGTTCCCGGCCGCYCTGGGGAGACTGGGGTGGGCAAGGGAGCCTGGGCACAGATGCACATTGACTGTTACCTTGAGCACCGGGGAACGTCTCTGGAGTGAGCGGGGATGCGGTCGGCTTGTTTTTCAGTCCTCCTCCAAGCACAGGAGGAGGAGGAGGAGGAGCGGGACGGTCGGGAGGAATCGCATGGGAGACTGCATTGGAAACACCCGGCGCAGCTGGGCTCTGTCCCATGGCCTTCACCTCTCTGCTTTGCTAGGGGAAAAGGAAAGGGGAGGACGTGGCGGGCGGGGGGGCTTTGATTTCTGCTGCCTTCACACTTCAGTTTCTTCCCAGGTGGAGGAGAAAGGGATCGCAGGGAACTGTGGCTGAACGTTTCCCCTGCAGTGAAAGGAAATGAACCAGCTGAAAACTGACTGTCCAGACCCACCCCCCCACACACACACAGATTTGAGGTGGTTTTTGTTCCCTGGAACAGTTCACCAAAGGGGCAACCAGCACCAGCATCAATGATATGTGCTGTGGTGGGTAAGAGAAGGGTGGGTGAGACTTTGTTTTCAGGCTAGATGCCATCCGGTTGGCCTAGGCATATGCTCAAACGACATCCTGATATCCAGGTCTTTCACTTGCAATAGGCACAAGGCCATTGGAGCCCTCTGAGTGAAATATAGCCTGTCCTGCAGGCTCATATCTGCCTTGCTTGTGTACAGGGAGCTGAAACTGGGAGACAGGAGAGATGTTCAGACCATCAGTCTGGTAGGTGATGATCTTTTCCCATGTAATAGCTGTAGATTTGCAGGTCACATCTTGAGGCAAGCATGTTACAGGTGCTATGCTGAAGGCTCTACAGTCTTCCACCAGCCCACTCTTTGTAGATCAAAAACATAATAAAGAAATCAGGGCAATGTAGAAATCAACTTATCCACCTTCTGTACCCCTTGGGAGTCRGTCCCAGAACTCCCATGCCAGGCAGAATCCAGTGTTCATTAGGGTTTCTTTATGTTGATACTTCTGACATGGCCACCCCTGAATCAATACCACAGTCCTTGAATGATGGAGAGATCCTCCATGAACAGGCCTCTACCCTCTAAGAACTGTTTCTCTCTAGCACTACCCACACAAAGCTGCTCGTGTACAGTGTGCATGGACATACATTCACACTTCTACACTCATCTGCCTGTACCTTCAGTCCACTTTGACTCTCCAGCCCACCTTAAGCAACCCTCAGCCACAGAGAACTGAGCCACTCTTAACAAATTTGGCTCTGTGCATGCCTCTTTCTCAGGTTCGCAATGTCACAGGAGTGAGAAAGATAGAAGGGGGATCTGGGGGGAAGGGTGTAAATTGCTCACTGAGGATGCTATCACATCAAGCCCACTGTTTACAAGCTGCTGCCAGGTTATTAAAGATCAGAGAGTCCCTGGGTCTAAACACAGCTACTCCTGGAGTGCAGCATGTCGAAGCTGGTTGATACATGTCCACCCGCTGCCCTTGAGTTGACCTTTAAGACCTCAGAGTTATCAGAGGGAAACGACCATGCGGTGGGGCTGGAGGACCACCTACAGTGCGACCTGAGCTGTGTGACGATCTTGCACAGCTCAAGGAGAGGAGATCTAGATACACATCTGTCTGTCTATAGAGAGGACTTCTGGCCCATGTAGATCCAGGATTGGGAACCTACATCCGTAGGTTCCCAGTGTAAATATCTTTTGCTCCATAACCTGCAGAGGAGCTTTCACCCAGTCTATCAAGACAAACTGATTAACCTCCTCTGTGGGGTCAGCCCATGGAGCAAGATGGCTCTGTCCACCAAATGACAGACAATGCTAGTAATTTCCAGCAAAACTGGGCTTAGTGGCTATATCTTTACTAGTAAATTAAATATTGCCAGCAATTYGGTCATCTTCACTGTTAAATTGTTACTGTGAACCCAGCACTAACTTGACCCTGGCCAGCTCTCATAGACTCAAACAATCCCCGGGCATGGATCTGGAGACAGCACAGACCAGGAATCATTCCCAAAAGGCTTTTTGGATGTGGACACCCTGTTCAGGTGGCTGAGAGAGTTTAACAGTATGGACATGCCAGACCAAGCCAGTTGGCCTCAGGGTCAGAGGCCAGGCCAGGCACTTTTTTCTGTTTACTAGTACAGCTGTAATGAGTGGGCTTCTAAAGTTTTAGGTACTGCAAAATCAGCACCACCCAGAATGGCCTTAGTGGGATTTGTATGCCAGAAGCAAAACCCTTAAGGTCCTTAGATGAAGATGGCAAAGGCAAGATGCTGATGGAGAAGGAAGACAGGAGCCCAGCCTTGCTGTAGGGCAGGCTCCAATTCCAAGTGTAGAAGGACTGGTTGTATAGCCCCTTTCTAATATATCCCTGCGATCAAACTGGGGTCCTAACTGGGACTCAGCCTGTGGTGCAGAGAAGAGCAGCAGACTGCACATGTAGGGCTCATTGGGGAAGAAGACCAGCCGTTTCTCACATCATATTGCTAATCTTTAGCAGAGAAGAACCTGGAGGCCAGGCCAGGTCTTTCATGCAAGGGTTTCTTCCCAAACAAAACATGAGCTCAGCTCTTGGCTAGGTGCCTACATGCCACTCTCTGCTTACTAACACATTGAAATTGCTGTTCGGGAGTTATTTCTCTGGGTTTTTTTTTGTTTGTTTTTTGTTTTTTTGTTTTTTTTGCTTGAAGTCCCCAGGCAGACACTCAGGTTCCAGGAAAACCCAGAAAACCGATTGCAGGCTTTGTTAACATTGCACAGAGGGGTGGGGGTACGTAAGCATCAAATGCCAGCAACAGCAGATAGCTCCAAAAAATATATCCTCATTCCCAGAGACCAATGTGGTTATATGTTCTTAACTCTTGCCTCTGAGCAAGTGGGGCAGCACAAACTGTCCACACCTATATGYACTGAATGTTTCTCAGAACACTAAACTATTAAAATTATTGCTTTTCTTATTCAGAGACTTTACTATCATCTGATAATCATGGTCCACCTTCATGTTACTGATTGCTGGCCCTTGAGGAACATATGGTGACCATCCATTATGATGTCTAAGCCCAGGAGCTACAATGGTTCATACCTTCATAAGGCCAACAGAAAAAAAAAAAAAAAAAAAAAATGTTCTTTCTGTTGGCCTTATGAAAGCCCTCAACGTGAAAGCTAAGTAGGGTCCTGAGGCCCACAATGTCCAGGATCAGCTGTCAAATTAATCTAGCACTTTGCCTGCTCCTCCATTTTGCAGCTCACTTTGAAGAATTTCCTCAAAAGAGCAACGTCTTGGGAAGGCAAAGCTGGAATAAAAGCTGCAAGACAAGACCTTGTATGGAAGGATGGCCACAATATTTGTGCAGGGCTTAAAATAAAACRGTTGTTCCTCAAAACTTTGTGAGGGATATAGCCATAAGGGGTTCATGAAGGAACATATTGCCTTAGGGTACATGCAAACTTGGGGGAGTGTTTTTTTTCCACTGTCTCAGGATTTCTGAGTTTTTGGAAATGTTTTCCTGGTCTGCCTGAGACCCACTAAAGTTTTTCACTTAAATGAGATGTCTGGGGAGGTGTGGAATGAGTGAACCAGATTCTCAAAGGTGTGTGAGTGGAGGGTTGCAGTTGAACTCTCTGTTGTCTAATAAGATGGCACCTTTAATCTGAACCTTTTTCTGCAGCTGGGGCATTTATTCGTCTTTTTTTTCAGCTCTTAACTAGGTCCTAACAAGGACTGCATTCATGCCTTTCCATTCTGAAAGGACATTCATTGGCCCTCTTCCTCGTTTCATGAAGCTCACAGGAACAAGAGGTCTCTGATGTCCAGCATTCTGGCCAATTGAAATGGCACATAGGTGCAACAGCTGGTGTGTGAGAGGCTGGCAGTTATAGGCATAACTGCATTTTTATCTTCAGGAAATTGGGCCTACAGCAAGAGAGACTTTCTTGTCCTGCACAGACGGCTCAAAGCAAGGTGACACAGGTATCCAGCTGCACTGCCAGAAGGTTGAGGGCTTGAACAAATGATGAAACTGAGGCCTTGCTGTCTAGATTCAAATTCTGGTGCTCTGTGGGTATGTTATTGTCAGAGGTTACTGGTTTGTCTGGGACAACTTCTTCTTACCCTTCAGCTCTTCTCAGTTGTGTCAGAGATTTGTAGCACAGGAGTTTTTCATGCAGTAGCTGGTCTAGGCACTGACCATTGGGCTGAGCACCCAGTTTCCTGAAGATCCTGGTTTTCCCCMAAAAGCCCACCAAATCCCTCACTTACCTGGTATGCATCTTTCCTACCTCTCTGCTGTGTCTTAAGCCCAACAGTCTGGCTAACAATTCAATTAAGCGGAATTTTCTCTGTGAAAAGCTGCTTTTATCTAGATATTTTCAAATGTCCCTAAAGCAAAGGTCCAAAGCCTGTGGTTTGTGGAGGACATTTAATGATAAGGAAACACTTGGGTGATAGAGCAGTTCTTCTTGGCCTTTGTTTAATCATAGGGACACTTTTCTCTTTGAAAAGTATCCTCTCAGGCACAAYGTCACCTCAAGGATTTTCATGCACAGCTGCCCAATGCAAAGGTAAAACTGTCATGCTCATTTGTTCCTCCTAGGTATGTGCATGTGTATTTCTTTTTTCTGCCATCGCTGTGTTGTCCACATCAGCTACCAGTGGCTCATGCACTGATGTTTGAATTCATATGCCTGTCTCTAGACTGAGATCAGTCCACAGGATATGCCCTGACTCTGGGAGATGCCCTGGTTAGTGTATCAGGGAGATAAGGATGCTCTTCCTCCTTTGAACCAAATTCTGGTGCCAATGTTGCAGGAAAGAGAAGTTACGTGASTGTTAAGGGCTGCAAGTGGTGGGAGCTGTTTCCTCTTCTCCTACCCCTCACAGGTGAGGCTGGGCTGTGCTGAACTGTGTGGCAAACCTAAACCAAAGCCCTGATTCTTTTTACCAGCCGTGCACTTTCCTGGTGGACCAGACATCATATCCCCTAAGCATCCCCAGTGCAAGACAGGAGACTGACCACAGCAAAGCTTCCATCACACTGCCATAGGTTGCTTTCTGCTATCTCCACCCTGTGGCTTCAGGCTTCTCTGAAAAAAAAAAGAAAAGATAAGGCCAAGAAGAAAGATCAGGTGAGGATGAGGGGGTGAGACGACTGTAAGTCCTTTGCTTGAGCGCAAGGAATGCAGGCACAGGCTCCCCTCACTTCCGAGGGGAGTCCACTCCTCTGACGCTAGCTGCCAGGATCACGAGGCCTGGCTCCAGCCCACAAGCAGGCAAGGCTAGCRCCGCGGTGGGTTGTGGGAAATTGGCTGGCTCTTCTCACGAATGCTGAATAAGCTGCTAATTTTAACTGGGAGTGACCTTCAACAGATGATGGGGAATGAAATTCAGGGGAAGGGAGGTCTGGAAGTGCCTAGAAAAAGAGGCTTCTGTCTCTGTTTGAGGCAATAGCATGAGGGGAGAGTCCATGGCAGGTCAAAGCAAAGCCTGACTCCAACAGTAGGCCATTGCTGATGCAATGAGAAGAATGGGGGAAACATGGAACAAGAGTCTTAAGAGAACAGAACAACAAATCTGCAACTTAGAGTCTTTCTGACAGAGAGATGATGTCATAACACCTGACTTAMATCACTGAGGGGTGGTCAATCATCCAGAAGAAGGTCCAGCCCTTCTGTCTGCATCTCAGAAGGACTGAAGAAGACTATCTTTGACACATCCCACAAACCAATCCGATTTAGCCTCAAGCCCTAAGGGAGAAAAAAGGCTTTTCTTGGGCCTACTCATGCCTTAATTCTCCATAGAAGGTTTTCCTAGCTGCTGCTGGAGTTGGGACATTATACTGGATGGCCAGAGGAAAGGCCTTTTCTGGTGATGATTTGCTGTGGATTTCTGTCTCTGCCTCCCATCACCAGCTTATCCCTACTCTCTGTGACCCACACAGCCTGGSTATGACATCTGGCTCCAAACTCTCCCTTGGTTCATGGGTGCCTCAGGGATGACTGACCAGCTACCCACACTTTTCAGACCTAGACTTGAGCTTCACCAGCCCTTGGGAACAGAAGCCGGAGGAAATCCCTATACATTATTCCCTTTCAAGAAGCAGTGAAAAGGTGGAACAGCCCAAGAGACCAAGGCTCAGCCTGGCAGGGCATTGATGTCGTTGTTTGCTCTGCACTGTTTGCCAGGGGATATTTGCTCTGCCTTGTGTGGGTGGAGGTAAATCAGAGAAAGTTGAGGCCTTCCTACCACCTTCCTTCCCCAGGGGCCTGGCCTGCCTTTTCAGTGGAAGTGTGGCAAACACCAGGCACCCTGTCCTACAAGGAATAGGTGGGAAGACCTGGGAGAGGTCTTGAGSTCCCAGCACATATCAGCAGGTGCTTTGAAGAGGCTGTGCCTGCCAGCAGTGCTCCTCTCAGAACYGGACAAGACCTTGGCATGGGAGGGCATTCAAAAGGGCTCCTTTCCCAGAACGTGTTCAAGGTACATAATGGCTTTGCTTTTACTCTACACCAGCCAAGTGATCCCACCCCCACAGCTCTGGGCTCCAGCTGTGGCTGCAGCCTGTTAAAGTAGATACAGAAGTCTYTACTGAGCAACCAGCACCCAGGAAAAGGTACCAGCTAATGGGGGACCAAATGTAATGGACACAGGTCTTACCTCCAAGCTTTTGTGTTGCATTCTCAATAGTGCTCAGTAGCCCTGGGTACCTTGCGTCTTCCCAGGCTAAGTCCTGCCCTCACAGGGTTGCGGTGTGAGCCAGCCAGGCAGTCCCAGGTGCCTATGCAGCATGGRGAGGAAGAAGAAATGTGTTCCCTAAGATATGGTAGACATCCTGCTGCTTTGCTCTCACACTGAAGACTACCACCTTAGGGTGAAGGGAGGCTGCCTTATTCTACCTACTTCCAACATATTTGCTCAGGTAAAAGAGATTATGTCTCTGGGTGCCCTGACATCCTCTTTTGCTCACCACCAATGCAGCAACACAYCCTCTGTTCTTGCCTCCTTCAGCATCAAGGCTCTGCAGGACCTGGTTCCAAACTGCATCATGAARTAATATTCCTGGAGAGGCCCTAGGTCTTTATCCCCTACATAGAGCCATGCACTTYCTAGCCTTCCTTCTCCCTTCTCTTCTGTTACAGCTCCACTAAGCTCTTTCTTGTCCTGCTCTAATTTTAGCTTAGCTTCCCAAAGACGTTCAGGAAAGACTAGAGTGTATGTTCAATGCTTTGTTAGATACTAGAGAATCCACATTGTTATCAGTGTCTTTGTTATGTGAAAAGCTTTAGTTGGAGCTYRTGCTTTATTAGACATCAGAGAAGCCACTTGATGTCTGCAGTTCTATTGCTTCCTGCTCTCCTRTTCCCATGTTGGTCTTCCTTTGGTCTCATTCTCATTCTCTCCTTTGACCACTTCCTGATTTTTCCATGTCTATCCCACCCCCTAGCCCTGGCTCTAAGTTCCCAGATGCACTTTCCGCTTTGTAAGATGTCACAGTGCAGAGATATTCCCAGGAGAAGGCTTTACACTGCAGCCAGGGGCATATTTCCACATCAGTAAGGTGGAGTACTAAAACATGACACAGACACCTTCCCTCTAGAGCCTAAAATCACTTTCAAACAGAGTGTTAATGCAGATGAATTCAACATCAACAAAAGGCCAGGCATTTCCTGTAGAGAAAGCTTTTCAGATAAAGAATGGGGATGAAGTGATGGGACCAAGGCTAAATAGGCAAGCAATAGTGGAGACAGATAATGGAAGTCTGGGTCTTTCCATATGGAGATTGGTGCCCTGGGAAAAATGGAAAGGGATGTCTTGGTTGTTATGCACGATACACTACATTGGGTTTTAATCCTTGTCTGGGTCATTCAGTGAGTTCATACTCTAAGGCAGGGATTGCTTCTTGTACAGCACCTTGCACAGCCTGATGCCTGCCAAAATATACAACACGTTTTTCTTGGTAGCTTTGAAGAAGAGCCCTTGTAACCAAGCTGTTTTCTTGAGGTGACAGTGATAGGGTCCCTGATTCAGATCTCTCAAGAATCACAAACTGAACATGAAATCCTGGGTCCCTCTTACCACCTTTCTCCTGCTCCATGGCTCATATGTGAGCCTTTGACTGGGGCCAGTGTGGGTCCCCTTATCTCCAGCTGAATGATTTTGGTTGTGGTAGAGTTGTAGGGTTACTTTCCCAAAAGTGTTGGCAGCCGTTGTATGCAGACATGACTGGTCATGAGGCCGATGGTCACCCTCAGCCACTGAAGAGTCTCAAATGGTGACACAGCTCACAACCCTACTCTCTTGAAGCCAAAGGGCGAGTTGCCAGTGACCTCCACGATGGCTCATCGAGCCCCTTAGTGGTGCAAACACGTGTGATTATGCAGCCAGGCAAGCATCTTGTTGCCAACCATTTATCACAGGTGTGGTAAAAATCAAAATTCAAAAAGTTCTTGTGCAGCATGAACAAAAAAGGCTATGATATCCAGTGCAGAGGATGTATAACTTACAATCCTTCCTTTGTTACATTTACCCTGGRCTTGGCCACATTATTGGCTGTAAAAATATCCAGTTCCTTTCTAAATTCAGCTATAATACTTGACTYTCTGGCCTTGAATGATAATGAAATGCACAACACTTAGCAGACACAGTGTAACTCTTCTTCACTGTTTGTTCCAGCACAAATTATCCACAATTTTCAGTTCAGTAAAATATTTGCTGCCAAGGAGTCATATGTTACAGGCAGCCCATTTCAGATGTATTTATCTGCAGTATGCCATTTAGTTAAGAGCCCTCCTAGCCCTGCATAAGGTTTCTGGTAAACGTGAGAGACCAAGCTGAAACTCAAGAAAGATGAAAGACTGTTTCTTCAACTCACATGTAGTTATTGAATAAATAACTAATAATTCCCTTGTGTTTAAAATTGCCCTTGTATGTTTATAGCACATATAGCTTGTCCGCTGGAATCATGAAACAAATGGATCAAGTCTATTTGTTTTGGTTTGGTTTGTTTTTTTTTATCTTAATGTAGCACCAGGACATACAGGCTCAAGGATCCTAGGAACCAAGCTGTGAAGACAGAGATGGGTGGAMAAGCTTTACTGAAGATTAGGATGAAGAAGTCCATATAATTGTGTCCAGGCCCTGGCTGCTCCCCAGCTGTTCAAGCTGATTTGGAGGATTAGTTMTGACAACTTGAAGAAATGTTCAGGAGGAACCACATCTTCTTCCATGATGATCAAAATTGCCTGCTATTTTACTGTGAAAAGTAGTTACAGATCAAATATGCTATCATAGGCATGATAAGAGAAGAGCTCTAAGACACCAGGAGTTGATTTACCTGCAGCTTTAGACACTTAGGGGAGATACCACTGCATGAAGAAAGGTGTCTCATGATCTATTAGATACTCAGAGCTTTCCCATCCAGCATCCAGTTGCAGAGCCTGTGTGTGCAGGTGTTCCACAGACCATATATCCTTTACRTCAATCCAGAGAAAATACCCTGGATGTTGTGGGGTGTCTCCACTGGATCTAGCAATCAGTTTTTGCTGCACAGTTGAAAGAACCGTGGGAACAATTAGGCTTACCACACCTGTGTTTGCTGAAACTTTCCTAGGCTCTGCTGGTATCATGAGCTAACTTTCTGCTGATGCCCTAGTGCACTTGGAGACTCCTCCATGGAGGAGGTGTCTAAAGCTGGGTCCCAGACCAGCTGTGACAGTGTCAGGGACCTACAGGGCTGAATCCTCAGCTGGTTTAAAWCAGTATCTCTGCTGGCTTTAGTGTAGTTGCACTGATTTGCTCCAGCAGAGAATCATACGGGAGAGATTAGTCACAGGATTTCTGAGGCTCATATCATCTCACTTAGTTCCCTTCCTCCTGTGTCTAGGAGCCCACATCTACTGCTCTTGAAGCCCCTTTCCCTCCTAGAGATTCAGGCAATGACTCCTCCAGGCTGTGCAAACTTACCATTTCTAGGGACTTCAGTCTCCTGCAGGCCAAAAGCCTCCAGTCTTATAAGCCAAACCTATGGCTCCTATCCTCAACTGTGAGTCCTGGAAGGAGGAAGAAACAGTTTGCCAGGCAAAGAATGCAAATGCTGCTATCCCATC
Organism: Rhea americana; assembly: GCF_003343005.1. Lineage (NCBI taxonomy): Eukaryota > Metazoa > Chordata > Aves > Rheiformes > Rheidae > Rhea > Rhea americana. The sequence continues at coordinate 1,076,700 of NW_028186358.1, read as the reverse complement.
AGGAACACCTGGAAAATTATGCTGACATCCCAATAGGAGGTATTGTCTCATCACAGGCAATGAACAGATGCATTACGGCACTGAAGAGCAAGGGCTTGATCTGAATCATAGAATCAGAAAGGTTGGAAGGGACCTCTGGAGATCATCTAGKCCAACCTCCCTGCTCAGCAGGGTCACCTASAGCATGTYAGACAGGGTTGCATCCAGGCAGGCCTTGAAGATCTCCARAGAAGGAGACTCCACMACCTCTCTGGGCAACCTGGTCCAGTGCTCCGTCAYTCTCACAGGGAAGAAATTCCCCCTCGCAGTCAGGTGGAACTTCCTGTGCTTCAAYTTCTGCCCATTGCCTCTTGTCCTGTCACATGGGACAACTGAGAAGAGTTTGTCCCCGTCCCCTTGACAYCCTCCCTTCAGGTACTTSTACACAYTGATCAGATCCCCCCTCAGTCTGCTCTTCCCCAGGCTGAASAGGCCCAGCTCTCSCAGYCGKTCCTCACAGGGCAGGTGCACCAGCCCTCGGATCATCTTCATACACTGGACTCTCTCCAGTATGCAGCTGCCAATAGCCCAGTTGTACCTACAGATTTGTTGTGAACCTTTCCMCACCTTTTTCCTTCAAGTCTAACCTGCAGTAAAGAAGTGTACTCGTTAACTCCGTGCCATGTGTTTATGAAGGTCAGGTATTTTTTTCTGTCTGTAGGTGGTCATCGTTGCAATTTCTTTCTCACAGCTTCCTGTWGATGTTACACTGTGAGAAGCCTGCTCTAGCAGGACTCAAAATCTAGTTCGTGGAGTAGAAAATAGGGCTTTCACTTTGAAACAGATCATGTTTGCCTGCAGTGTGATGCTAACATGGCCAGGTAGCTATCCTAGCATTAACTTAGCCCACCTTGTACCCAGGTTACGTATGGCCTTGCTGCACACTACTCAACCACTTACCAAATTKTAATCATGTTTTTAAACCTTCCGTGATTTCTACCTTTCATCTTATTCCCTTTCTACACTTTATGGAAGAGAAATCCACAGAGGGCTTATAAAGAAAGATATCACTTCAGGCTCAGACAGTCCACAGTGTGCTAACTGTTGGAAGAGAGCAAATACYGCTGAATATTGGTTCTTTTCTTAAAGTATTCCCTGGATGTCTGCTATTTCTCACTTGCAGTGAGAATACACTCTTACATGAATAGACTCTTATCTGGCACAACTGTTCTTACAAGAAAGTGAGACAATCTTGTCAAATCTTTGCCTTTGCAAGCACATCCACTCAAAGGAGCACCCCGATATTGCTCCCCTTTTTTGTGTTAACTCTCTTCACCAGGATGCTTATGACCTTACAACTTCCAGCTCTTGAGCAGACCAGGGATACACTGTTTAATGCCACAATCTACAAAATTTGCAGCTGTGTTGGCAGGAAGCTCTCTGTAGCTGACCCAGACTCACTGCTGGGCAATAACCAGAGGTCCACCTGGTGCCCATTTTTGTCCTTCTTGTGCCCCTTTTGGTTTGTGCCCTATTTCTTCATTCTTCACCTCCCCTGATGTCCAACGCAATACACTGCTGCTGATCAGAGACCATTCCACCACATGGGGTGGACACCTGCCCAGCTGTATATGGCAGAATGCATGTCCTAGTGGGTAGTAAAAGAGCATTTGAACCCTCCTGGTGCCAGCATCCTCTGAGGCTGTGTCAGTGCTTGCTGCAGGAGGAGCAGCCACAGAGRGTTTCTGCAGCCAAGGGCTCAGCAAAACAGGGAGGGTGAGGTTTGGGGGATTTTTATCTCTCTCTCTTTTTTTTTAATTCGATTTCCCTTTTCCCTCCCTGCCAGCTGCCTCCCTCTCCGGATGGGCGGCCGCCTCCCTTTCTGGATGAGTAGCAGGAGGCAGGAGCCCTCCCTAGATTTGCGAGGAAGGAGGGACATCTCGTGGCCACACCAGGAAATATCTCTCCTGACTTCTGGACCGCATGTGCCAGCCTGTCGGGGTGCACCCTGGGCAAGCCCCAACCACCTTCCCTAGCTCTTCCTCTGCAACCTTGGGAGGGGTCCTTTTCTCCTCTATGAGCTGGGGACAGAGAGGCAATGGAGGGTGCTGTTTTTCACATGATGCCCCCCCCCAAAAAAAAGCAGCAGCATTTGGTTTTGGCCCATTCTTTATTGTTGTCTGAGGAAGGGGCATCTGGTGAGAGACTGCTCCAGAGCTTGGGGGGCCCAGGGTAGTATGGAGAAGGCACATTTCCACCCATGCCCGTGGCATGAAGGGGGTTGTAGTACTCCCAGCAGTGGTGTCACAGGCAGGAGAGAGACTGTGCAGGCTCCCCAACCCAGCATCACCCTGTCTCCGTTCCTGTCTTCCTCCTGCAGCTYCCTGCCTGTGGGCAGCCCAGGGCAGAAGGACCACAGCTGGATGCGGGAGTGGAAGGGGCTTTTCACAAAACAGTCACCCTCCTTCATGGCAAAGAGCAATGACCATGATATGGGTACAGACCTTCAAGGCTAAGGGAGAAGGAGTGCCAGCTCTTAGCCATCTTTTTCTTGTTAATCTCTAGGAAAACAACAGTCAGCTGCATCCACCTCCCTCATGTCCCTTCTCTTCCCCATCTCCACATACATAGTGTGGCAGCACACAAGACAAAGGGAAGGACCAGAAAAGAGTCATCGCTGGTCGGAGACAGGATGGGCCATGTGGGCTGGTGGCATTCCTCCGGCTCAGTCCCCAGCTAATTGGTGGGACCTCAGTTACTGCTGAGGCTCTGGCTCGTACTGCTTCTCCGTGGCAGTGTAAAAGTCCTCAAGGACCGACTGCAGGTATTCAAAGGTGGGGCGCTCCTCAGGCCTGTTTCGCCAGCATTTCAGGATGATGTTGTAGAGTTCACTGGGGCACATGTCCGGGCAGGGCATGCGGTAGCCCCGCTCCAGGTTGCGAATCACCTCGGGGTTGGTCATCCCTAGGGAGAAAGGGAGACCCACAGGAGTTATTCAGTGCCAAAGGGATGATGCCCAGCTCACATTCAGCCCCGTGACAGGGCCTGTCTGGGACCATGGCACTGGACAGCATCTGGACACAGTCCCTTCTTCAGACTCCCTGCAACCTCCCTCCATGGCTTTCACCTGGTATGTCTAAGGCTCAGGGAGCCTGGGAGAGAAAATCCTGCGGGAAGAGGTAGGGGTGTGTGTCTGGACACATGGGTATGTGTGTCCACATGCATATATGCATCCAACTGTAAAGCAGCATTAGATGCTTTGGAGCTCATCTGTGCTCAGCCTGAATTTGCAGTGCACTGTACCTGGATAGGGGATCCTGCCGTAGGTTATGATTTCTGTCAGAAGGATACCGAAAGACCACACGTCAGATTTGATCGTGAAAACTCCGAAGTTAATGGCCTCTGGTGCTGTCCACTTAATAGGGAATTTGGCGCCTGTCAGGAGAAAGCAAAGGGAAAGAGGACATTTAGGTGGAGCATCTCCCTGTGTTTCTGCTGGCAAATAGTTGCCCAAAAACTGAGCCCTGTTGACTTCATCACGGGGCTGTGATGGGAATAACTGAAGGTACTGCAGAGTTATGGGGATAAAGTCAAACTTTTAAGCTAAGGCACATTTACAGCCAAGAGGAAGGTAATCGTTGCCTGCCTCCTGCTTTCATTAAAAGGTCTCTTCTGCTTAGCATCTCTGTGCCCCTCTTGGATCTTTCTCCAGTGCAATCAAAGCTATTTCACCTTAAAAGACTCTTTCACAGGCAAATGCTCATAAGCATACATAGATAATGATACGAAGAGACCAAATAAGGAAAAAAAAAAAAAAGATTGCACTAGGAAATATCCATATTTCATAATACCCATGATAATACCTATATCAAAAAAAAAAAAAAAAATCTAGGCAAACTATTTTACTGGTAAAGTTGCAGAAATCAGCAGACTTGTACAACGTTTGCATCTCTCATGTATTTTGCAATAGATTCTCAGGAATGGAGCCCGGGAACTGCAGTCCTGACAGCTGAGCAGAGCCAAGCAGCACCACGCTTGGTGCATGAAGTAGGAGCAGCTACTTGTTAGAGACCCATTACACTGCCAGGATTAATTAACTGCTGTGAGAAGTCAGTGGGTTTCTCCAGGGTATGTGCCTGTGTTGCTTGAAGCAAATGCCCAGGATAGCTCTATTACAAGCCAACAATGGTAAGATTTTATTCTTTATAAAAATCACTCACTGGAAGGGAGCTCTGTTTAGCAAAAAAGCAGAAAAGATGCAGATAGATAAAAGTTCACTGCTTCTAACAGATGTATACRTAAATTAAAGAAAAAGTTCCATTTTGTCCACAAAGATCTTGTTTCACACACTGCAGATACCAATGACCATAAAATTGCAATTTAAGTTTTTCTAAGGTTAAAAAAGAACTTGATATGTAGGGACTGAATTATGTAGGAACATTTTTATTTGCATATCTTGTTGCAGCACTGAAAGTCCAAATACAATGCATGAAATAAATGCCTTTGTTCTTGCATCATGCTTTTGACAAGTAGACAGATGAGGATAGGAAATGCAATCTGTTAATTCAAAATTGTTCAAAGTAGATAAGGGCAGTTGTTATTTAAGATTAAAACTAGTTGGAAAAGTGCTAATGGGAACTAGTCTCCACTGGAAATGTAGATTTTCTGAGTATGTTAAAAAAGTATACTGATTTCACAAAGACTACTTTTTAAGGAGAAAAACTCCCTCAACTAGTCCCAGCAATCTCAAAATAGCCCTTTATGACATTTTGCAAATGATATTTGTGATTTTTTTTTCCATTTTGAAATAATTTTATATGTTGGAATGGGCACATTTTGTATCATAAAGGATTTTGAGAACAGCGAATTGAAATKAATGTTTTTGATCTTGTAAGGAAAAATATCTATTTAATTTCCTTTCSCCAAAAATATTCTTTATGGGAGACTGCAGAATTAGAAGCCTTCATCCCACCTCTAGAGGAGGGCCAGTTTCCAAAGATTGAAAAATTGTTAGTAAGAGCCTCTTATACTATACTTAATTGTTTTATTTCAGTCATTTCTGCTCATTTCCCTGATCCTGTATAAAGGATCCTAGCAATTTGAATAACACTCATAACTGACCTCTAAATACAGGAAAAACATTTTTACTGGAAGAATTTGACTTAACCCTGTTGTCAAATGACTGTAAATGGATGCCTGCATCAAGCAAAATGACTCAGTGTGACATCTCCTGGCCAAACTGTCTTGTCCTTCACCAGTTCAGAGATTAAACCAGTAGCTCCAGCAAAGGGGTTGGCTTTGCAGATGGAGTCATAAGCACATTTCATATTAACAAGCAGGAAGTGGGTTTTTGCATTTTTTTAAGGATATTCCAGGTACACCCTTCCCATCAGAGACACCTGCCAAACTCCAGACGCAGACCCGTACCGTGGAAGTTGCCCCTCAGTTATTGAAGGAACGCCCTGGGCTCAGCTTGCCGGGGATGTCTGAAGCCCGCCTGACGCCCTAGGTCTGCGGTTCCAGCTCCCTCTGCAGCCTCGAGGTGCTTGATGACATAATTACACTGCTATTTCCTCCCCTTCGGACTGACTCGCTATTAGCACGCAAGCACAGGCRGAGGGCTGCTTTAGTAGCCATCAAATATCTCCAGTAACAGAACCTGAGATTCAGCAGGACTCCCCCAAACAGTGCCAAAAAGACTTGKTTTTTTTCCATCTCCCTCCACAAATCTCAGCGTCTCTGTCACATCCCCAAGGTCTACTGCTTCTCCCGGGATGCCCTGTTCAGCGTTCTCACTTCCTCTGTCTGCTGTCTGAGTGCTGGTGCCAGCAGAAACGGGGGCTCTGCGCTCAYGCCATTGACTGCAGTGCCCCGTGTCCACATCCCAGTAGGTATCTCCTAGCCCAGTCTGTGGGCACCGGGTATCTCAGCGTGGCTCCACACAGCAGAAGGGTTGCAGATAAGGGGAAGGCCAGCCAAGGGGCTGCATTGGTGAGGCAATGCTGGGAATAACACCTACCTTCTTGTGCCAAGTATTCATTCTCAATGATCCGGGCCAGGCCAAAATCAGCAATTTTGCAGCAGAGCGTCTCTGAGACGAGGATGTTGGCRGCTCTCAGGTCACGGTGGATGGAGTTCATTCGCTCAATGTATGCCATTCCTTCTGCCACCTGGGAGAGAAGGAAGGGCTCTGTCTTAATCCATTTACTTTCCCGTGACATAACATTGGTCTAGCTGCATCCTACCCATCTTGACAAACACAAACATATAAACACTGTGTGTAGGGTTGCCAGCATGTGTATGGGCCTCCATATATGCTCCATAGATGAATGGATGGATAGATAGATAGATTAGATAGATACTGGCCATGTGTATCTACATGTGTGCAGCTCTACCAACATGCATCTTGCCTCTAAAAGCTTTAAACAGGTCAAGCAGAACAGAAGCATTACCCTCTGTTCTACTCAGAAATTAYGGCTTTGGGACATGTCCACAGTGAGATGCAGAAAGTTGAAACAAACCTGAATCCACATCACTGGATTCCCAGTTTCTGCCACAAGATTCTCCCTCTAGTTGAGATTTTAATCATAAACYGTGAAGACTAAATATATGCATTAAAAAAGAAAAAAACTCTAGGAGCTCATCAGTCTCTCAGTCACAGCAGAAGACTTCAAATCTAAGATAATTAGATGTTTTTCAGCAACCTCCTCAGTCTTTCTAGTTGGTCTGCTTTGGGGTGGGCAGGAGATCCCCTGGATGTCCCTCTACAATAAAACTGAGACTAGTGCTTGCTTTCCTTGTGCTAGATTCTGCTTAGGACCCAGGACACAACGTAGTTCACCTCTGATAGATATGTGAAGCAAAAAAAAAGCAGAAAACCCAGGCATCCACTGGAATATGACTGAGATAGAAGGCACATCCGTGGGCAAATCCCTTATCAAGGACAATCGCTGCCTTTTTCCACCACCGCCAGTACAGACTGCTGCTTTGCAGAGAATTTACCTTAGGAGGGATTTACTTTTCTTCTTTCTTGGATTCTCTCTGTTTCTAGCATCTTGGAGCAGGGAGCAACACTGGGGAGGCATCTAGCATGTGACAAGCTCCTACAAATGCTGGYAATGACCTTTAATTGCTAGGTACTGAGGGATTTAGCAGCGGGAGACTGAACAGTTTCTGTATCAGTCGAGCCTCAAATTTGGGATAAGCTTTTCTCAGAATGGATACATGCAGCCCCTGCTAATAATGGTTAGCACCTTTTCAAGCTTTCATGTGCCTGTGGGTGAAGGCAAAGCAATTTTCCACTCCATACAGATTCATATCAGCATCTTTGCTTGAATGTGGTTTTAAACAGGATACTAACACATACTTTCCAATGCTGCGTTTCTAACCTGTGTCAACACCCATTCAGTGCAAGTGCTGTTTGCTGCAGTGGAAAATGGAAGAATTGATGTCATTTCCTGTCCTGATGCTAATAAGATAGTACCCAGTAATGGGTTCGTTTCAGCCCAGAGTGCATTCGAGCATGTGCCCTCAAAAATGACCACAGGATCAAGTGCATTAGCTCAGAGCTTTCTAATTTTATCTCCTGTAAAGGCTATTGAATCCAAAATTGTGCTCTAGAGAGCTGGACTCCTTTTGGGCCATGGTGTCATCAAGATACCACAAGYAAACAGATTGTGAAATAACTCAAGAGACTTCCCTCCTCCTCCTCACAGAGATATCGAATGATTTTTTGGAATCCTACTGCTGTGGGGAAGTTGGTGATTGAGATGGGAGGGGAGTGGTTAAATCTGATCTTCAGACTGACTGACACCTGTGTCTCCAAGGGTTTTGAGGGATGGGCAAAAAAACTGCTTCTTACTCTGCTCAGTGCAGATGGTTTTTGTGGAGATAYTACACGGGAGGGGTATGGGTGTTTGCAAGAGCCCATGGTGACATCCTCATGCACTTACTGACCCTGCATTACCAAGGGGGGGCTGTTGGAACCTGCTCTGCACCACTATAATGGAGCAGCTTTTGGCCAGCTCACGTYACATCGTCACATTTAAGATTTGAACTCTGATCTCAGAGAGGAGGTTTGGGTGTTTGGGTGCATGGCTCTGAAGGATGCCCTGGGACAGGTCTTTCCTGTGCACCGCAGCCCCAGTTTGGCTCCTGCAGCCAGTTTGTTGGCAAACCTACATAACCCCGTTCCTAGGGCAAGCAGGATCATTGCCCTCTCTCCAAACATTTGCATGTGCCTGCCTGGAGATACTTCRTTATTCCAAGTGCTCAAAACAAGTTATAAATTGTGTATTAAATAAATGCACTAGGACTAGTAGCTTCTGCTGTCCATTCCTCAAATCTGGATGCAGCATTGGCCAATAGCTTTGCTGCAGAGCTTTTTGGGTCACCTCTGTGGCTGCAATTGAGTTCAGATTGTTCTGACTTTGGTGTTTTCTTGTTCTGTATTGATATATTAGTTCACATTCTCTAGTTTATCTCTCTTCTGCAAGCCCAAGGGTTCTGTAGCATAGATTAATTTACACCCCTCTGCTTATCATCAGGAATTTAAAACAAACCACAAGCTATTTTTTTGGAGCAGAATGAAATAACAAAAGAATGAAAAAGAAAGAATAAATGAAAGAATGAAAGAATGAAAGGAAGATGGAAGTGGAAGAAAGAAAGAAGTGAACAGAAAAGAAGGATTTTAAACAGGGAGGCTGCATTTGGCTTTATAACCTGTCACAGACAACAAAGGTAAAACTGCAGATAGGGAAGTTTCATCAGTAATGAAGAGGAAAAGAACTGAAATACACTCCTTTATATTATTCATAGTGTTGAGAATAAAAACAACTGATTTAAGGCATTTTGCAAACAAGAAACAAAATTTTTCACTATCATACAACATTTACTGAAACGTTAATATTCCCCATATTACTGAAATGTTAATGTTCCTCTGTGTGATGGCAGAACTCAAATTTATACAGCATTTGCTTGGGCTGGCTTTGGCCCAGAGAGGCTGGGTGGTCTTGTGGGTAAATTCYAAACCTGCACCTCAAGACAGCTGTACTCAGCCATGACACTGGCTCTGCATGGCTTTGTTTCAACATTTCCAAAATTAGCTTAACTCTGCTCAAGGGTGAGCCAAACTGTGGCGACAGCTGTCTAGGACCAGAGTGGAGGGATTTTGTCGGTCTCATCCTTCATGTCTACCTTGCTGCCAAGATGCTGCCACTCTGGGTCTCAGTTTCCCTAGCTTTGACTCTTTCGAGTTCGGATGTCCTGCTGAATCAAAAAGATACGGCACAGCTACAACTATTAACATTTATAGCTTGAGCAGGCTTTGAGGGAAACAACCCTACTAAGGCAAAAGTTTGTTCTTGTAAGGAGCAATATTTCCAGATTTGGTGGACATCCTGTGTGCCTAATCATCAGAAGGGAAGATCTGCTGAAAGGCCAGCACATCTCCACATTGAAAATCCTTTTGTTGAGATTTCTCTTTGTTTTGGTAACAAGAGAAATAAACTTATTTCCTGCTCAGTAAGACAGAAAAAAAAAAAATACCTCAGCACTTCACAAAGCTCCGTAGAGGGTTGTCCTAAAGAAGGAAGAGCAACGCTGCGCTGACATCCATATCAGTGTGAGTGCTGAGGGAGAAATCCTTAGACAGCACACCAGGAGGTGCTGTTTTTCTCCATGAAATCGAAAYTCTGACATACACTATAAATTCGCAAGAATTTCACTAGGACTATATCAAATCATGCCTCAAGTCCATTTCCCAGAGTCTGTTCACTAACCTGAGCAGACATATCAATAAGTTTTGGGAGACTCAGCTGGCTTCCTTCTTCTGTCTTCAAGTAGTCCAGCAAACATCCTGTAAAAGAGGACGGACTGTTATGACTCTTCTGATTAATTGGATGAATCTACTTTCCCTTCACTGAAGAAGAAAAAATCTACCTGCAGCCGAGCATCTTCCATTAGGAAAGTTCCCAAATGCAGACAATTTCTGCCTCCCATTCTCACTCCCCAGACCTTTTGCAAAATCCTGTGCATTCTTCACTCAGAGTCTCACAGGGCAAAAGAAAGGAGAATTTCACCATGAARGGAGTAAACATTTGAAACAAATTTCCAGCAGGAACCCTGGAAATCTTCAGATGGAGTATCTTGATTTTGTGAAAGGGTTTATGAAATGTGAGACCACAAGAGGCAGGATTTGATGATCCAGCAAATCTTTTCCAGTGCTGGAAACGAGTTTCTAGATTCACTTAATCCTCCTCCTTGCAGATCTGAGATAACACTCTCCACATTATGCATGTCAGTACCAATCAGCTCATCAACCTGCTTTTGCAGAAACCCCAACCAAAAAGCTCCGTGAGGCTCTTTACCATTGGCCATGTACTCTGTGACAATGTAGATTGGCTGTTTGGTGACTACTGCATATAGCCGGACCAGTTTGTTATGCTGGAGCCTCTTCATCAAGTTTGCCTCTGCCAAGAAGGCGTCAGGATCCATGCTGCCCTCCTTCATGGTCTTCACAGCCACCTTGATGTTGTTCTTGTAGTAGCCTGCAGGGAGATAATGATGCCCTGAGGAATTTTGACCTCTCTGCAGGCTCTCTTGTGCTGTGCAATAAGGAATACAAGAGCCTGCAGATTAAAGAGTAGAAAACTACAGCAAGAAAGTGCCAGAGAAGAGGGTAGAGATACRCTCAGCATCACTTCTAAGAGATCTCAGAGGTGTCTTGAGAGACCTATGCTTCTGAGATTGGAGAATGCTGCCATCTAGCTCAGCAGGGCGGGAGACCAAGAAGCTAAGGGGATTGGGCTGGTTGCTTTCCCCTGCTGTGTGTGGGTAGGGGAAGAAAGAGATCTTTGTGGATCCTGTTTCAGAGCAGCTGATGAGAAAGGCTCAGAGATCAACGGTTTTCAATCTCCCAGCAAGAAGCAAGTGGTAAATCTGAGTGCCAGTGGGCTCCTAGCAACAAGCAGGGATGAGTGGAGAAAGGAGAGATATGGCACAGATGCCAATCAACATGGGTTCACAAGGAGTTGTCACTGCTCCAGGTGAAGGAGATCTGTGCAGTGAACCTATCCTGACTCTGTCCTCCCAGCTTTGTCTCTTCCTCCAGGAATTCCCTGAGGCCTTCCACTGGCYAGGGTTTGAAATAATCCGAATGCTGGAGCACCCACTTGCTTTCTGGGCAGGGGCAGCCCTCCAAGCTGAAGGGACCCTCATTCTCAGGCAGTGATTTGATCTTATAGAACCATCATTTTTCTTTGCATCCCCATCTCTCTCTCTCTATCTTGGCCCTCTGTCCACCACTGTGTACCAGCTCCCCCAGTAAGGACTTTGCAGTCAGGAGGTAGACTCAGTCTAGTCCCATCTAAATTCCCAAGGCAACAAGCAGCCACAAAAAGAATAGGAAAGTAAGCTGAGCATGTCCCACTTCCTCTTCCACAGATCAGCAATGTGCAGGGACACATAAGGAATGGGTTAGTGAGGAAGACTCTGTGGGGAGGCAGAGTCCCAGGGAAGCAGAGAAGGTGGCACAGTATCACCAGGGTACCCTACTGTGTGCAATTTAGGATCCTAAATTCACAATCAGGATCYCTGGGCAGAAATACGAGAGCATGTCATGGGAAGTGAGTATGCAGCTTCCCTGACACCCCTTGCAGGTATTTAGCCTATGAGACTTCATATTGAATCATTGGTCTGTACAAGCACAACCTGTTTGATCCTTCCAAAGTGCAGAGCTTATAATGCCGCTACCACATGCGTATCCATAAAGAGTATTTTCGTAGGTTAGGATCTCCAAACCCAGGCAAGTTCTATCTTAGAGAAAAGGTTTTCCGTCTCAGGGTTTCCCATCTCAGGGCTACATATTTCTTTTCGGGAACGGAGAGCCTTGTACTTACCCATCCACACTTCCCCAAACTGCCCGCAGCCAAGTTTCTTCACAAGTTTCAGAGACTCCCGTGGGATCTCCCATTCATCCTGCGCCCAGGGTCGCTGGGGAACCAGAGAGATGCAGGGAACTGTGAGCCTCTGACACAAGCCATCACCCTTCTCTGTGTGAGGAGAAAGCACAGGACAGTTCAGTAGGATAAAYTGACCCTTCAATCCCACATCTAGCCTGCTCTCCATCCTCATGCTAGGAAAAACACAAGCGGTGGGATACCTCTACAGTCATACCATAGCTGTTTCAGTCACAGGGATCAAGGTATCCAGAATGGACCTAATGCAAGGAAAAAATCCAAGGAGAGCTATATAAAAGCAAATTCCCCTGCCCAGTCTGTCCAAACCCTTCCTCCTGCATACCCCTCCAACACTGATTCCTTTCTTTGACTGCTGGAGAAACTCCCTGGCTATACGGCTGCAGGCAGAGCTAGTCCTCACAGTGCCCAAGGAGGAAGGATCAGACCTGGGTGCCCAAGTTCAGCTTGGAAAAGGACACTTTGCCCATGAATGTGGATGGACCAATGGTGGGTGATTGATGACCCTGTCCGTGCCTGCCCATGCCTCCCAAGCCTCCACTTTCTGCTAGCAGACAGACCCACTAGGGAATGCATGTAACTTACGGCTATAATGATGGATTAGCTGTGGCAGGCTGGAGAAAGTAGTCCTGGGGGAGATGTAATACCCCCCACCATCTAAGGTGCGGATCCTGTAGTGTTTGATGATGTCTCCATGAGCACTGTTGCTATCTCTCACAGACAAAGAGTAGGCACCTGGATAAAGAGCAGAAGAAGGAACTATGAGGATGAGTAATGCCTGATGCAGTGACCAGCTACCTTCTCTTTCCTCTGCACACTACAACTGCAGCAAATCTCTGCAGATCCTCCCTCCCAGTCCCTGCTGAGGCCTCCTCAGGGCAAGTCCTACCAGGCTACAGACTTYCTTCTCTCTGAGTCAGGTGGAGACATGAGAGTTCACAAAGTTCACCAGAGTCTAGCTGGGCCTACTGGGGCTTCATCGAGTAAGGCCTGCTACAACTAACAGCCCCAAGGGAACAATACAGCAATCCGAACCTCCTTAGTGCATCTCCAGCCAGAACAATCAGACTCTTTTAAGGTYATTAAGGTCCTCTGCCATAGCTTCAAGCATCTGAGTTGTCTCACCCTTAACATCCCATCAAGATGCAACAAGTGACTGCAGTCTCACCAGTTTGCAGGTACACAGGACTGACAATGAGTTGAATCACCCAGCTAGCACGACCAGAACTCCAGTTAGGGGAAGGGACAAGGTCAAGAGGTGTGTGTCCCTTCTCAGCAAAATCCAGGGACCACATGTCCCCATTACCCCCTACAGTCATTATGTCAAGCCAATGGTTCAGCTGTTGTGGCCCTCTCTTTTACCATGAGTTTGTACCTCTGCTAGTACCTGTGCAGCCTGAAAGTACAATTACTAYTGTTATTACTATCATTACTGTGATTGCTGTTGTTGATTATGTTGTTATTTTAATTTAAAATTGCTTGAAATAATGTGCAGGCCTGGGTATAGCCCATTAGAGCTGGTCTTGTATTGCATGAAAACATGGAGGTGCCTTACGTGCTTAGGACATGGCACAGGATATGTGTGGCTATTTGTGAATGCAAGGAGTGCTAGAAGAGTATCTAGGATGAAGGAGCTAAACTTGGTTTGAATCCAGCTGTACTGATGATTGACAGCATTGCAAAAGGGAGCCTAGGAATTAATGATTAACACATGTACAAGTGTGTGACTGGAGGTCAAGAGTTAGCAGAGAAGAGCGGAAATGATCTATTTGTTAGTGTGGTGGCACCCAAAATGTTTCCTCTTCAGCAGGACCTGCTCTGCAAATCCCACTGACTCTTTAAACCCTCTTGCATCTCTCAAACTAAAGACACACATCACGCAGCAGTGACAGAGTACCCTCCAGGCCAGTCTATCAGCTGCCTAACACCAATGTTAATATCTATCCTGTCATTAGAGGTAACAACTGTATTTCACCCCATGCTAGAATTTATTCACTGGAGTTAGTGTCGTAGAGCTTTCCCCATCATTCACTGTGGTTGAAGGGTTCCGCTGGGAGTGCAGTGGAAAGGCAAAGCATCAGGGCTGAAAAGTTTCATCTCTCTCTCCTCTCAATGACAACAGCAAATGAATAAAATTAAGTGGAGCCAGATGGTAGGACTCTCTCTTTCCCCCAACAATAACCAGGATGCCTCAGGAGTCCCTCCTCCTTAGTCACAAAGGACATTCGCCTGCCCTCAGGCAGATGCTACATCCCAGCATAGCCCTGGGCAAACATACAGGCAGGCCCACACCAGCACACACCACCACAAAGCAGTGTGGGCACCACCAAATCTTGCCCTGGGTGGGTCTGGGTCTTAGACCCCTCTATTCTGTAGCTCACTGGATCTTCACCCCATCCTTCACAGGTCTCTCAGCTCCTTTCCGTTCAAAAGACAAAAAGAGGAAGACCTCCAGAAGGTACAGTGAATGAGATTCAGCTCCAGATTCACATACACAGGGCTGATTCAATCACCTAWACATGGATGTTTGATACCACTCAAAATACTCTGGGACATCCACATGGGTCTGGCAGGCATAGTGCRAACCCACACATTCTGGTGGAGCACCTGGAGCCAAGCAGGAAACTCTGGGGCATYTCAAATGGCTTTAAGATGCCCAGTTTTGGGCAAGCAAATTAAACTTCATTGCCTACAATGAGATCTCATACAACAATCATGTTGTTGCYGCATGTACAGATATCTACATTTCGATTTTTATATGTCAGATTGAGTCCTGCTTTCATATTGCGAATGTGTGATCCTTTATTTCTAAAGGACTCATGGGACTCTTAATACCTTACCATCTGCACAGAGCGTCGGATGGTACTAAGCGCTGTTTTTGTGATAAAGATAACTCTTTTGTACCCTGTGTCCCCTTCTGCAGAGAATGGAATCCTGCAGACTCCAAAACCAAGCTGAAGCTCTATGATATGGGTGATGCTGTCTTCCAGCATCCGCTGCCTCCCTGACTCAGGGTAAGAAACCCAAGAGTTCAGCTGGAAACTGTGGCTGAACTCTGCAAGGGCCCTCCCGCCGGGAGCACAGACACAGCAGTCTTACTGCTAGCCAGGAGTTCGTGACTCGGCACAGCTGTGCGACTGTGTTCCCGCAGGTTTCTGAATGATTATTACTTCGGGGGAAGATTTGTTTATTTTCAGCAGCTTCAGTAAGGCTAGCTCTTTGCTGATGATTTCACTGCTGATCTGATTCCCACACTCTCCTAACAAGGAGCCCATCTTCCTGGGATGTTAAATGTGCCTTTCGCAGCCTCTGCAAAATGCTGACAGAAAGGAAAGCCTCCAGGCTTGCACAGCTTTAGTATGTTTAACCGTAAACACAATGAGACACCTTCAGCCTAGGGTGGATTGTGACAAGGTAGTGTACTTAGGTGGGGTACAGAATGCCTACTGCTGTGGCTGAGTCCAATATCATAGAATCAGTAAGGTTGGAAGGGACCTCTGGAGATCATCTAGTCCAACCTCCCTGCTCAGCAGGGTCACCTACAGCATGTGAGCCAGGGTTGCATCCAGGCAGGCCTTGAAGATCTCCAGAGAAGGAGACTCCACAACCTCTCTGGGCAACCTGTGCCAGGGCTCCGTCACTCTCACAGGGAAGAAATTCCCCCTCACGGTCAGGCAGAACTTCCTGTGCTTCAATTTCTGCCCATTGCCTCTTGTCCTGTCACATGGGACAACTGAGAAGAGTTTGTCCCCATCTCCCCTTCACACCCTCCCTTCAGGGACTTGTACACATTGATCAGATCCCCCCTCAGTCTGCTCTTCCCCAGGCTGCACAGGCCCAGCTCTCCCAGCCGGTCCTCACAGGGCAGGTGCTCCAGCCCTCTGATCATCTTCATAGCCCTMCGCTGGACTCTCTCCAGTAGCTCCATGTCTCCCTTGTSCTGGGGAGCCCAGAACTGGACACAGGACTCGAGATGAGGCCTCCCCAGGGCTGAGTAGAGGGGCAGRATCACCTCCCTCCACCTGCTGGCAACAGTCTTCCTAATGCASCCCAGGAGACCATGGGCTTCTTGGCCACAAGGACACATTGCTGGCTCATGGTCAACTTGTCATCCACCAGCACTCCCAGGTCCTTCTCTGCAGAGCTGCTCTCCAGMAKGTCAGMCCCCAGCTTGTACTGGTGCCTRGGGTTATTTYTCCCTAGGTGCAGAACTCTGCACTTGCCCTTGTTGAACCTCAKGAGGTTCCTCTCTGCCCAGCTCTCCAGCCTGTCCAGGTCTCTCTGAATGGCAACACAACCCTCAGCTGTATCAGCCATTTCTCTCAGCTTGGTAGCATMGGCAAACTAGGTGCACAACATGCACCTAATGGGGCAATTTCCCTAGCTCAACTCCATACTTGAACATGAAGGTCAAATGTTGTTGATGATGTGCTAGGTGAATGAAGATATACAATGGCAAGGAGAAAATCAAGAAGAACCTCTGGGGTTCAAAGGGCAGACTTAATTCTGTGGAACTGCTCTGGACATCTTTTTGTGGGTCATACTGCTATATATATTATAAAATGCAGCTTCATAATACCTTTGGAGGTGCAGGGCTTTTTCTTTTCCTCTTTGCTTTACAGAGTAGGAAACTGTGGTTGAGATAGATCAAATGGCGTAACCATGGCCATTCAGGAAGTCTAAGATACAGCCAATATGCGAATAGAAGCTGAATGCATAGAATGATTCAAAGAAAGACTAGATGTTTGAAGAAACAATATTTTGAGATAGAATATTGAATATTTAAAAAGACAGAGATGAGACTCACTTTTCAGAGCAGAAGCTGATTTCTGACCCTTTGGGATTAAGAGGGGACTTGCACAGAAGTGGAATATGCTACAGCTGCTAATGCAGAATATCATATRCTTCCTGCTAGGTCTGCTTCTAGTCAGCAAACACGACGTTGGAGACCAGGTCTAACGTGCCATTCCTCTTTGAATCTCAGGACGTCACCTCTGTCCCAGCAATCTGGACTCACCCACACTCCAGAGAATTACAGCCTTTGAGGGAATAATTTCATTTTGTGTTTGCAGCTTAAGGAAAGCGGAAACAGAGGATAATTGTCCTGAGTAAGTGTAGGGAATGGTTGATTCCTGCTGTGTCAAGCATCCAGAGATACCACAAAGACTAAGAGCATGTGTGGACAGAGGGCCTTACCCTTGCCAGCCCTTCAGTTGCAACACGTCTGTTGGGCCTGTGAACAACACATTAATTGTCCCCTATTCCCCCAGATGCAATTCACCACTTTGGACCATGACAGACACCTGGTCAAATATCCCAGAAAACAAAGGATAGAGCAAGAAAGGGATGAATGGAACAGGAGAATTTCATGACTAGTCCAATTTGACTATTTCAAAGACACCACAAAGACAGATGGGGAAACAGTATTTAAGCAACCAAATGACTCAGCAGGGGCAATGCTAAAAACAAGTTCTTCAGAGTTTCCTGGCCTGAATGTGCCAAAATTTTGAAAACTGCAAGTCTGCATAAAAAGCAGCCCTCCTTGCTGCCCTCACTTTAGCRGGGACATGCAAAGGTGAAACCAGGGGTRGGGGCAGAGAGAGGAGTTAAAAGTCTAGATAAAAGTAGGCTGCTGTAATGCTAATGCAGCACCCTCGACTGATGGCTGGAGGGAGAGAGCTACAGGAAAGGGAGCATCTCGTTGCCCCACTTAGCACTCTAGATGTCACATCTATTTGAGAGCGGCACTTCAGTGYGACACTACTGACGCAGTGAGATGCTATTATTGGGGATGGCTGCAAAGYCAAGTTGGCCATACAGCCAAAGCTCTGTGCACCCAGACTACCTCTGTCTTAGTAAACTGCACAACACCAGAGCCTGCTCTCTGAGGTGCCATCCATGTGACGAAACTCTCTTACCCTCCAAAACAGAGTGGCTGCATTCAAGTTGACTGTTGGGAATGGTACTTTGTTCATGCCAGGATCAAACCTTCATGGAGACTGAGTGGACAACCCAGGTGCAGCATCCAGGCTCTGACATTATTTCACTTACTAGTATATACATAGCCATGGAGGAAGGGGCAGATACTGCCTTGGTGAGCACACAGGTGAATGGGAGATATCAGAAAGGAAGAAGAAGCTACTATGCACAAGAACTGACTGTAAAATGGAGGACTTTGTCTCTCTGCTCCCACTCTTACTGGTTGGCCAGAGCCTTGTGGAAGCATTTAGGAAGTGAATCAAGGAAAAGAAGATCCCATGTTACTTCAGAGGGATGCTCCAGGTCTCTACTGATCCATGTTAGGAATAAACAGATCAGCTTTTCCCCATATAGTAAGGAAGGACTCCTGTGTATGTTTCACAAGGGCAAAACTAAAGTGTGGTAAAAATAAAGTACTTTCCTGAACTGCTATAAGGAGCTGGTTCAGAGCAAAGCCATGGAATTATCATCAGCACCATTTCCTCCATGCACAATTACTAGTCTGGAAGATGCAAGAGGAGAAAAGTAGGGAAGAACCAAAGTGAAATTCCCATGAGACGATTTAAATCAACTTTCAGACTGTCTGCAAATTAATAGAATGGAACAAAGACGTTGCAGTTACGCAGTTATTAAGTCCTGTGGTTAGTAACTATATCCACTGCCCAAAAGAGGTGACCGCAACGCTCTGCTTTTTCCATCCTCACTGGGTCATGTCCTCAAAAGACAGACAGGCTCATATAGAGAGAAAATGAATGATGTCCACCTYTCCTGCTCTAGTCTCTTTCAAAAAAATTCTACCTCTGCATCAACTCCTTTTGCTACAGACTGGCAGGGAACAAATATTTCCTTCAGGGAAATATTTCGCCCCCAAACTCTCCAAAATTCTGCAAGCCTCTGCTGGAAGCAGGAAGGCTTCCTCAAAAGTGCCAACATGGACCTCTATTTTCCAAAAAAAGTAGTATTTTCTCGGGGAGAACARGAAAAGAAAACGCATTAATCACTGTTTTGGAAAGTCATTGCTGCTTATCTGTGTCCTTGCATCTTTGCAATGAACTACAGTGAAAGGAACCATCTTTAGCACAACCTGAACTAGAAATAAAGGTAGCAACATGAATAAATCTTTGCTCTTGAAATCCTCAGCTCACCTCTACAGCCTTCCTGAGTCTCACAAGTGTTATTTTCTCCTAGCAGTTCCAGTAAGCTCCATAGAAACACTGACACAGCTGGACCCTGCCGCACCARTCTGAAGGATTTTCCAAGCACTGGYAGTAATGAGAAGTTACACTCACTCTGCAAATCTCACCTTTGCTGGTTTCACTCTCTCTGACAAGAAAAGAACCAACGTTGTTACCAGGAGCCAACAGCAGCCGTTCAGCATCTTTTCTGCTCAGAGTTTTAAAATACCACCTGGGAGACACAAAATGTAAAATCATTATTAAAAAGAAAGAAAAAACTCTGGAAAAAAAACAAACAATTTCCAGTTAGTTCTTTTCTTTTCTTTTCTTTCTTCTTTTTTTTTTCTTTTTTACTATCAAACTCTGAAATTGAGGGTTATTTTTATCAGCAAATAGCTTTATCTGATGGAAAAGGCCAGTAATAGACATTTTACAGTAGATTAACACCAGATTTTAGTTAATTTAGGCTTGTTCCACAGCCTAGCAACTGAGTCAGAGAAGATAGTARATGATCTGCCCAGTACCCCTATATGAGGGAAGTGCAAACACAGCCCTCGAAGCACATAGAGACCCCCAGCTCTTCTGTTGAGCTAACAAGCTCTGAGCCATGCCTAGGCAGGCAGTGTATAAAGAAGTTACATGGGCTGGAGGCAGAGGATAGTATGTCCCCAGCTGCTAAAACCCACCTTTTGCATCCAAAGAGCACTTATACCCTGATCAAACTTCTGTGCATTGTTAAATATCTGCTCAATTCAGCAATGATGGAGTCCCTTAAAGATGAAATTGCAAGTGGGACAGATCTTTTATAGCTGAAAATTTTAGGGGAAGGAACCTCATGGGAACCCTCTCTTTCTCCTCTTGCATTATAGGAATAAGAAACTCTCTTAGCTTTTCTTTTTTTTTTTTTAATATCTTCTTTGCAGGCTGCATCTGTGCTCCTGAAACGAGCAGTGCCAGGATGTGAGCCTGGGTACTGGCACTCAATTTTCTTCACTGTTAAATTGCATGATCCCCAGCATAGTTGAAGCCCTGATTAACCAACCCCCTCCCAAGTGATTTTCAGTCCCAGTTTCCATACAGCCACCCTGTTAGTGGCAGAGGGATTTTAATACTATTCATGTGGGTGGACTGGCCCTCAGCTCTGAAGAATGGGGACCAGCACTGTTAATTTGCCAGYGTGATTATAACTCTATGTTCTTCCCCCCAGACATTTGTTTTCCATGGTGGATGAAGTCAGTGGACATATCTTTGGCCTTGTTTCCAATAGCAATCTCATACTCTCTGCTCTGCGTCCACACTGCACTTAAAACTTCTCCTAAACTTTTGGGCAGTGTTGTCATGGACGATGAAAGGCCTCTCGCCTTTCAGCCCAGCAGTGACTACTTTCTGCTGGCAAGTAAACTTTTTCCTGTTGAGAGATTGGGCTCTTTCTGAAAGGAAAGCCCTGTATCAGTCAATGTCCACCATCTGTAAGCTTGTGTACTTACTTTTCCTCTTCCAAGCTGTCTACTTGTGCAACGAAGTTCCTGGGGATATAGCCTTTCTTTCCACTGCTGAGGGATTTTGCCAGCCACCAGTCCCCCTCACTGCAAACCAAGAAGGGAAAATTTGAGATTTCACAACAGGCTGAGGCTAAGGCTGCAGAGACAGCATGGTTTCTGGGCTTTAAAAAGTCCTACAAGAAAAGAAGGCCAGCCGTCATGGAGAGAGATGTTAATCTAYTCTGCAGGCCCCTCTCAGTTTTCTAGGGCCACCACTAAGTTGAAGACTGCTGACAAAAGATAGATAATCTTTCAGAGACTTCTGGAGGTGGCAGTGTCTTTCCATCAATGTGCAGAAAGTGACCATGGACCCAGACTAACATACCTCTGCTAAGCGCACCAAGTGAGAGGAAGGAAATTTGAGCCACTGTGGCCCAATTTTCTCTCTTGCATAGGGACATAACTGCTCCTCCTTTTTACTTCTTCCTCTATTTGCCAGACATGTCACTGCTCCCCCATAAGTGACTCAGTCTTGCCACCGGCTGAGACCAAAAGCCATCCCCACCCAGTGCGCTTTCTGGCTCCTTTGCCCCAGCTGAGTGGTCTCAGCTGACGGTGTCTGGCTGAGAAATGTYACCTCAGGAGACCAACTCGGAGAGCAGTCAAGGATGGAGCAGCCCTTCTGAGCAGCCTGCTCCAAAGCAAAGTGGGCAAAGCCAACCTCCACCTTGTTACGGACAAGACAGTTGGACTGTCAGCCTCTCCTCTCATAAGTATTAAAAGAAGAAAAAGAAATTAAACCATTCACTTCTCTGGCTAGACTCTGTCCTTTCCTCTGACTACGCCCAACCCACATCCTTTGCAAAAGCACGATCAGCAAAATATAGGAAATAAGTGATAGGTTATTGTTGTTATTTATGTTACTTCTGCACCCATATGCATTGGCAGACTTGGGCTGCAGTGAAGAAGGTGCCAGTAGTGCTCAGGCAGGGACACTACCTCACCTCAAAGTATCTATAACCTGAGGAAAGCAGTTAAGTGCCACTTTCCCCATCTTGGAGAAAAAGAGCAGAGTGGCCAGAGTCACACTTGGCATCTGGAGCAAAGCTAAGAAACAGGCACAACTCTAGTGAGCTGTAAATGAGTGTCCAGCTCTGAGCCCGCCCCCCACTTTCCCAGGCTGACCATGCACGTCTTTGAGCTCCCTCTGGCAGCAGTTTACTTACTTTGAGAGGACTTGGAGTTTATCCCCCTTGACCAGCTCCAGGTCACGATCACTTGAGGCATCAAAATCGTACAGTGCAATCACAGTAAAGTCTTCTAAAAGAAGAAATGACATCACTGAATCCAGCCTGGTCTCTGCTAGAGGGTGATGCACACTCAGGTGTACAGCATGGTGTTTCAACCCCCACCTGCACAGGAGCTTTGGCCTCCCCCAGTCTCCCCAAATCCAAGCTTTCCACCAACCTAATTTTGATGCCAACATCTCCTCAGGGGTCTAGCACTGATTCACCAAACCGTTGGCTGTATAAATATTTTCAAAGCACTCCAGACCCCTGTTTCCACAAAAACTAGTGAGTCATCAAGAAAAAAAAAAAACGTTTGTGTGGAATAAGAGAAGTCATAAATAAACTGCCAGTGTTTCGCCTCAGTTTTACATGGTGGTAAATAAAAAGTGCTGTGGCAACATTTCCCAAGGTAGCTCTAGGATTTCATTCAGAAAGATGAGGATTTTTTGATTGAAAAAGGCAAAGAGTCATCCATGTCCCTGCTACTAGACTCCATTGCTAAGATTTAGCACTCACTCCAGACGCTCTTGACTCAGCCTGTGACTGGGCCTTCCCTTTTATGCACGATGACTTGCAGACCATGTTCAAATCTCACTGCCGTTCTCTAACCAGCATCTCTAAAATCCATCTGTTCTCTTCAGCTCACTCTGTTACAACTCTCATGGAGGTGGCTGCCACTCCAGGCTGTCCTTCCCCTCTTCTGGCCATGATATATTTTGGATTTCCTCACTCCAGACCATGAAACTGGTGCTCTGTGTCTTCCTATCTCTCATTTCACTCGCAACCTGGGCAGACTGGGGCTGTAAGTGGGTCTGAGAGGCTGTCCCCTACCCTAACATATCACTTTTTATCACTTTTAACACTGCTAACCCACCCTGGTGCAGATCTCTGCAGGCGGGAGGCTCAGGGGAGCTGAATCGCTATGTTTGCATGTCCTGGTCGTGCCGGTGCTGCTCTGTGAGAGGTTGTGCAAACGTTCACATGTGCTCTGTGTGCTCACAGCTACTGAAGCAGAAACAAGGAGCTATTTTAGGGCAGACCAAACCTTATAAAGAAGATCAGCACGCAAAACAGCACCAAACCAAAATACAGTACCAAAAAACAAAAGAATAAGAAAACAGAGAACATTGGCTGTGGAAAGGTTTTAGCTTGTACACAGCCATATTAATGCAGTAAGAGTGGTGGATGGTCTATATATAGTTTTTCAAAATAGACTGTCAAGCCACTGTCTCTGTGTGACCTTTTCAAATAACGCCACGAGCAAGAGAGCCAGACTGGCCCTTTGTCATCACAAGATAACATGTCTCTGAGGCAACTCGGGTTTTGTGTGTACGCGGGGCCAGGCTGCTGCTCTGCCTGGAGATTTATTAGAGAGGTCAGATGAGAAAGGGCCAGAGTGGGAGGGGAGAACAGAAGGGAACTGTAGCTTTGCAAACCAAAGAAAAGGGCAGTTCCCTTCAGGCTTGTAAGAAGGAACTTGAAGATCAATGAGAGGTTTCAACAGAGCCTCACCCACTCCTATGTATGGGGGTAAGGATGGTCAGGCACAAGGGAGAATGCTTTGAAGTCTTAAAATATCTTGCTCAGTTGGAGGCTTCCCCTTGGGGGATCTCAAAGCATTTGGCATTAGAAGTAAATCCAAACTCTCGTTGCCTCCTGGAGAAAGTTGATGTTACCACGGWTTTTGAATCTGGGTATGAGCAACTGGGAAAAGAGAGAAGGCCACTCAGTGAGCACCTCTCACAGTCATCCATGCAGCTCGTGGTGTAATTGCTACCTTGCTCCTTGGTCTTGCACTTCATCTGTTCATTAGGTTAATGGAAGTCTTTTCCCTAAGATTAATTATTTCAACTAACAGTGAGCTCATAGATTTCAGACCCTAATATATCTTCAACTCATGCAAGAGTGTAGTCATGTCAGGTATGTTTCAGTGGGGGAATGTCCAAAACCCTCTAGCACAGAGCTTCTCTGACATGAAAGGTTTCTGGGCATATGCCTACTGCAAGATCTTCACAATGAATGTGCTCATCCACATGTRTGGTCCTTCTCTTTCTGAAGGTAAAATAATACAGTGCTCGCACTTTTGCTTTGAAAAATAGAAGCAAATGTGTAAACATCTTCAAGCACAGCATGGATATGCATTCCAAAAAATAAAATTTAAAAAAATACAGTTTTGATCTTGAAGCAACTGAAGAGGTACAAACAAACAAACAAACAAACAAAAAGGATCAAGAGAGAAAAGGGGAAAGAAAAAGAACAAATAAAGCAAGGACAGAAAGGTTTTATGTTCTGAAGAATATTATGTATTATGTATCTCAACATGTGTACTGAGAAACACTGCACACTTAAGCGAGCCAGAAGAAAAGCTCTCTCTGCTCAAGCCAGCAAGATTTGCTGTCTCATGATGAAAGCGACTCTTTCCCTCTCTTAGTCTACCACCCCACAGGAAAAAAAAAAAAAAAAGTGTTGCTAATACTTTCTTGGCCCATTTGGTCAAGTTAGATCACGAGCGATTCTGTGCAGCACCCGGCACAGCGAAGCCGCTGGAGCTGCTAAGAGTGGCTGTTTTGCAGATAATGCTAACAGTCCAAAGACTTTGATTGTGAGCCAAATATGTCTTGGCTCTGCGTTGCTGTCAGGGAAGTTAGATACCAGCTCAGTTTGCGTAGGCTGAGTGCCAGTTTGATGGCTTAATAGAAATGATTCAAACAGTCTTCCCACCGCTGTCCCGTCATGAATGCGAGGCCTTTGCAGCCRTCCCACGGTTACAGAGCCGTGCTGAGACTGTGCCAAGGTCCCTCAAAGGACCGCGAGCTGGTTTTGAACAATGCTAGAATGGTTGTGGGGTAAATGAAAACTCCTCGGAGCATGTGTTGGCCACCTGGGTGCGCCGAGCTAYGAGATGTTGTTGCTGAAAATGGGTCCAGCTTCCCATTTCAGCACGGCATGGGCTAGTTTGCTGGAGTGAATGCAGGCGAGAAAAACGTGCCTGAGCAACGCAGATGCTGACTGTACACTGGCTTTACTGCTGCACTCACTGCAGTGGATGTTGGTTGGTCCCATTGAKGAAGATGCAGAGCCTGCGTGCTGCCACTGTTGCCTCTCCCAGAAGTTAGCAAGTGCAGGTGTGACCATGTAGGAGATGTCTCTCAGGGCATCCAAGCTGGCACTGTGAAAATGTTTTCTGCCCAAATATTTGAGCCTCATGTTTTGACCCAGTGAGTATATTTGCAGGTAATTTCTGCTTTCTCCAGAAAACTATGCCAACCCAAGCCCATAACATTTTTGTTAGGAAATTCAAATGTTTTAGGTAAATCCCCCTTATCTTCCTTCCCCCTCTTTCTTTTGACCAGTTTTCATTTTTCTTTGAAAAGYTAGTATTTTCAGCAGAAACAACCCTCCCTTTTTCCAACTAAGTTCATAGCTATGCTTCTGACTGTCCCTCTCAGACTCAAATTCACATGCAGGGAAAGACTACAAAAATAACTAATAAAAAATGACTGTAAAAATTGATGTTAATCATGAGATGCCTCAGAAGACCTTAATTTCCAGACCATACTTAGCTCTCACCCTCTGACGGTCAACCCTATTCATACTATGCAAAAAGCAAGCAGAGAGGTTGAAGCTACAGTTCCTCAGTCAGAATAAAAGCCCCACCACCCCCTTGCCAAAATGACTCCCTGAGCAGTTCTAGGTTATTATAATTRATGCTTGAGGACAAGAAGCCAAAAGTTCACCACCCTGAGCTGAGAGAGGATCCAGCACTGACCTTAAAGACATCATCAGTGCTTATCCTCGAGGAAAAACAAATGAGAAACTCGCGCAAGAGAAGAATCTGCCCTAAGCAAAATGTTTGTTGGCAGTAATGCAAACACTACGGTCTTATCCAGAGTTACAGACTTTTTGCCTTTCTTCATGCTATTTCTAGAAGCCAAGTAAATACAAGAGTAATTAGGCTTGTATTGACAATAAATAAACAATTTTGGAGATGTCAGTGAAAATCTGAAGCTGTGAAACAAATTGCACAGCACTGAGATCAGAAGSAAAAAAAATCAAAATGCAAGGAATACAAACAGTGTAAAAAAAGAGAAGAAAACTTTGTTTTTAATTTTATAGAAAATCTCATACTTCCATAGTCACTAATTTTTGAATGACTGAACTTATAAGTTGCTCCACAGAATACAATTCAAGTCTTTGATTTTGTTATGTAATTCAGATCAGTGATTTTTAATGTGATCAGATTGTCTGGGTTCTGTGCTTGCTTTATAAATTTACTTCCATTGCCTTCTCTCACCAGAGTATAAACATAGGCCTCAAATATGTCACATAGTTCCTCTCAGCCCATTTTGACATGCAAGACAGAGGCAGACAGAGTCACTTCTGGAAATCCAAGCACTACAAGAGAAAAATAAGAACTTCCCCATACCATGACTGTGAGTATTCCTACCAAACTGGAACTGAACCCAACAAACCAAAACATTTTTGATAACTGAATATGGCTAACATGCTACTTGATGCTTTTTTTAGCATCCTTCCTGTTCTGCCTTCTGACACGAAGCAGAAGTAAAAGCCGCCTCTCTGAAATTGGCTTTTGTTGTGCTTCTAGCCAGAGTAAGAACGTTGATAAAAATCCCATGAAAAACTGGCCTGGCAATATCTGCTCAGTTCTGGAAACACAAGAGCACAGTTCCTTGGAAACATGCCATGAAAACAATTTCCCAGAAGAAAGCATCATTTCTGGAAAACTGGTATGTCCGTGGAAACTCACCCCAATACACAAAGCTGGAGAGCCACATCTCTCACCACACATGTGCCAGCACAGGGGAAAGACAGAATAATACTGAACAAGCTCGAAACAAAACATTTTAGTGTTCCCATACTAATCTCTGTAACAAATGTCAGTTTTGAAGAACATCTTGACATTGCAGTAATTCCTCTGGCTGCTGCATGAGAGAGACTCTCCATCGTCATCCCTAAGACCATGAAGGTGTAGAACCACCATCCCAGCTTTCCCATTTATTTTCCACCCCATCTTTTCCTTTTTTATGACCCACAGATTTTCCCACTTCCTTCCACCTCGTATTCTCCCCTCTTCACTGTTAAAAAGAATAAAATGGCCCAGCATGGTGATATTGTGTCATCTTCAGAGTAGCTCCTACAAAAAAATTTTTGGGGCACATTTTCAAAACAGCCCCTCGGACATAGTCTTCTTTTCCCTTTTTGCCTCATATTTCTCCAGTATACCTGCTTCTCCAGAGGCTCGTCTCTCTCTCTCTCTCCTTCAGGCACAGCCCTCTGCTCCCTTTCCTCTACTCTTTCTCCCATTTGAAGGCCTCGATTTTCCCTTTGCCATCTACTTTCTTCCATGCATCCTCTATTTTATATCCCTTTCAAATTATCTTTCTCCCTATCTTTTTTGACACAAATAGATACAAATTCCTGTGGGAGGTTTGGCAGAAGTAGCAGAGAGTTTTCTGCTAAAGGGTGATCATCTATCAGGTGCCATCAGACAATTCTGCAATCTGCAAATAATTGTAGAGGTGGTTGAAGCCAATACCCAGTCTCCAAGCAGAGGCTCTGGACATCCTGATTTTGTTCTTTATTTTTGTTTTTTGCTCTTTCTTTTTACTTTGCAGTCTATTTGAGCCTTCTGATGCCTTCAATTTCCTCTGAAATTTTCACATGGCTGGATACAGCATCTACAAGTTGTCACTGTCCAGACGGGGCAACAGACAGAGAAATCTCATGTAGTTGATGTCTCAGACCTCACTTTACTCAATCAACGAAGAAAGAACATTTTTTCCCCTTCTCTCTTTGATGAGTGTGAGAAATTTGCAGATAGAAACATTTAGTGATTTAAACTGAATCTTTCGAAACATACTGATAAACTCCCTGCCTGGCAACTGTAAAAATACGGAAACCGCATGCTTGCTACATGACAACTTGTTCTCAAGACCTGCTGTTGAGAGACCACCATCTTGCAAAACCCCACGGGAAGGTGAAGGAAACAGCAATTGATCTAAGAATCTTACCTTGTACAGAGGCTCGGTTTAGATGAGGGTTGTTGATATCTTGTCTGGCCTTTGATATAAACAGAAAAAGAAAAAAAAAAAAGAGGCATTTATTACTTATGTTTGCAGGAGRACCTGCTTCGAGCTACACAGATGACTGACAGTCTGATTTGGAGTCCACTGTAGTCAGTCACTATCCCTCTATTGCTGGCAATGGCCCCTGCATCTGTCTCCTTATGTGTTGTGATKGTTTTAGCACATTTTGCTGTGATGTGTTCATAGCTGGCTTGACTGTCTGCTTGAATAATCCTTGGCTCCTTTCTAAATAAAAGCATAAATCTGCTACCCACTCATTTAGACCCTGGTCTATTCAGTTCTGTTTACTAGTGCCAGACCTTGGATAAATAGGGGATGAGACGTGAATAGTCCCATTGAGAAATGACAATCTCAGTATTATTCTAAGCAGACTACCCAGGATACACTTTGCCATAATTATCTCAAGGCTCATTCTTTGCTCAGGGATATGTTCAGGAAACAGAGCCTGCAACTGTACTAGCACATTAAACAGCAGTGAGGCACTGCAACTTGCCTGCCCACACTGCTAAAATGCTAACATGGTCCCTAGTACAGCTTTGGCTCAGCCCAACCAGCACCGACTCACACAACCTCGGGAATGGTTTAGGGGTTAGCATGGGTCAGAGGTTATTCCTAATTGACAACTGGGATGCAACCACCTTGTTTTGGAGGCTGTGTTTAACATTATGGAAATGGCCAGGTGGGCTCGCTKGCCCTCTACCCTGCTTTAGACCACATTTCCTGTGATCATGTGAACAGCCTAAGGTATAGTACCTAGTGACTGARGTATGTATTTGGCGACAGCCAGAGGTATTTATACACGTGCAAAGGGAGTGAACCACAGTCAATGAGTTAAAAATGTCTAGTGCCTGCTGTCCATACTACTCCTTGATCCCTATTTAGCAGCAGTGTGGGGTAGGAGAGATGCTCACTACTCTTTCTAATCTAACTGAAATAAATATGGATTTTCCCTGACGTATGAGAGTTGGTGCCTGTGGCAAAAAGTGAGTATCAGAAGGTGACTGAAGATGTTATATTTGCACTGAAAGCAGCTCCTCTCCAATAAGTTGGGGAGAAGAAAATTTAGGAAAAGAACATCCRCTTGATCAATCTGATGTTTGTGAAACTAACAGGGTGAAAAAGTCTCCATCTGTCACCAAAAACAATGTTAGGCAATTCCTCCACAGCCTCAGAGGTCGGGACTTGAGATGGGCTTGCGTGGTAGTTGCACCTTGATCTCTTCTTGTGCTGGCTGTCTAATGCAGTCTTGAGAAACCTTGCAACATTGTCAGTAAAAAGCCAGAAAAGAGAAAGCATCTTCATCCTCTCTGCACAGCAATGGGCAGAGAGATGAAGTGATTGCCCAGGTTTATATAGGGAATCAGTCTATCCAGGTCTCCTGACTCCTAACCTAGTGTYGTACTCATCCGACCCTCTTTCTTCAGCCTGTTATCTTCCCTGATGATAAAGTTTTGATTGYAATCTGATGACTTGAATCTGGCCCTTCTTTGTGCCATTTTGCAGATCAGCACTATATGACTGAGTTGCAGAGTGCTGAGGGCAGCAGTCCTGTCTAAGAGATACGGGGGCAACATGGAGGAACTCTGCTCAAGTGGAGCACGGCACACGGAGCAGTGTCCCCTGCTCCCATCCTTTCTTCTATTCCCCTATCCAGCCTGCACAAATAACTGTGCTCAACACAACCAGCTTTCGAGAGCCCCATCGTTGTCAGCCCACTCGGACAATTCACCACTGTAATATATCCCCACAGAGAAAAGGGCATCCTTTTTGCCAGAGGAAGAGTAGACTGGGCTGATTGAACAATTCTCCTGGTGTTAAGAAACTCGTAATGGGGCAGCCAGGGGTAAACATTTGTCTTCTGTCATTTGAACCACATTTCTCAACTGGTCGATCAAATTTCASGAAATAAAAGCACTCAGGTTCCTACTATCAAACATAAGTATTGCCTTTTTCTCTCTAAGTAGTAATTCAGCTGTGGAGGACTCTAGAAAGAAACAAGAGACTTACCTTAGGTAGGTTAGGGGGAAATTTATTCTTGAATTTTAAGTCACTTCCAGAAGTGTATTTCTCGTTGGATGTCAGCTGATTTTTGCTCCCAAGCAACCCCATCCTGAAAGGAAGAACAGAAAGGACTTTGTAATGAGACTACTGCTAGGGGAAGAGGCAGGCAGTGAAGGACAAAACGACCTCTTCATTCACAAAGAACAAGTTGGAGGAGATGACAATGCAGGGGCAACGGGATAGCGGAGGAGTGAGTCTGAAACCATCCCATCTACAGTCCTGTTTCTACCTATGACCATCTGCACCTCACAGTTTCTGCTGTTCTTCTACAAGTCTGATCATTCACATTTTGCAGGTGAGGCTGTTAGTCACTAAAAAAAATGGGCACCATAAGGTGTCCATCAGTAATACTTTTAGATGCTGGCATTGGGATGAGATGAATCATATCCCTCCAGTTCTAACTTCTCTGTACTATTTTTGAAAGGAGACACAAATGACTACTCCGAACGTGTCCATTCTGCAAGGCGGAGATGCCCCAGCTGCCATTGCACCTTGCTCCAAAGCCAAGAGATGCTGCATGCATGCACTACTGAAGGGTCAAGGGAGTTGAAGGGATGCTGGAGATCCTGGAGAATATCACCGTGCAGAGTGAAGCAGATGCACCAGGACTTGGCTCTTTTGTCCATGTGCAGTGCCCTAGTGCTGCTTGAGATGTCCTGAAGTCATACAAAGTGTAGATCTCCTGTACATCCTGGATTATGTTTCCAAACCCTATGTGGGCGTCCCAGACATCCTGGAGCATCTCAAAGAGCACTAAACACAAACAAATCAAACCCTTTCCATGGGCTGTCCTCAGCTCCACACTAAGGTTTCCAACCTTGTGTCTGAGGGCGGGTGTATGTTGAAGTCTAGAAATGCAATTTCAGCTCTGTCCAATAATCATAGTGTAATACTAGGTTTGGGGAGCCAAAATAGCCAAACTATGGCAACCTGAGACTTTAGCCCCTGAAAAAGTAGGGAGCAGCATCACTGAAGCTCTACTGCCAGTAGTATCTACCCTATCCAGCACCAAAGTCCACTCTAGCCCCATGCCCTTGGTAATCTTCTGCCTTTTCTGCAGCTCTAGAGAATAAAGTTGAGGTGGAGGTGTCAACCTCCTCACAATAATGGGAAAACTAAGACCTGGCCTGCTTTGCTGTTCATGCTATAAAAAGAAAAAAAATGCTGTTTARCTGCAGTCAAAAACATCACAATGTTTCTGAGAGACAGAACCAGAGCAGTAAAACCTTGGTTCAAACTGAAAGCATTGAAACATGTGGGCTAAATGTCCAAAAAAGTGCAAATTCTCAGGGCTGAGCAAAGATATTTTGACTTCTGTTCTCATTAAAATACTTCAAGGTCCATAGTGAACACAGAGTGTCAGGGATTGAAGGTCCAGGGATCAGTATGTCTTTGTGGATAGTCARTTCCCACAAAAATCAATCTGGTGCTATGGCATGATAGTCAGAAACCAAAGAACACATTCAAAGAAACTTTCAGCAAAACAGTTTTGCAAGAAAAGTAAATTCGTCTAGTCAAATATTTTTTGGAGGGGGGATTCTAAGAAGTTCATAATGCTTCACAAATGGAGACTTCTGTTTCCAACAGAGGCATTCTAACATTTTAATGTGTTATTTTTTAAAAAAGTTCACTTTTACTGATAAACTGAGTAAAGTCAAATGAATTAGTGAAATATTTCAGGATACCAAATGCACGTTTTTATTTTTATTTTTATTTTCAATTGAAAATTTTTCAGCATCYGAATTTCAGAGTTCTTTTCACACCTGAATTTTCAGATGGTCCATCCATCTGTACACAGGTCTCAGCACTGCTCTGGGCACTGACTCAACACAGTTGGAGGGGAAGTATCACCTGCTAAATCAGCCACTGCATTTCCCAAGCATGCTCATTTAAATTTGACAGTCTCTTCTCCAGGTTTTAACCAGGTTTTACTTTGCTTAGATGATCTGGTTGCCTATTAAGGGAGCTCTTCCATCTCTTCCATTTRCAATTTTTTGGAAAATAAATTCGTGCCAGGACTTCCGATTCTGAATGATGTTATTTATCAGGATAATAATTGTGAGTACCTAATGTTCCTTTTTCCTCCAGGGAGCTGCAAGGTATTGCTTTTAGTCACGGCAGGATGATAAATAAGTSTTAGATACCACTTGCTACTAATCTTAAAAAGGCCCAGAGTCTACATGTGCAYTGAAAGTCTCTGTAAGGTCCTTGCTGCTATTTCACTGGAGCATCTCAGGGTCTTTGGTATCCTCCGCTTTCAAAGGGGACATACAGACACAGCAATTGCTCTCTTTTCTCTAAAGTTAGGAGACACAAGGTGTAGTGCAAGTCAGCAATATGCTTCGATGGCCCATCATGTCACCAAGATCACTTTAGGAGAGGACTGATGGGCTGTCTGTGGGGTGGTGGATGTGTGTTTTGGGTCTCAGTCACACTAGTGAGACAGACCAGAAAGGGACAAGGAGGTAGGTGGTGAAGGGGTGAGGACATCCTACCCATGGTCATCCTGACAAGGTCTGTGGGAGGCAGGGACCATGCAGCTGGCTGTGACGTGTCTCCCCATGCTGCATTTGTGCCAAAGTGGGCATTGCAGCCCTTCCGCTGCATCACCTTAGGCATCCAACAACGTCAAGATGAGGACACATCTCTACTGCACGTGCTAACCACCAGACCAATATCTAGCCTAGGTACACACACTATCGCAAACAAATCAGAGCACTTGCGTAAACCAGAGCTTTTCTGCACATGCATGTAGCAAAGAAAAGTTTGTTGTGAGGTGATGCAGAGACGCAAACAGAATGTCTCAGCTTGGGTGGGAAATGACACCGGTAAAAAGTCTCCCATAGACGTCACCACCACCACCACACACATCTTCATATAAAGACATTACGATAGCTCTAGATATTTACTGTTCCTAAAAAATCCACAGTTCACACTCTCCAGGTCTTCTCTGAAGACTTTGCTAGCCAACGTGACAGTCCTTCATGCCAGTAGATGTTATACAAAATCCCAGAATAGTGCCATAGACAAATGTTGTCAGATGCTGAGAGCTTCTGATAAGCTCCCATCCCACAGCTGGTAGAGTTTGCATTTTAAAAAATAATTTTCTTTCCAAAACTGATGGAGCTGGATAGACATTTTTCCACAGTGTTTTATGTTTTCGATTAATATATTTAAAAATAAGTGCTGCAACAAAAATTTTGAGAAAAGTAACTGATAGTTTTCCTTGCCATTTTTTTTTCTGTGAAAAAGAAATCTGAAGAAAACAAAATTTTCCCATCTAAAARTGCTTCTTTATTTTTAATGACTGAACRTCAGGAAAAACTTTCTAATAATATTTTTGAATAGGGTAAGAAAATGTGCCCTTGTGGTCAAGGCCAATGGTCTCCTGGGGTGCATTGKGAAGAGTGTTGCCAGCAGGTAGAGGGAGGTGATCCTGCCCCTCTACTCAGCCCTGGGGAGGCCTCATCTCGAGTACTGTGTCCAGTTCTGGGCTCCCCAGGACAAGAGAGACATGGAGCTACTGGAGAGAGTCCAGCGGAGGGCTACAAAGATGATCCGAGGGCTGGAGCACCTGCCCTGTGAGGAACGGCTGCGAGAGCTGGGCCTGTTCAGCCTGGGGAAGAGCAGACTGAGGGGGGATCTGATCAGTGTGTACAAGTACCTGAAGGGAGGGTGTCAGGGAGATGGGGACAAACTCTTCTCAGTTGTCCCGTGTGACAGGACAAGAGGCGATGGGCAGAAATTGAAGCACAGGCAGTTCCGCCTGACCGTGAGGGGGAATTTCTTCCCTGTGAGAGTGACAGAGCACTGGACCAGGCTGCCCAGAGAGGCTGTGGAGTCTCCTTCTCTGGAGATCTTCAAGGCCCGTCTGGATGCARCCCTGTCTGACATGCTGTAGGTGACCCTGTTGAAGCAGGGGTGTTGGACTAGACGATCACCAGAAGTCCCTTCCAACCTTACCGATTCTATGATTCTATGAAAATATTATTTTATTYATCACTTCAATTCAATGTTTAACTAAACTGTTCTAGTTTTTTTTTTAAAAAATCATTTCCTCTTTACCAGTTGAAAAAGGAGAAGGTTAAAAAAAAAAAAAAGTCCCAAACAAGAAAAGATATAAAACAAATTCTTTTTTAAGTAACTGGAAATCAAAATGGAACAAAAGTGTCAAAGGTGAAGCAATTTTTTTTTCCATATCATAGATATGTTTAAGAAGCTTTAGCAATATAGAGTCTAGCTTGCCTGGCAATAAGTTTCGAGTAAAAATCTKTCATGCAAAAATCTCTCTGGGAAATTCAAGATACTTTATATTTTCCGGKGAGCTTTTCCTGTGGAAGTCAATAGACACAAGACAGTGAGTGGTGTG
The DNA here is from genome assembly GCF_003343005.1 of Rhea americana. Taxonomy (NCBI): domain Eukaryota; kingdom Metazoa; phylum Chordata; class Aves; order Rheiformes; family Rheidae; genus Rhea; species Rhea americana. The sequence goes on along the minus strand of NW_028186358.1, from coordinate 1,042,285 downwards.
TAGCATCCATCTCTGACCTTGTGTGGGACAAACAGGCAGGTCACAGACACAGAATATTTGCATAGGACCTCCGAAATTTGCTGTATGCTTTTTAAATGGAAAGAAGGATATAGTCTATTCCTAGTCCCAAGAACTRATGCATAGGGGCACCCAGAACTGAGCTTGTGGCTACCAAAAATTTTGACRGTGCAGTTACATTTGTACCCTGGTAAGGTGAGAGACAGACACCAGGGCATCAAATGGAGGAAGGCAGAAACGGGCCTGGACCATGATACTCCTTTGCCTCCTCCACCTCCTCTGTACTGAATGCATCTTTCCRTCTCTCCTCATGGCTAACCCAAACCAAGTGGATGGTCAGAGCCCTTCTTGTTACAAAAGGCAGTATTTTACTCAGGCTGTTTTACAGCCCTGTAAAAGGGAGCCCTGACTCACTGAGCATAGCACATTTTCATTTTGTCTGCAGCGAGAAGGTCAGTGTATAGGTGCAGTGCAGCAGAAGGTTATTTCAGGAACCTTCAGAGGTGCRGTCGAACCGACATTTCAGCTTGAGAGCGCTAGATGCAGGCACAGATGCTCCAGCACCAGATGTTGCCAATGGGACGTGATGCACTTCTGCCCACTGATTTGCACCAGCACCAAAGATGGCAGCTTGTCCCACTCCATCTAATGCACCAGCAGAAATCCCCCTTGTCCAGCCTTCAGCAGGGAGAAACCAAAGGATATCCACAAATTCACACCAGCCGAACCAGCTGGTGTTATAAACACACTGTAAAGAGCAGATACCGTGTTTGCRGAAGGTAGTAAATGGAACTGATATCTCATAGAGTTTCAGCCTCAGTCCATACAGGTGGGATGTTTCAGAGAGCCAAAAGGACTTAGGCTCTGAGTGGCAATAGGTGAAGGGACCTGCCCTGCTGGACTCTTCCGAAAAATCTCACTGCAGGCCACTGCCCAAGCAGAGTTTCTGCTAGCATTTTCGTGACAGCTTTGCAGCAGAGATGAAAGGATGCGACCATATGTCTTATCACTTGCCTTTCTTCAAATGAAGCTAGAAAATGTTTCGCAGAGAAGCAAGCCATTGAGCTCTGCCAACAACCCCARTGAAACCAAGGTCCAGCAGAGCTGGACACTGGTCTTCACTTACTGTGGGGTTTGGGGACCTGCCTTGCCCGTGTGTCCTGTTTGTCCTGAGTCTCCAGAGTAGATCTGACATGTGCATGTCTTCTGCAACAGGGATGTAGATGACACAGGCAGATAGCAATAGGATTGCATGGGCGGCCATGGGGGAAAAACAAGACAGACTCTAGGAGAAAAGCAGAAGTCTCATCTCATCATTTGTCTCACCCCCATGAAACTGTGCCATGGAAAAAACTCTTTAGATCTGAGCAAGCCTATAGTGTTTCACTGTGAGGGCAGCTCCAAACCMCCCTAACCCAAGCCTAGTGTAATCACAAAATGATGCCCCCCCTTTCCATTCTGACTGTAGTGTGGGTCTACCAAGTGTTTCTGTGCTTGACCAAGATTATATATTTCACTTCATTTTAAATTTTTWAAAAATATCYTWAAAAAAAAAAMACATTTCAAAAGGAAATGACATTGGAAAAGGCTTCTAACATTTTTATTTTTAAAATGCAGATATAGACAGTTATGGAGGGTTTTAAGTGCTGAATTTCTATTTGTGTGTCCTCCCCCTACTCAAATTACTGAAATACTTGCTTATTGTTGCAGATTTGCCCTTTTGCATTAGTGAAAACAAAAAGGTTCCACTACAAATTTCCCCCGTTATATGCGCTTCCCAGACACATTAAATGCTGTAGTAGTTTTCTTTTCCCCTCAACAAAATAGCTCTTTGTTACATTTCCTGAAGCTGGCACTCCTGGATTGCTTTGCAAGATGTAAAGCTGGAGAGTTACTGAAAAACTTGGTTAGATCTTAAATTTGCTATCTATTATCCATGCTGCTACTTTTTTTTATTATTTTTTTTGCTGGGGTTTAGTCATGCCTTTTTTTAAAAAAATATATTTTTAAGTCTCTAAATGATTAGTAGTTTTGTTGCTAGGAGGTGATTAGAAGAGAGCTATGAACGATAACAAGGAGGTGCCTTGCTATAAACAGCAGATACAGAAGGCCTGTCTAAAGCAGAAGGTGGAGAAAAGATCACCATTCTGCAGCAGGATGCAGCTGCTGATGTCCAGATGGAGACCTCCTCCCTGAAGGAGGGAGGACAGTGAGACCTCTGGCAATGTATGCACACTCTTGGGTCTTCACCTAGTATCWGCATGGCTCCTATGGGCAAAACTTACTCTGCGCTAGGGGCAAGCAGATTGTGCGTGGAGGAATTAACAGAAATGCAGAAAGTGCCTGTAAAGAGCTGGAGAGCCTGGAGCAAGAAGCATCATGATCTTTGCAGGGGAGCAGGTAGATGTCTGTGTCTTGTATGTTAAATCCTGGCTAGACAAGCTGAGAAATGTGGATATCCTATTGGCAATGCTCAGATCCCACCCAGTCCCTGGTCTTTATCAGATAGAGACAGCAGGCTGGATTTGTGCTCACATCTTCCAAAGACTCTGTCTCATGTAAAATGCTTTCCAGGGAGTGTGAGGAGCCCTTCAGAGCGTCCCTCAGGAGCAGTCAGGCTCCCTAGGGAATGTCAGCCCAAGCTGGTGTGGCATTACTACAAGTCCCAGTCCCAAGCATAGCCAATGTGACCGAACTGCCCTCTGCAGGGGCTGTCCTCTGCCATCCAGTGTTTAGGGGACCAGAGAACAACTCAAGAGGAGCTCTGTGCTCCTGATTTATCCCTGAGCAAAGGGTATTTGTTGCAGAACAGAGACTGGAGTCTGCTGGGTTATTTGGGGATCTCTTACTTGGTACGATCAAAACCTGGCCATCTTGCTATTTCCATTGCAACTTATGTCTGTCCCAAACCTTAGGCTTTTCTTATGCCATGATTTCTCATTGCAGCAGGTGATTCTGACCCAAGGAAACAAACTCAACAGCAAATTCAGTTATTTCAGGCCTAGCCAAAAAGCTGAGACACCCCATTGGAGAAAGCTGTGGGGGAAGCTGGGGTAGGAGCACACAGATTTCCAGGCCCTTGAGTTTAAGCAGATGCAAACAGTTTCTTGACAGGGGAGGAGAGGAAAAAGAGAAAGATAATAAAAGCTTCTTGCTCTTTCTAGAAGTAGAAAACAGCTGCCTGCTGCCAGAGTAGTCGTTTGGTAATCAAAACATCTGTCTGGAGGAAAAATGGCTGCTTACATTGAGCATTGCGCCCTGCTGGAGCTTGGCAGATGCTTGGCTGAGCTGCAAGAGGCAGCAAGCCAGCAAGTACAGCCATGGCCCCACGTCCTGGGGAGGTAAGAACAAGCCTCCAGGTCAGGAGGACAGATTTCCCTTCTTGTCTCCTTTAAACAAGCTCTCCTCATGAATTCACCCCAGGCATGGTGTCATCCAGGTAGGACGCCTGCTTGGGACAGGTCTACAGCACCTGAACTCCTACAGCATAGGGACGGGGAAGAGCTGGGACGGGACGCACTGGAGAGTCGAAGGAAGAGGATGTGGCCAGCAAAAGTGGGTGAATCTCTTTGGGGAGGGGGCGCTCTGTGCCGGATATGTGTCTGTGGTTCTCCGACTGAGAGAGCTTATCGCTAGGTTGCATTGCTCAATCTCAATTTCTGCGGTGGCTGAAGCTTACATTTCAAGCCAGATGTATCTGCTGATTAAAGTGGACAGGAGCCAAACTTGCTCATGGGTGAATCTGGAGCACACKGGGGAGAACCATCCTGCACAGGCCACCCCTAAATGTAGTTTAAGCCATATGGAAGTGCATTCAGGCCATGCTCACTTGGCCAGAATCTGTGATGTTAGGTCATGTCCCATCATCTCTATGCCCCACRGAGAGGGGAAACAGGGCAGAGGGGCATGTAGAGTGGAGAGGAGAAAGGAAGATAGTCAAAAGTCTGTTGGGCTTCTCTCCACTGTCAGGAGAATGTACAAGGCAATGGACTGCTCCCTATTTACACTGTTTCCTAAGCAGCTGTTGCTGGAGCCATCACCAAGGATGGATGAACCTCTGGTCTGACCCATGACAGATACTCCATGGGGCTGAGGGCAGAAGCACTTGCAGAATTTCTCCAGAAGGTATCCCTTGTTCACACTTCATCCACCCCATCTGTGGGACTATACCCTGATGATTTTGAGTGTCATACCCTCAGATTTCAGGAGCAGTCTGATTTTACAGATGCTTTTAATGGACTTTCTTTTTTTAATCAGGTCTTTGTCAGAATTGAATCTTTTCTTCTCGCTAAGGATTCCTTGCTCTATTTTGAATATCAAAACGATCCATTTAGGAGGGAGTGTAAACTGCACTTCCCAGAGAACCTGGCCAAACAAAATAACAGTGAGAAAAGCAAGAAACACAAAGAGAACCCAGATACAAAACCCTGCAAAACCCACGGACACTTAACAGCTATCATTAAAAACAGCTGCAATGACTGTGAATGAGTGGTGTTTCCACTGTGCAAACCACTAAATTTTAGGAAACAGCTGAATAAACGGGCTTTACAACGATCTTTACTTTTTGTGATTATAATAGACATTTTTTAAATGAAATGCATTTTGTACCAATCAGCCCCAGCCCTCTATGAACTCACTCAACTATRGCATTGAGGATGCAGAGCAGTCTGACGAATGAAGACCTAGATAGGGACTTGTGGGTGACTCTAGGGAAGTTACTTTCTCATTCTGCCTCAGCATGTTCAACAGAGAAAGARAAATATGCCTGTCTTAAGAGATAAATATAAGAACTAAGATTTTTTTTTCTGCAGATGCCTGAGGCTTCCCACAGGGTGCAAAAAGAATTGTCTTCTTTTGAGGTGTTTTCAGGGTGTATGACACTAATGTAGGGACAGTGGTACAGACCTGCTGGGTCACAATTTAGTCTTCTTAAGCTGTTGATTGTATCCTAAAAAGCACCACATAAACCTCTGAGGGTGATTGAATGATGTAGTTTTTACATTATACCAGGGAGCAGGAGAGGAGAGACTCCAGGTCGTAAAGATCTTCRGACTGAAACGATCTCATGTAGCTCATACTCCAATTGTTCTTACCGAAAAGTACAAACACAAGCGAATAGCTGTGAGTGTGATGCACAGACTAAAAGTTGACCCACACAGTGGTAATATTGCTTACAGAAGGAAAGACTTCACAAAGTGACTCGAAGCAGAGGTCATCAAGGCAGAGAACTTTTACTAGCCACATGGGTAAGACCCAAGACCTAGGCATAGGGGAGAGTTGGCTGAGGACACATTATGTGAGATGGGACTGGGGAAGGTAGCTTCAAGGCTGCTCCAGGATACACAAATGTTGCCCTGGCATTGCTAATGGGACTGTAGAGTGCACTCGCCTTTGATATTTCCCCAGAAAAGCCACACRGGACATATGGCATGAAAATTAGTCTCCCTGCACATCACTAAGTCTCTGAAATGGCTCTTTGCTCCTGAGAGAGGAAGGAAACCCTGTGGCGGGCTGCAAGTCTGCGGGACAGTGGTCTAGGCCCAAAGCAGGAGTCAGTATGTATCTTGCTCTGGGGTCATGCTGTGCCCCTCACCTTACAGATGTGTATGTGCTGACACATGTTTGGGTCAGCACAGGGGGGTCTCTGAAGGTAGCCAGAACCAACACCCTCTCTTTTGCCCCCTTGGGCAGGTGTGCTGCAGAGGCAGGTGGCCGTTTGCATACCTAAGAGATACAGAAATGAGGAAGCCCTTGCAAACAGGTTTGTTAAACTTCTCCATCCTCAGCCTTCTTTTGCTAGCTTGATTCTCCTCTAGCCAAGGACAGGGGAGAGAAGAGAGTGCTGGACTTGATCAGAGGTTGGGGGAGGATAGTTTCATGGGAAGCTGGAGTGCCTTGAACTTTAGAGCAGAACCTCATCCTTTGGTGGAGAGCACATCTGAGGTATCTGACTGCTCTTTGCTAAGTGAGCTTCACTTCCTATTCCTATGAAAAGAGAAGTTGCTTTTTYAGAAAGCTGCTTGCCATCCACTGCTGAGGTAGGAAGGAGGAGTTACTACGAAGTATAGCAAAGGCTTAGAAATAAAATAGCAACTGCCAAGTCATCTTGGGACGACTTGGTGATAGCACAGCAGTTCCAGACAGAAACCTGCTTCTGATTTGAAACACCCTCCCTATTCTTAAAAGGGGGGGAAATCCAGCAGTAGTAGCCATACTACTGCAAAGACCCTTTCAGTGACTGTCACAGTCAAAATGGCTAAGAATTGAGAAGTTTAAATAAAAGGAATAGATGTGGTGCAGCCCTAGCTATTACATTCTAGGGAGGTTTTCGGGTACCCTGGTTAGGTGTGAACCTTTTGCTGTTGTGTCTCCCCTGTTGCCTCCAGGCTGGTTAGATAAGCCAATGTCTCATGGGTCTGAGGTGAGATCTTGAGTCAAGAAGACCCCCACAGTGAAGGCCTTTCTGCARCTTGCTTTCTCAGAAATCGTGAAATGCTAGCCCTGGGCTGTCCTTTGAAAGCAGATGGAGGGAGAACATTGAGAAAGTATGTGAAAAAGAGAGCTAGAAAGTCTCTCATGTACGCAGTTCCCAGGTCAGTCCAGATGGGCTTCACCTGCTTCTACTTCACTTGTCTARAAGGGAAAGTTCTAATCTCACCCGTATGAGCAGGGTCTGTCTGGTAGTGSTTTCCACCTTTTTTCAAATGTAGCTCCTCAGATGCTCTTTAGTAGCTTTGYAGGTCTCTACAAGACTTAGCCAGTGCCTAGGACAGCTTTTCCCTACTACCTTTTAGTCTCTTTTAAACATTCACAAAGCCCAGAGGTCCAGCTCATGGCATGAACATCACTCTCATACAGAGAGACCTTTCTCAGGGCAGCCCCTCTCTAACACTTACCACTCTGTGGACCATGGAGAGAGCTCAGCCTCCATCTGGATGACCCAGAACCGCCCATGGTGATTTTCTCAACCAGATAGCCATGCTATTGGGTTGACTGCAGTCTCATTCAGCAGCAGAGGTTGTCATCTCCCACCCTTCTCCACACAAGGCACATCAGCAGTGATGTCAGGCAGTGATGGAGGAGTGAACAAGAGTTTCCAGCTCCGAATGGGAAACGTGACCTCCTCCCAGCATGCTGACTTCGCACAGGSTTTTGCTGTGGGTTTGGCAAAGCCAGAAAGGAGGCGATGGGAAGAGGAACCCACATCTACCAGGGTTCACTGCTCAGACCTCCAGACTGCAGGAGGGGCTTGACATTTCATCAAGTTTACACTGAGCAAGAGTGCCCCATTAAGGCATCTGCTCCTAAACCAAGGCATCAGGCCTTGGTTTAAACACATCAAGAGGGATGAATACACCTCTCCTCTCCCCTCTGACCACAGGGGTTCCTTCCCTACACCCTGCCAGTTCAAGTGATGCAGATATACCATATATATGAGAAGATTCATTCCCTCCAGACACTGTTCTTATTGTCTGACCACAGTGAGGGACCKGGGTGAGACAGACCTTTGCTTTTGTTCTGCACAGACATTTTTCTTCCCATTCCCTCCCTGGTAAGAGTGAGTGCCTGACTTACCATCTGAACCTTCCTGTTTTTACTCCCCTGACTGGTTAAAAACTTGCTTAATGCCACATACTATTGCTCCAGAGAAGTACTTATGCATTATAATCAACCAACAAGTCTTGAGCAGTTAGACTTTCTAAGCTTTCCAAGTAACATCACTTCTAGTCAAATGAACAGTATCAAGGCCMAGTCTCTGCTTTTGCAGCTAGTGGGAACATTCTGGTCTGGTCACCTTTTGAAATAAGGTGGTTGCACCTAAATCCTTGTACTCCCATGCAGACTCCTGGACTGTGCCTGGGAAAGCCCAGCTTGAGAGTTCAGGTTATGTTGCTTGTCTGCCGGGACACTAGGATCCCACCGAGTTTCTGCTTTCTGAGAGACAGGTTGTCCCTCTGTGCGAGCTGTCAGGTTGGTCGTAGACTTGCTGCCCTAAACGTGTAAAGAATGATACGTAGATGCCAGCTTCTTGTGTAGCCCCAGTTTCCAGGGCATCCAGGGCACCCGCCACTGCCCTGGGCTTTGCAAGGACGGTGATGGGCTCTCTAGAGAGGGTGACTCTATGTGCTGTTATTATTTATTGATGAATCCTTTGGGCACTGCAGTGCTATCTGGAGGGACCRGGATGAAAATGCAGTGGTGGCTTTGGCCGGTGGTAACTAAGGGGAATTCTACCGAAAGGACAACAGCAGAGATTTTGTCTGGCCACAGTTATGAAAGTCATTTTTCAAGGGAGATGGTAAGCTTTTTTCTTTTTCTCACAGACACAGAAAAAGAAAACTAATGGAGGGAAATGCAACTATTTTAAACAGACTCATTTTGGGGGCCTCATAAAAGTATGAATTTCCACTGGCTGGAATCAGTACGAAYAATTGCAGAAAAGAGCCACAGAAGAAGCACCAAGCCCAACTTCTGCCCTGGGGCAGGATCAGCCCTGACAGAGCCTTCCCTGCACTTTTTTTTCTTGCTCACCTGGAGCCTACCCTCACTCAGTGTGACAGCACCGACTCCTCTCTCCTCCCCACATCAGTCCTCCTCTCTCCACCCTGCTTACACCATGCATATTCTGGCTACTTGAAGCAGTGAGAACATGGCTCACTATCCTTCATTTGATGGAGTGAAGGATAAAACACTGTTTCTCCACACACACCACTTATTCAACACTAGAAGCTGAGCTTGACTTTCAGAATTAAAAATGAGATTCAGGCTGTCTCTTGATGGAGACAGAAGTGTGAGAGAATGAGGCCAATACATTCCAGCCACTTCTATTGCAGAAGTCGTTATTTATGGCACGGAAGTGGTGGGGCTGATTTGCTCTCAGATTATCTCATCTTTGATCTAGTCTAATTCTATCCTATCAGAGCCAGAATCATAGAATCAGTAAAAAAATCTTGCTTTGCTGATGTCCAAACTCTCTCTAATGTCGGCAGGACAGACATGATGGGTTTATGCCCACACAGCACTGGGTTTATACAATCAGGATTTCTTCTCACCTGGCTAACATCTCGGTTGTAAACAATCCATGTTCTGTCACACACACACACAAAAAGTATATTGACATTTTGCACAGGAAAAGGAGTAATTTCCCATGCAAGCTTCCCATCAATGGCTACATTCCTCTTCTTGTGCTTCTCAAACACTGAAGTCCAAATAGGTAAAATACAACAGGGAAAAACTGAGGTAAGAGTCAGGCCAGAGCTTTTATCTAAGTTCCTTCATTTGCTTGGTATGGTCTTAGCTCTCCCTCCTTCCATCCCAAGTTACTGATTATGCTTGTTTTTTCCATAAGCCTCATATAACCTACACTCAAAGCCCATTTCTCAAACATCATCCTTCCATACAGCTATTCTGGGATGTCCTTCCCCATTTTCTCAGTTCCAAGTAATTCAGCTCTTCCTTCATCCTCAGCAGCTATTCACATAAATGCAGATGCCATGGTGGCTCAGATGTTGGGTAGGTACCTGTCTAGACTGAGAGAAGTCCCATAACTTCTTAGCTCCTCTGCCCATGGCATTTTCTCAGAGTTTTCCTTTTCTTATCCAGGGGCTTCATTGAAAAGAGAGATATTTTCTTAGGAGGACCACGTGGGTGACYTAATGGTCCTTATCCATGTGCCACTGTAGCGTGGGTAAGCACAGCCGTCTGAATGACTTTGAGAAAAGGAGAGGCTGTGAGCTTCTGAGTACAAGGATATACTGTAATGTAATAAAAAGGGACCATCGTGAACCTGGGGTGTGAGGCCAGGTGCCTCGTTTACCCCTTGGCCATAAGGATCCTTAAATAGATAGCACAAAGAGTTTGTTCCTAAAACCTTCATCCCCCAAAAGTTATGGATTCAACCATTGGCGAATCAGCCCAGACATCCCAGACAACTGAATAATTTACTCTGCACCCCTCATCAAGTAGCAAAGAATTCCTCTGTAAACCTTGTGTTTTCTGTTTCTGCTCTGCCTCCTACATGTACAGCATCTATGTTGACAGGACCCTGAGAGGCTCTGCACACCGTTTGATCAGTAGCAGACTTACTGTTTTTCAGAGGAGCAGAAATAATCTGTGAGATACAGTCAAATTTTGGAGAATAATTTCAGAAATGCATGAATAAAAGATTGTCAAGGAGAAAAAGGAGACTTTAAAAGCCTGTTTCACTTCGGAAACAACGGGATTGCAGAAATGTCAGACTGGTCCCTAAAAGGTCATCTCATCTGTCTGGTGGACCTGCACCATTTCCGAGAGACTGTCCAGCTTGTACTTAGTGTTASGTGATGGAAAATCCCACTTCCCAGATAGTCTATCRCAGTACTCCAATTCTTGTAGCCTTWAAGAGATTTCCTAATGGTCAGCACTAATTTCCCTCACTGAAAGACCTACAACTACTTGTCCTGTCCGTACTGACCATTTATTCCCTTTCTCTTTGCAGTGGCTTTTTAGCCACACTTTTCTCTCCACTAAATGAATCAGCATTGTTTCTTGCAAATCTTCCTCACTGACCATACTTTCCACATATTTGCTCAATTGTAAGCCTCTTTGGGAATTTTATAATTTGTTTTTGAAGTCTTAATAGGTAAGCTTGCAATGTTTTCCARGGTAAAACTGACTTACATTAGAAAAGGCAAAATTACTCAAACAAAAACAGAAATAGTGTTCTTGAGCTCAACTGCAACATTTCAGCCTGAGCTGAATGAGTCTTTTCAGATGAGCCATTTTCTTGAAAAAAAAGTTATAAATCTATGTTTTMTTTCAACACAAGTATTTGCTGTTTTTTTGACTTGCAGGGAGAGGGCTGGCCAATGTAATGAATTCACCTGGGTTTAATCCTGATACAGAGAACAAAGTGACCTAAGAAAAGCATATGGCTTGTCCGGTATGAAATACTAAAAGTCTGGTTTGCGTTCTTGTATATATTGTGCTTCAACACTTATTTTTAAGCAATAACCATGACCATGTATCTCCTCCTTCGCTACAGGGATGTACTTTCTTTTGAGCTTTGTTGTGACTTCCAGTGGTACAGTCAACTCTCCCACCCAGTCTCCAGTAGGACCCTGAGGCTATAAGCTGTTGCCAAGAGCTCTGGCAATGAAAATTACTTCTTTTTATATCCCCTCAGCTATTTCTAATCTCTGCTGCTTACAGTGTGATGCAGACCGAATGAGAAAGCTAACTTTTATCACATAAGCTGAATCCGTGAATGGAAACTGAGGTTGCTCAGAGCAAGGGTCCCAGGGACTCCTTGCAAAATTCCTGTCCATTATTGAACCCTGTGGGCATGCACAAAATCGTATTGACTTCAGGGGAGTTCACCTCCATGGAGTCAATGCTTGGTTGTCTCCTAAGTCTCATGAACCGTGGAAGAGCAGTGAGGAAATTCCCTTTTTAGCATAGAGAGAATGGAAAGAATGAGAGGAAGGAAGGAACGCAAATAAAGATGTAGTAGCAGTATGCCCAAGTGTTCCTACGCTGCTGTGACCCCAGTGAAATTCACTGTGACCTGTTTCCAGTGTTGGGTCTCTGAAATAACACTGGGGTATCACTGGCAAAGAATCTCCCCTTTCCAAAAGGCTTGTCCCCATTTAAATACAATCTCAAGACATCTTTGGACTTTTTGATACGTTCATAAGGATGCCATGGAGAATTAAGGGCTGGAAAGTCAACGAAGAGAAAGGGTTACAATAAAGGAATAGAAAATAAGAGCTGATATCCCTGTCTGAAACGGACACAGTCCAAACTAAGCAGAAGCTAGATGCTTCCCCCCCCCCCCCCCCCCCCCNCTCATCCTGAGGTATCATGGACCTATCTAATAGACACTGAGGAGCACACCACCTCACAGATAGAAATGCATGCAAGAACACCTCATTTCTGATTAGGACGAATATAGAAAGTCATTGGAAAAGCATAAGAAGAAAAATCAATAGTCTCTTTGCAAAAAAAATTTCACCTAACTATTTCTTGGGTCTTTCTTCCTCCACCATGTAATTCCTCAGCTGAATTCAGGTGCTATTTTGGCAGAACAAAACAAGAATGGGCCAAAATATTTTTGTCAGTCTTTTTGGCATCAGCATCATGATAATAGGCCAAAATATTTTTTTTCAGACTTTTTGACATCAGCATCATGATAATGTTCTGGATATCTCAGAGAAAATATGAAGCATGGGTAAGAAATCACGAGTTCTACAGCCCCCAAATCTTATAAAGGTTACTGAAACCCTTACAAAATGACTGATCAGCACTAATAAAGCATATTAATGAGGATGCCTTTACTACCCTACAGCTACACATTCTTCTCCTTAATTTCCAGCTGCCTACTCTTTTCCAGTAGGTATGAGTCTGTACCACTTGTGAGTGCTCTGTATGCAGCAGCAACCCATACTGCTGAGAGCATGTGTGTTTTGTCTCGATTTTCTACTGTTACTCACATCCCTTTTTTTAGATCTATAATCAACTCAGTCTTACGGCAGCTTGACAAGATAGACAACAAACACCCGCATTTCACAGTTGAGATAACTAAAGCACCATGAAGGGCACTGACTTGCCAAACATTGCTGACCACAAAGCGCGGAGCAAACGCCCAAGCCAGTCTGAGATGCAAACACCCCATAAAGTTGCAATGACCCTTCCCTCCCTGAAATCACAAAGCAAACAAGGCAGCTCCCTAATTATCCAGGCTCCAACTCTGAGTACTGCTTTAATAAGAAGGAAATTTCAGCTCAGGCTAAACTACAGTCATGACTGAAATTTATGGAGGTTTATGTAGACTTTGCATGTCTGGGGATGGGAAGTCCATGAGGGAGAAGCAGGAAGTCTTTTCTTCCTACAACTCCAGTGTGCTGGAGGCTTTGTCCACAATTAGTATTAACCTGCTGCTGGTTCTGCCAGGTGGAATGAAGGAGCCAGTGGCTAGAACAAAATGATCACATCAAAGTAGACACACAGCTCCAAAACTGTTCAACCAATCTGTGGGGCACAACAGAGTAAGGACCCTCAAAGCCAAATGTACCTCTCCCAAATGAGAGTTAAAGCTTCAGCCCTTCTCTGCACCATATGCAGCTGTCCAGGGGTTCAGCTGAGCAAGCATTTCCCAGATCCAGAGTATCCACCTCCCCTTAAATTCAGAATTGGGGTCCTGATTTCAGTTTTTCCCTTCTCTTTTCTTCCAAAGGAATTCAGCTGGAAAAAAAGTCATTCGCTCCTGCTGTTTAAAAAGCTTTCATCTACTTTCATTCTTCAAGYGAAAGAGGTTGGTCTGTGCCCAAGAGAAGGAACCTGCCAGGTCAGCTTTTGACTTAGACCATGGTGGCATCCGAGTAAATCAGTCCCACCTCAGAGAGTTCCCTGATTTCAACACTGAGACGCTCCACCAGAAAGAAAAAAGAAAATGCAATCTGCCTCAATCCATGTCAGCAATGTACCTAAGTCCCTGCAACATCCCACTCSAAATTTGTAGGAGTTTAATTAGTTTACTGCATGGGCAGTAGACAGAGTGGGCCAAATTTTTAAATGCTCTAAGAGGATGTACTCAGTGAAGCACCGGTCAATAAACACAACAGGCATCACGAATGAAGCAAAGCTTGTGGAAAATCATTTGCACTTACCTGGTAATTCCTTGTTTGGATTAAATCATAGCCCGCTCGATCCTAGTTGTCCACCAGAGTTAAAAAATCCTTTGCCGGATGTGTTCTTAAGAACATAAGGCCTTCTTGATAAGTTTTAATCCTTAAAGCATGTAGAAAGAGAAAGCCTAATTCTTCTTGTTGCTCTCAGTTGACTGCTGTTAGTGGTTTCCTGTCAACAACAGCTGAATGACAACTCAAACTGGTTTGTTACAGTTATAGCAATTAAGGGCTGGTAGTATAACCACACTGCTCATTTAGAGCTAATGTTAGAACAGTGGCTACCTTAGAAGAGCCGTTACCCACAAAGGCTCGGCAGGCTATAAAAAGCACTATCTGTGTAAAAACGATGTCCTGAAGCTCTCTCATTCAGGTTGGTGCAGGTTGAAAGTCACTGCCTGGAGTCACAGGGCGTAAAACAGGTCTGAAGATGGGAGGAGAGATTTGGGTCCTTGATTTATTTTAGGCTGGCCCATTCACAGCTAACAGTACTCTGGGCCAATAGCAGAGGTGGAGATATTTATTTCATGCATTTAACCTGTGGGAGAGCTTATCTCCAGCCTGGTTCTAGTCTGAACAGTTTCCCCTTTTGTAATAATCTAGGTTATGGTGCTGTAATCTTACTCACTTTCCATTTGAGATAGTATTTCTGCTAAAAATCTCATCTAAAGATAGTGGTCGTGGTCTGCTTCAGAGCTGGCTGAGTTTCAGCAATGAGTAAAAGACACCTGATGTCATTTAGGGCACTGGGAGATGAGAGGTGCAGCTGGTAGCGGATCCTGGTATCTCTTCATCTCTTGTATGTAGAGATCTGACTTCCCTGTATTTTGTGCAATTAGCTATTTGCTATACTGCAAAAAGCTTTGCCTGGGCTGAGCACCCAGGGCCCATCTGGAGTTGTAGGCAAGGACCAGCCCAGATCTCATCATGRGGAGTTTTGGTACCCACGAAGGTCTTTGGAGCACAGCGTTGCGTCCAGCCTATGGAGGGCTGTGAAGCTCCATGGCTTTCATCTCCACAYCTGTCATACCTGACAGCCCACTAAAAAGCCAGGAAGCTGATGAGCTGGAATCGCTGCTGGATTTTGGATAGAGTTTCTGCTGAATGAAGAATAGTGGAAAGGCAAGCCAGTCAAAGCTTCGTCAGAAAGGATGACAGGGAGGCTGCCAGGAATAATTCAATGATGAGGTTTTTGTCAGCTCCATCTGAGAAGAGAGTAATTACAAATTTTGGTAAGAGGTGGTYGAATCTTGGTTCTTGGTCCTGCAGTTTCAGGTAACTTCTTTGGCTGAGTTTACATCCTCTTGTCAATGGTTGTTGAGGAGATGGGGACAGTCTCCACAGTATGGAGCTCTCTGGAATAGCGATCATCAGGAGAGGGTTGGAAATGATTGATTTTGTGGTTCATTGGCTGAGCTGAAAAAAAGGAACAAAGAAGAAGAACCTAGCAAAGAACTTAGCAAACAAAACCATTCCACTTCTTTTCAGTTTAATGTCAAAAAAAGGGCTCAGTTTGGTCCAGGAACCTCTCCTCAACATGAAAAACTAGACTGCTGTGCTTAAAAAATGTCAAAAACTATTCTTTGTCTTTCATTTTTCTCTGAGCTGAACCTATTGTCCAGGTTCGGTTTGTCAAGCCATTAGGGGTAGAAGTGAAACTGCTTTTTTTTTTTTTTTTTTTTTTTTTTTTTTTTTGCTGATCAGCAAATCCAGGAAATTTCACCCAGTTATTGTCATACCAGTCAGCAGACACTGACCCTGAGATGTGRTGGGGTGAAAATGACAAGGACGTTGTAGTTTGTCTCTTCAGAGGACCCACTGTGTCCTGTGACAGCTTGCCTGCATGCTCCTGTTGCTCCTTGCAGACRCTTCCTCAGAGCTCACGGGGGAATTAAGCTTCCCACGCTGCTTTTCTGTGCAACCCACCACAAGCTCAGCTACCCTAGCACCTGGTCCAGAACAGTGACCATAGCTCAGACATTGACAGCAAAAAGTCTGGATCTTGAGGAGCTCTTCTTGGAGTGTACCCCACATATCTGTTTGGCAGAAACTAAATGATAGACTTTGACAGCCCCCCATATMTCCACCACTTTGGGGATCAGGCTGCCTGGCCATAACCAGCCTCCCTGTGCTCTCTTCCAGCAGTAGCRTGGAGGGCTGATGGGCAGTAGATACCTGAGACAAATGGACATCACACATGAACTCACACACATACACACACACTCCTACCTCTGCGTAGCGACTGARGATCAATCTGGACAAATGTAGAAAGATGCAAACATCAGGAATATCTCACATATTCAGATTAAGGGCAGCAGGTACTAGATGCACCTCAACAAGCATCTAAAAACTCATCATTTAACCCAATCTGAACACAGGAGCCTCTGGAAAGGAATTCATCCCTTCCTAAGATTGGTTTCTGAGATTGTTGTGAAGGCTGTTGGGATTCRATTACCTTTCTTTTCTTTGGCTCAGCAAGCCAAGGCAATGAGTTAAAGGYAGATGTAGAATTTTTAGACAACTGAAATCTGGACAGATGACGTCCACCCAAGACCCCTCTGCTCCCTTTTTTTTTGGTGAAGATATCCAGAAGGATGGTATGTTACTAAGCAGCTTTTTATGGAAGCCAGGTAAGACTGGAAGTGGAATTTTGTGGCAATTCTGGAAAAAAAAAATACAGCAAATGTTTTAAGTAAAAGTGGAACACAAAGCCTTTTTTCCAGAAAAAGAAGAGGTGGAAAAATTGCCTTGAGTCACTGCAGTGAACTGGAGTTAGCAAATTTCTTAATAGAAAGTCATTGCAAAGACAGTTCAAACCTTTGGAAATGGTTTTGATTTTCTTTGGAAATGATTTTTAGCTCTTCAGAGATTGGGAACTTTTTTTGGAGTTAGAGGGAGGAACAATTCACTAACCCAACATACACATTTACAAAACCAATTATAGAGTTAACTAACTGATTTTTTCATTTACTTGTAAAAAAAAAACAGCTGGGCTGAAAAATCCCATTGTGGTTTCAGCAGGACTTAAAGCACTAGTGGCCTTTGCTTTTGTCTTTGTTGATGACTCACCTGAAAGAATGACATAGTGACAGTACCCGTGCTCCCCCTGGGCAACACCTGATGCAAAAAACACCATGTTGTTCCTTGACCGTGAAACTTAAGCAATCTTGTTTCCTGCGGCTGTTACTCATGTGGATGCTTTGGTGCTCAGCAAGCCTGGCTGTGCTCACTGTATAGCTTCTCCTCTAAAGGACTTTGTCTCCTCTGTCCTCTGCTGGGTTGTTACTTGCAGTGAAACTTTTCAAGAGTTTGTATCTTTGAAATATTTTTCCTCTGCCAAATTCAGGCAGAATTCACTGGAAAGTTTTTAAGTTATCTGGGCAGAGGGACTGGTGGGCAGACCAATAATGCCATTGATTCAGAAATCCAAAGGAAGAGGCTAAAAGGTGGAAATCATAAAAACAACCTGTGAAAATTCTGGGAAAGAAACATAAGGGCTGATAAGGATGGTATTTGAATGAAGAGGGTCGAGGTTTAAGAACTGTTCCAGATAGTATGATACATTTACAGTTCTTTGCCTGGTTCCTAGAGCACTTCACAAACTACCACGTTTCCCCTGCATTCCTACTCTACTTCTGTGTACATGCTGAGAACTCACACACAGAAAACACCAGCTTCTCACCTTCTTGGACCTATTTTACTCTGAAACAGYCCTCACCACTTTCTGCCAAATTATCCCAAGTTCCAAGCAGCCTAAATCCTCAGTAAGTGCCAATTAACMTGTACCATGCTCTGGGCTGGGCCTGGATGCTGAGATGGGCAATGATTTGGATGGGAGTGAGAGTGCATGCCCTTTCCTGGCATGCGCATCGTTTTTGTAGGGTGAGGGGTAGGTGCTCAGCATCATCGAGAAATGGAGCAGGGAGAAATGCACTGGACCCAGGGCAGAGGGATTGCCCGTGCAGTGAGCAGTTTTGTTTGTGTTGCTCAAAAACTTTATGCCAGCCCAGCCAGAAAAAGATACCTCTTAAAACAAACTGGTCCAGACTAAGCGTCAGAGCAATACTGGGAAAGGCCAGAGATTTAGTGAGACATACAGCCTTGCCCCCCTTCCTGCCCCCAGCACATACCAGCAGGGAAGTGATGCAGATGATCTGCAACCTCTGCAAAAAACAAGATGGCACCAAGATTGTAGGCCGGAGATGTGTCACCAAGAACTGCCAGGTCCTGGAACAAACAGAACTGCAAGACAAGAGCTGCCTGTGAAGATCTGCAGAAGGACCTTGCTGAAACACTGAGTTCTGGACAAAGTGTCCTTGTTCACAGTAGCACCTGGTGTCARGAGGGAAAAGCATGGTCTTGCACTGTAGTACACAACCTCGTGCAGCCTTGGGTGTGTGGGACAGGGACAAGGGACAGACTCAACATAACTACCAAAGTTATATCAAACCAAAGCCCAGGAACTTTAGTATAAACTGGAGGATTTTGATGATAGATTTGCCTGAGGAAGCAAGAGGGACTTTGAGGGGAGAAAGAAGGGACAAACCCATTCTGAACCCCTGCTGGGGGTCTGCTCCTCAGAAGTGGGATGGACGGTAGGAGAAGCCGGAGCCAAATCTTCCTTCAATACTCTTGGGCTGAGCACTGAAGACTTTGCTGCACTCCTCTGCCCGCCTCCGCACACCTCCTGCTGCCTCCTATGGCCTCTCTTTTGGCAGTTTCCTGCAGACACGCAATCTCACCCCACGGTTGAGTAGGCGTGAAAGGATACGTGCATGTCTCAGAGTAAAGTCCAATATTTCAGCACAAAACCACATCACCAGCACTTTCAGTCAAGCTGTCCTCTTACGAACGGATAAAGCCATGGTATGGACATGTGCTTGCTGCTCCAGCCCTTTCWGCGGTGGTGGTGAGCTGAAGCGAGACAGTATGTTGGGGGGTGGCAAACAGCAAACATCTGGGGTAGTGTGACAGCTTTGTCCAGCACAGCTGGATGGGGCCTTCTGTCAAAATAATGCTTCTTGTGACAGAAATGCTCCCTCAAAGGCATCACGCTCACATCCCCCAGCCTCCCATGACCCACTCCTAATCTCTCTGAAACCCTGATGGTAAAGTTTAAATCCTGCAGACACCASCAACAAATCTTATTGATTTCAGGGGGAAGAGATACAGGGCTGGAGCCCTTCCYGGTCTCGAACAGAGAGCCCTCACTACTTTCTCTTTCAATGCTATGCTTTTACTTTGACAGAAATTGCTCCTATCTAAACTGGAGTTGTAACTACCTCCAAACTCCTTGGTATCTGGATGTTCCTACTGAAGTCTTCACACTGTCCTGCATCTCCAGGAGGATGTTAAAACAAAGCTATAACTACACCACTTAGTCATTTCTTTTGCCCTGGATCTCTCTGAGTCTCTCAGAGTCCCTCAGTGGTTAARGGAGATGAACCTCCTGGTGACCATAACCCTCTGCACACATCTGTATCTGCACCTGGGGCCTTGCAGTAACCAGGGGACAGATAGTGACAGCATTAGCTGGAGACCTGCTGCCCTCTGTAGGTACCTCTGCTGCATTTCCAGGTTAACTCACACCCAGATGGCCCTTAGGGAGTCTCAAACTTTCCCTGTACATGTCCTTGTGCAGGGAGCAGAGGTTGCTCCCAGCTAGGATGAAGATGGTGAGGCACCAGAGCCTTCTCCCCATGCTGGAGACAGCAATGCCCAGACAGGCTGACCTCCATGGACTTTGCCTTTGAGAAAAGGCATTTATTCAGTGGCCAGATAAGAAGCAATCATCGGTGCTCCTCCAAGATGCTTCCAGCAGGCAGTACGATGAGATGCCCACACTCCCCTGCTGGGAAGGCCAGCTCCTCCAGACACAGYAAGTGGGGTCCATACAAGAAGAAATCAGTCCAAAGCCAGGAGCCAGGGCAAGGAGCAGGCAATTTAAATCTGAGCTGTGCTGAACCACAGTCATTAGGCAAGAGGAATGGCCCTCTGGAGCTGCCAATTTCYATCTGGTGATATAGAGGTAGTTTAGAGGGTCCAGATGAGATTTAGCTAGATAAAGATAGGGCAGGAATAGAACATTTAACTCAAGGCACTAAGTGCTGCTCCAACCTGCATAGGATATTTGGGTTCCCAAGAAAGCCTGGAGGAAAATATGTCTGCTGCAGGTAATTCCCAACCTGGGCTTTGCAAATCACATCACAGCAAGTATTCAGGCCTTTATGAAAGTAGTCCCAAAGATTCAAGCATACTCCAGAAAAAGTGCTGTGCCCAGGGATGCTGAGGGACTCGGTTGCCAGGTCTGGCAGATTTTCCAGGGCTGAGTACAACAGAAAGGCCTGTTTCCAAGTCAAGGAAAAAAAAAAGTGGGATCCAGGTAGTGATAGCATTAGCATCATCCAAATTTTATTTTCACTTGCTGGAGGCATTGTGGGGAACTTACATCAACTTCTTGAGCATCTGCACTGCTGGGGTACTGCCTACAGTGGTAAGAAATGTTCAGTTTGCTGAACGTGCTTCTCCCCCAAAACATCCTTCAGTGCTGAGCCCATGTGGATTTTTGTTGGATGAAGGGGGCACTGAGGGGGAGAGGTGGCTGTGGATTCATGACATCTAATATCCGATGCTTACTGCAGGCAACTGGAGTTTGAGACTTGTCTCTGAGTGCATTTTAGTGGATGGAGAGGGGCAAGTCTCCACCATAGGCCTGCAATGGCCTCCAAAAGGACCTGTCTATTGGGTGATGACAACTTAAATGAGATAAATTCAGGCCAAAAACATTCAAAATCCATGAGGAAACTTCAGAGGGGCTTGAATATAGCCTTTCACTAGCGTCTTTGGCAGTTCATTTGAAACCCATTACACAATTAAATTAAAAATAAACATTTACAGAAGAGGAAGAGGGTAACAGTGTGAGGTCTGTTACTGTTTTGATAGAGATGTCCAGTCTTGGTAGCAACACCTCTGCTAGTAAACTAACCCATGCCAGGCCCAGTCTCTGACCCTGAGGCCAACTGGCCCTGTCTGGCCATGTCCRTGCTATAAAACACTCTCAGCTATCAAAACTGGATGGCTGCATTCAAAATTGTCTGCTGGGAATAYGGTCTCATCTCATAAATTCCCAAACCGTGCCCACGGGCTGTTTGGCCAGGGTCAGAGCCAGGCCAGGGATTGTATGTCAACATGCTCCTGTGCCCATACCCATTCCCTGACACTTTWGCTCATTGGCATGGACCCAGCCTGTGTTTTGATGAGGTGTCACAGGAAACATTGAACCATGCATTTGCGTGTTTAAATGCAGCCATAGGTCTGCATCAGATGGTTTTAACATGAARAAACAGATCTATCATCTCTTCATTCCCTCTTAGTGCTGGGAAGGGTGGGTGAAAGCCTTCAGATGACTGCCTGCAACACAGCTTTCTGAGAGCTAATTACCAGACTGAGTTTGCATATGGATATTTGAAAGTTAACAAAAAGGGTGCTGTCCAAGCAAAAAACAAACAAACAAAAAATCACCCACATTTGCATCAGAAACATAAATGACTGTAAATRCTGCTCTTCACATAACTTTGCATTGCTGCATCTCTCTGGGTTCCCATTCCCTGCTGTGCTTGGTGCTGTATGGTCTCCACATCACTGGGGTKATCTGGAAAACCCCTAGTCTGGCTGCCATTTGAAAGGATGTCTCCCCCGTTCCTGGTGGCTCTGGAAATCCCACAGGGATACACAAGGCCCTTGTTGAGATCCTGAACTCAGAATGTTGGAAAACACTCTGCTGTCCGTGGAGAAGAGGAGAGACAATTTAGGCAGGAGAGAGGAAGGGTAAAAAAAGGAGGCTGTGCATGACTATCCCTCATAAAAGCTTAATGTGGAGATGTGTGTGGAAGGACCAATAGCCAGCATTAACCCTTCACATCACTTGGTTCACAAGCAAAACTAGTTGCCATGAGACTCAGTACCCTAGCTGTGCATTAACCCTGGAAGTCCTCCACCCTTGGGGACTGATGCATGCGCTGATTTTGAGAGCCATCCCCTGGCTTCAAGGGGTTAATCTTTAGCCTATGATAAAAGTATAAAACCAGCTCTGGCCCCTGGGTGTGTGGGTTTGAAGTAGGGACCCGAGTCAGCAAGTTGCTCGTCCATGTGTCTATATTAGACCCTCCTCGGAAGCAGCCAAAATGGTTCCCAGCCACCTCAGAGGAGATCTGGGAGCAACGGGCACTTTCCAAAAGACAATCAAAGGCTGCTTTCTATGCAAAAAAGCACTTGACACTATTCTGCCAGCTCTTTTACAGAGGGGCAGATGGTGCCAGYGAGTAGCTACTAGCCATGGGCTTCTCCGCAGGCACCCCTGGATACCCACCTGCCAGCCCAGAGCTTTCAACACCTTGCTGGAGATGCTGATCCACCCTTGCAAAAACACCCCTGTTGCTCCCTGCCCTCCACATGTACTCTGGCCTTTCTGCAAGCTGCGGTGTCTGGAAAACTTTAGCCAAAAGCTCTCTGCAGCGCCAGAGTCCCTGTTATTTTCTTTCTCGGAGAACGACTCACAGCTGTCCCTTGCATGCAACAGGGACGGCRGCGGGGATGCAAGCTCGGCTCATGCTGGGGGGAGCCTTGCTCATGAAAGCTGCGGGATCCTTCAGGATTTCTTGGCACTCTGGGGGCAACCCCAGCGAGCCTTTGGGTCCCTGCCATAGACATCGGCAGGGAGCAGCCCCAYAATCTGGGTAGTCCCGACGGTGAGGACATCTCTACCCCTCCTCCCTCCTTGGGATCCCTCAAGGCAGCTGAGTCGGAGGATGTTTAGGACCCAGGCTGTGCGGCTCCTCCCTTTCAGGTCTCTTCAGGGTTATTGCTTGGTGGGAGGTAGGTTCAGGGCTTGATGGTATGAATGAAAGAGAGACAGGAAATCTGGACTGAAAAGCTCAAACTGGAATAGCTCGCTTGTCTCCAGGCAACAGGCCTGACGCAACCACTGGAAAAAGAAAAAAAAAAAGAAGTCCCTTAAATAAAAAAAAACACACACASAGAGATTTCTGAAGCGAGACAGAGACAAGGATGAGACAGTCTCCTGGAGGCACTGGTGACACTGTTTTGCAAATATCAAGTTGGAGACCCCGGGAGGAAGCAGCGAGTCAAGATGTCCGTGGAATACTCCCTGTGACTCGGTTCCCGGTAAGTTTGTTTCTCGCAATGGCTCAGCCATGCTGGGGCTGGGGTGAAGCACTGCCTCCTGGGGACACCCAGGTAAATCCAGGACAAGAGCTGTCTGAGAGCTGTCTTGCGCAAGGGGGGGRCCTCCAGCTTTTCTAGCCCTGTGGAAGTGGGGAGCAGTAAGGACTTGGTCCCTGGGGAGCACCTGGGTGGAGGCAATGGGGACCCTCTGCCCCATGAAGTTCAGCATCCCTTCCTACATGTTGGGGCTGAGGGCTTGCATTGTCCTCTTGGCCGCAGTCTCCTGCCTTGCTGAAATCCCCTCAAGATGTCCCACACTATGGCACAGTGCTGATGGGGGCAGGCTGGAAATCCGGGCAGGGTGTGAGCCTCCTTGCAGTGCTCTCAGCCGGAAAGGTGTAGAGCTACCTAATCACCTTCAGGGGGATTTTTCTGTGCTAGTTGGGGTGTAATGGAGCAGAGTCTGGCCCCTGTTCAGGACATTCACCTGTTGCTCCCTTTGCCCCCTCTCCGAGACGAGCAGGAGCCCTGGAAGGGTTCGTTGGCGTGCTCAGTGCAGACATRATGGGATAAAGCATGGTGGCCTTGCAGGGCGTAGCTGCCTTCAATTTTTGAAACAGGCACTGCGTGTTGAGCAGAGCAGGTTTCCACCTGCTCGGGTCTGGCCCATGCAGCTTACGCTAGCACTGAGGGAAGAGGGAAAAAAAAAYCAGCCAGAACTTCTTCAGAGCCCTTTATAACATCTGGAGGCTGTTTACTGAAATAACACCCCTCCGAGTGCATGCATTTGTGCAACCCCAGCCAGCGCACCCCGGTGCAGCGWGCCCCCCTGCACGAGCCGTGCGTTCGCACCACACAAAAGCACATCTTGCAGCCGGCACCCTTTCAAATCCAGGCACGCAGACACCTCTCCCACAATTCCCACCTGCGCAGGGCTAAGGAAACCTCTCCCTATTTTTCTGTGCTGCTTCCAGTATTATTTGGCGCCGCTCTGCCCTTCGGAGCCTTTCTGCATTAGGTACCTTGGTATATTGGTTTTCATCTGTTTTATCCCTATAAAACAAATGAAAACCAAGAGTCCTTTTCCCGCGAGGGCAGCTGTGTCCGGCTGGTAYCACATCACCGCGGCTTTGTCTGCTCATTCCCAGTATCTTACGGATTTGCCACTTTTCAGTGGGAACAAACCCTTTCTGGCTGCTGTGGGTCTCCTCCCTGCCAGCCGTCATTTCAGCATGCTGGTCCTGTTGCTGTTATTTGTGTTTCAGATCTCCTCCACTTTCAAATGCCCGTTGAAACGTTACCTCTTTGGAGGGGATCGATACAACAGAAAAAAAGAGCAGAATGGGAGGAAYGTGGCTTCTCCCGTGCTCTGGGCTTGTAACAGCTCTGCAGCCATTAGGTGTTTGCAAAATCTGGCAAGGAGACACTGCAGAAAGAACAAATCAGCCTCGTAGAAATTTGGTCTTTTTAGGGGGGGAGGGATGGGGTGGGGATGCTTACTACGTGCTTCTTTTATATATATTAAATAATAACAAAGCGTAAGACAGATCGGCATTGCAAGCACCTAGGAGAAAGCAGGTTTGAGTACAGTGCTTGGATGATTAGCACCCGGGCGGCTGTTTAGGCGAGTAATTGGATGGGACAAGGAGCATGTAAAGGGGATTAGGGCAGCCAAAGGACTGACCCCCRTCCCCTGATCACTTTAACTTGGAGCCTGGGGGGTCTCAAGCAAGTGCTGGCCCCTGACGCTACAGGGGCTTGAAGGGGCTCAGTGGCGGCAGAATGAATCTCAGCGAAGCCAGAAAGAGGGTTTTTTTTCCTAAAATATACCCTTCAGCCTGCTGCTTTCTATGCTGCATTTAGGGAAAAATAACTCCATGTGGCAGTCTCCTGGGAAGAGAGCATTTCTCAGCCTGATCTGGCTCAATCCCAAGGAGCCCCAGCCCTTCACATTACTCGCAGTACRGTGGTACTGGTACAGAGGTCCCTGCCTGCTCTGCATGCTCTTCTCTTTGGTGAAACGCAGCTATGTTTGGGGTGGCAGCAGGGAAAACAGGGGAAGGAAGTAGCTCTGAYAAATCACAGGTGCTTCAGGAGCATTTTAGGCGCAGACTAGGCCTGCCCTCTCCATGATTAGCTCCCAAGACCTGGAGATCCCAAGATCTGCAGGAATTCTGGGGTAGCACATGGAAAAGCAACTTCTGCTTATAGTCCCTGGCTCCCTCTGGATTTCCACTGGCTTTGCCAGGAGATGGCTAGCATGGATCGGATCTCCTCACCAAGAAGGTGTCAACTGTCCAGTTCTGTTAAATCACTTTCCCTCTTAGGATAAAAATACCTTGTTTCAGYGGATGGGCTGAGAGTCAGTGCTGCCTCTCTCTTCCATGGCTGAAGGGTGGGCTGAATCTCCAGCTGCTGTGAYATCTCCCAGTTTGCCAAGGTTTCCCACTCATTGAGGGATTGTTCTGCAGGGGTGTCAAACATCTGGCAATGCCTGGGTTGAGGGGAGCTAGGCTGGTTTGAAAATGGAGCTGTCAAGGTCCATCAAAATCAGACATCAGTCTCAGGTCTGCTTCCTTGATGGAGCCTGACCAGTTTCCATGTGGCAGAGGCAGGAGGAATCAGCTGTAGCTAGGCAGGAAGGGACAGATAGATGTATCAAAGCAGTTTCTGACACTGTCACTGAGGCTTGAAAACAGCAGGGAAACTTAGGGTAAGGAGTACAAACTAGTTCCTACTGCCATCAGCATCTGGAGTCGCAGGACTCGTATGCGCTTGGGTCAGGCCCAGGGTGGTCTCCGACCTTTGAGGGAACAGGACACGTGCTCTGAGAGYGGCTTGAACAAACTCTGCCTTTTTTTGTCCTCAGCAGCTCTCCACATTTGCAGCCTGCCCTGCCTTCCTAGGCTCTGGGGGAGAAAAGGAGCTGTACTGTACAATGCCAGCATGACCATGGACCGTTGCCCACTCCAGTGCAGCTAAGGAGGGGCCTCATAGCTGCAGACTGTGCCTACAGGACAGGGATAGTCCCCTTACCTCCCCCCTTGGCACCTCTTTGCATCTCTACTCTGCTTTTCTTGTCTATTAGGTGGACAGGATGCAGTTCCCTGCGGCTCATYCCTCCTCTCTTCCTTGCATTGGTTGAGTTTTTGTGTTTTTTCCAGGGGGCATTTGGCCAGAAAGAAGTGTTGGGGGAAATCTTCATCTACTACAGATCATACATGACTGGAAAACCCCTTTTCTTCACCCTTGTCCACATAAGTCTGGGAATGACACATCCTAAGATGCAGCCCTTCTGCTCACCTTAGCATCTGAGTCATCTGAGAGGTCCTTGGGTTTTATTCCTGACAATAGACTTAYAGGAATATCAGTTGCACTCAGGATCCCATTAAATGAGTTGCTTTACCAGTGTCAGCCCACAGTGTRGGGCTGTGGTGTGACCATCTCACAAAACCAGCCCCAGAGCCTTGCAATATGGATCATCACAGGGACAGAAACTCACAACTTGGCTCACAGCAAGACCACTTAAGGTCAGTTTGGAAGCTGTCTCCAGACCTGCCTAGTACTAGTAAATACAATACTATCAGGACTGTGGCAATGACATTCAGTCAGCTCTACAACCTAAATGTTAGCATGGCCCCTGCCACAGTCTGGTCCAGACTAACTAGTGTTCTGGACCAGGTCAGTAGCAAGAAATTCTCTCTCTCTCTCTCAAACAGGGTGGCTGCATTCAAGCTGCTTTTTTGGGATARTGATAGTTGACCTGTGCCAAAATTGCATCAACATGGATGATAGAGGGACAGTGCTTGGGTCTCCCCTGTTTTTTTTTTTAATATATCAGGCTGGAAGTTTGGTTAGCAGGCTTGTGAAGGGACACAGTCAACATAGGTAGCCCTCCAGTGATGCCAGACCAGGACCTGCATTTCGTGCACTCCTGCTTACGATGCCCAACTTGGTGACTCYGTTGTCCTCATCTTGCTCTGAAAGAAAGGCCAAGCAAAACACAGCTGAGTATGGCACACCCCTCATTTGTTTTACCCCCTTGGATCCYTGTCCCCACAGGAAGGTGCCCAGCACTCCCTCTGCTGTCACAGTGGGATTAGGCATGGGCAGTTTGTTGGTGGAGACCCCAAAACATCTTGCGTTTTGGCAGCCTGGGGGTGATAGGGAAGCAGCCAACATGAAGACAAGGGCACCCTCTGGCACGAATGCTTAGCAAGGCCAGAAGATCCCCCTGGGCAGGTGCAGACAGGATCAAATTCCGTGACAGATTCAGGATTTGGCTGCCCACAGCTGACACCATAAGCATCCCTGTCCATCCTGTCTCTTGGCTGTGCCTACTAGGTTGAGAGCATCTCATCCTCAGGGCATTGATTTCATCAGGGGCTTCTGTCTGGAGGGAGTCCAGGCTTCAAGATCAGGCCCCTGGAGTGACCAGTCTTGCTGGTATCTTCTCCTTTTGGGTGGGGGGGAGGGAAGYTGAAAGTCACTTAGGGACAAGCAAGAAGGGCATTTGGGAACCAGATCAGTTTTATGCGGGAGCATAGTTACAGAAACCAGTCATACAGCCRCGAAGTCACCAGAGTCCATGCTGCATAACCTCTCACCTCCTTAGGAAGGTTATTTTGGCRTGGAGAAAGGAATTATTCAGCAACAGTATCCCTGCATGAAAACCACCGGCTCCAGAGAGCCGACATGTCGGCCTCTCCTGAGTATCTTCTTACCTTGTCCACGTCCCCCGGGCCTCGGCAGTGCTGCTGCCTGGAGGATGCTCTGGAGCCCCAACTCACTGCGTGCAGCAGCCAGGGAGGCGGTGRTGGAGCTGGAGTCCTCCCGTACTCCATTGCTATGGCAACCCCCTTGCAAAAGCATCTCCTCCTTGCTGCCCGCTGCCAACCTGCTGCAGACCAGCCGGCAGGGTCCCGGCTCCCAGCTGTCCTTGGCATGATGCTTGTGAAGCTGAGCCAGTGCTGGTTAAGAAATCAGGCAGTGCTGGGGAGAAGAAGATGGGCTGAGTACTTGTCATTGTCCTCTCTTTCTACCTGTAAGTCAAATGTGCACCCGGACTGGCCATTTTGCTCATGAAAAGAGAATATCACCAGTTGTTCACCTGCTGCTGCTGCTGGAGCAGCATATCAGGGTAYCTGATTATTCCCTACTCTGCTACCCTGCAAGGGTCAGCTATCTTTGCCATCCCCGTCTTTTAGGCTTCAGGAAGGAAGGCAAAATCCGCTCTCACCCCATCGGGCATGTACACACTGTATCATGTCAGTCCCCCATCTCTCGACTCCATCTCTCAATATCCATCTTATTTTTTCAGGCTGCCATTTCAGCTGCAGGGTCCATCTCACTCACAAGGACCTAATGCAGGAGGTTTTCAGATGTCTCCATCCCAGCTGCTCACCTCAACCTGTCCCATAATCGCAGAAGAGCTTGGAGAGCTAGAGGATGTTGTTGGCAGGTGCAGTTTACTTTAGGGTTTCCATTGGTAGGGTCGAGCGGTRTTTGCATGGCCCATGGGGCTATGAGGTTTGCAAATCCAGAAGTAAATGCCTGCAAACAGTCAGGTGAACCATATCCCAGACACTATGGATAATAAGGTATATCCCTGCACAGATTATAGTCAGAGCATAGGCACCGAGATGAAATGGAGACATTTGAAGACACAGGAGGCTGATTTCTGTTAGTCTCTGAAGATCCTCAGAGCTTTTTTTCAAAGGCCAGTTGCATGCACTGCGTATTTAGCAAAAGGGAAACTGAGGCACAGAAGGGGCTAAAGTGTTTTTTTGAAGATCATTAGCAGGCCAGACTATGACCACCATCCTGCTTATCACATGCCAGAATAAGGGTCATCCACAGTCCCACAGGTACCCCTTCATCCTGCAAAAGGAATTCCTTCAGGCTGGGCTTTGTCACATACTGCAGCTCTTTTTTCTTCTCAGGGACTAGATGAGCAGAATGCTACAGACTCTTACAATCACTGCTGCTCTTCTGCATAAATAAACAGTATTAGGATAAACTAATGTCCATTAGGAACAGTCAAGGCAGAGGAGTAATTTGTTCTCTGCACCTCTGTCTTAGCTAGATGTTTTATTTATTCTGTTTTTTTCCTCCACTCTCAATCCTCAGTGTTTCTTCCTTCTTTTTTCCTTTCTTCTTCTAGACTTCTTGCTGTTCAGTGTGTGGCCCTCCAGAGCACTGAATACCCTTAGCCCTGTTTGAATTTAACAGGTTGTAATTGTGCTGTTCCAGCACCCAGCAAACAACATTGCTTCCTGAAAGGTTCAAAGCTGACCAGAGTTCAGAGCGCTGATAGGAAGGAACAARCTTACAAAACTTTTCAGACACATAAAACTCCTGCCGTGCAAAAGGCTGTACTTAGCATCATTTTGTGCAATCTCTCTTTTGACTGTGAAGAACAGCATCTGAATTGTATTATTTTCTATCATTAGTGAGGAMAAAGCCAAGCTTTTCTCCCAGACCATTCCACCTTCTTCTGCCTTATATTACTTCCCCTAACAYGCCTGCTTTGCAAGGGGATGTTCACCATGGCTCTTTTGACCTCTGCTTTAATGCATAATGCATRGGCAGAGACATGTGTGGGTGTGTGACGGGGAACAGGTCTGCGGCATCTGCTTCAAGGATGGAGAAATGGCTGCAGTGTGAAGCTCTGGTGGCAAATAGTGCTGTTGCATCTGGCTTCCTAGAGCAGAGGACTCCTCATGAACTGTAAAAGTTGCACCTGGCTGGGGAAAGGGGAAAATTAGCTGTCCCGACCTGCAAACTCGCAAAAGCCAGGCCCCAGGACATGTGAGCTAGGTCAATCTTGGCATGGTGGGACTTCACATCCAGTTTGGTTTGATAGCTCTGGTTTAGCTCCATCTGGCTGCGTGCTTCTGCTGCTCCCTTTGCATTGTACCTAACGATCTTGTAGCCTGCAGGGTAGGGTAAGCTCACTCTTCTGATGGAAGTCTAATTCAGCAAAGATACTGAAGGGTACTGAAGGGTTTTTTGTTGACTCATTTACCCAAACTGGCACAGCCTAAGCCTTCRGGATAAATAAATTTCCTGCAAGGAAGGGCAAAAACACATGGGCAAATGTGCCAGGTGGAGACAGGAGTAGGCCCTCACCATTTGGGTATCAATCTCCTATTTCGCTTAATTAGGCATGTCAYGAACCTACTAGCAATGACTAGTAATGTCTAATGAAGACAAATCAAGAGTTAATCACTTAAATTCCCTTGCTCAGCCTGGGCTAGAGGAACATTGAGCCTGGGGCAGAGAGTCTAGGAGAATACTGTTGATTTGAGCAACAAGTCAGATTTGTTTCTGCAAACTAGCTAGCTCTCAGGCAGCAAACAGGTTTGCATTTCAGCCTCTCATACAGAAATTTTTCACACGCTTACCACTTTCAGATCTCTTTCTACAGTAGATCTTTGACCCAAGTCCAAGGTATTGATAGGAAATCAGAGGCAGCTCCCTTGTGTTGTTTTTGAGTTTGGGCAGGCTGAGGAACAGACATTCCTATTTAGGGAGAATCTCTATAGAGAGTTAAAGGAAAGTTTCGTGTTGCACCAGGGAGGAGGTGAAGGATGGATTGGAAGGGTGCCACTTTCAGAGCAGAAAAATCAAATCCATCATCAGCTCCAGCAAGTTTTGGAACAGGGAGGAGAGGTGCATTGCTCACAGCAGGGTCGCAGCAAAGGGACCGCTCCAGCTGCCGTGGTGCTTTCAAGGCTCCGTGCTGTAAACGTTAACCTGACTTATACCCCGAGCACAAATAGCAATAACTACTTCTGCTCTGAGGATTTTATACATACAGAAGACACAAGACAAAAAAAGTCTGTAGGGGCTCTGCATTGTAGTTGTGGAGTTCCAGAAATTCAGCCCTACAATAGATATATTATCCCTGTTAGGGACTGCCAAAATCAGCAACCTGATAGGGAGCTGCGGCTGTYTCACCTCTATGGGGCTGCTGCATTTGGCAGCTCCTGCGAATCCTCATCTCAGTGTAGGGAACAAAAACTCAGAGGCAAATCCTTTAAAATCTTTAAGTGTTTCACTTTATTGATTYTAGCGGGCTAGAAGTAGCCTGTTGAACTTCTAGGCAAGTGAAATTCATTGATATGCCCTCAGCTTTGCAGAGCATCAGTTCAGGAGCTGGCATATAGTCTGACTCTCCAAAAGGGCAGCACTCTGCATTTACCTCCACGTGATCTTTTGTCAACAAAAAAAAAAGAATATTGTTGCTGCTCCAGAAGTGAGAATTGTTGGCTTCAACCTGATATAGTGTCTCGGTTTGCTCCTGCTCCCCGTAAAACTCTCATTAACATAAATAAGAGCAGGAACAAGACCGCAACATGACTAATTCTCCACCTCCAGACTGTCTGTGTGTACATTATCAACTATTCATTCAGCTCATGTTCCTGCACACAACTGTGGGATAAATCTTGCTCTCTGTTAGTGTTTATTTTAAATTGAATCTTCTTACTGAAAAGGTTTGAGAGGCATAATTATGGTCTAGATTTCAGAATTACACGTGTCTTTGGGGGCGTAAATAGAAGGAAAAAGAATAGCTGAGTAACTCATATTACTGTGTTTTAGTGCATCCAGCTAGAAAACTCCGTACATCCTGACTGATCTTTCTGGGTATGTTACCAGGAAGGCAAAAAGTATTTGGTTTGTATTATACGTGTATATGAGACAAGATCTATTCCCAGCTCAGCCACAGATGAACGTGTGACCTTGAGAAAGTCTCTTCTCTGATCCTTCCATTGAATAAATGCAGAAGCTGGTGCACTTAGCTCTTGCAGAGTTGCTCAAGTCTTTTGTCTCTCAGGGTCTCATGGAGACAGGTATAACTAGCCCAACTTTGCAGAGAGGGAAACTGCAGCACAGAGTGTGAACATAGTTTCTCTGAGCCCATGTGTGATGTCCAGAGGAGAACTTGGGATGAAAACTCCTGGTTCCTGAGTGCCAATCCACTGTCAAGGTGTTTTTGAGACTCTACGCAGCATCTTGCCGTGCTCAGAAACCCACGTAGTGTGAGGGCTGCGCCTGTCAGGAGACGTGTGTGTCCAAGAGAGTAAGTGGAAAAGGCCCCCTGGATACACCTGTCCTGGTGAATTAAACAGTGCCAAGACATGAGCACTGCTGCCCCAGCACAGTTCAAGATTTAATATGGGTTAACCCACTTTTTCCRGCTCTCCTTTTGGCTCAAACTCTTGGGAGATGTTTAAACTAAGTCTCGCTTCATCTGTCTCTGTTTTCCCTATCTGAAGAAACTACCAGCCAGAAAATCATCAAAATGGCACATAGAGACCAGGAAATACCCCAACCCCTGCAAACAGCCATTGCTGGCTCTGGAGGACATTAGGTTATGCGATATAGCCCCAGAAGGGCATGTGAACATGTCCTGGCCTTTTTGGAAACCCTTTCACGGCTTCTTGACTTAAGATTGGAGATGTAAGTAACCAGAGCTTCTCTAAAACCTAAAGCTTGTCTGTTCCTGCCCAAAAAGCAGTCAGATAGCTGAGGTGAGGTAACACTCCCTAAGAACAGCTTGGCACTGTGCCTTTTCCAAAGCCCTCACTCCCTCCACTCCAGCCTGCTTGCAGGAAGAGCCATCTCTCCCTTCTCCGTCCCTCTTGCGTCTCATCATCAAAACCAACTCTCTGCCTTTGTTCTAGGTGTTCATCCAGGGCCAGCACGGTGCCTGAAAGGGAGACCCTGTTGATGTGGCTGTCCTCCAAGGGACTGTGTCTGGCACACCGCAGGAGTGCAGGCGAGCAGGCTTGGCTCTGAGGATTTCCCACTCCAGCTCTTGTCCTTTTCAGCCCACCTCTATGCTGTTTGACACCCAGAGATGTCTCTCCCTAAAATCCAAATAGAAGAGGCATTGGAGAGCACAGACACCAGCTCAGGGGGTGCTGTTCCTCCCGATGATCACCTGAGGAGCCTCAAGGCATTGACGGAGAAGCTGAGACTGGAAACCAGGCGCCCGTCCTACTTGGAGTGGAAGGCAAAGCTGGAGGAGCAGGCATGGAAAAGCCCCCAGCCAGCTGGAGAGGAAGAGGTGAACGAGGCCAAAAAGACCACAGAGGAGACTATCCCTCTAAGGAAAGTGCAGCTACAGCTCAGTGGGAGCTCTTCCCAGGACAAGGTGACTCTTACCTCAGGGAAAATAGGTGATTTTGAGAGCATCGATGAAGCTTTGACTTGGCTCAGGAAGGAGCTGGTAAGTGGTTTCCTGTCTCTGTTAGACTGTGCTCTTCCAAAAGAAAAAAAAAGAAAGAATAAGAATACAAGTGATTCCTTGTTCCCTCTTGTCTTCAGCCACAGGTGAAAATGCAACAATCAGTCATTGCTTTTTCTGTGGCTGGCAGGAGCAGGAGCAGCCCAAGGAAGGGAAAGGTGCATGGCAGAGCATCTGTAAGGATCTAAAGTCCAAGTGTTTGCCTAATAATTCACTGCCTTCTTTTAAACTCATATCTTYCTGGGGTTTCTAACATCCTGTAGTAACCTGCTACCTCTAGTTCATTTCTGCACTGTGGGACCAAATGTTTCCTTTCGTCTGAAGCTGTTGTGGAATCCTCATGTTGTAATAGTATAATAAGTAAAAAAATTATTCTTTCCTCCGCTGTATGCATGATGTTAGAGSCTTATCTCAGACCCCTCTTCAGCCAGTCTTTATAGGTTCATTGTCTATTGAGTCCTTCATTAGAAGGTTCATTAGTTTGCCACCTCCATGTCCCAACTTTGGTCCCTGTATTACACATAYTGGACATTTATTTCTGGTAATTATGAAGTAAAAGGTACTTGTAAGGTGAGACGGCAGCTGCCTACAATACGCTGTCAGGGTAATGGTTTCAGCTGTTACAGTTGGGGACACGAAGTCCGACTGTCARTAGGGATGAAATTGGAAGGACTGGAGACCTCCCAAAGTGAGAGGAAGGCTGGTGGTTTTTTGAGGGGACAGTRCTAGTGGGAAGGCCAGAACTGTGCCACAACCTTCACTGCCTTCCTCCGTGCACTTTGGTGGGAGGAGAAAATGCTATTCCAGGAGATGAAAACAAGACACAAATGCTATGYCTATGCTAGGAAAATAAACAGAGCCAAGGCACGGGTCCTGATTTTCTATATGTCAGGTTGCCGTCACGGTCCTTGGCACATATTTGTCCTGGGCCAACCAGCCTTGATCCAGGCAGCTGCCAACCCAGTTCAGCAATCAGCACAGCCTGAGGACAGGAGGAAGACTGATAGCAGTATGTCTCTGTGATTCTGTGATTTTCTGGAGGCCRAGGGAGGTTAATAGCACAGACACGGCTGTATCGCAGCAGCTGCTTGAGCCCTGGTGTTCTTCACAAGTGTAGATGCAAGTAGAGAGACTGAGTGGTTTTCTCCAGGTTGAAGAGTAGGTGCCACAAGCCCCCCACCTCCCCTGCAGTAACCACTGATATTTCCTTCTTATTGTAATGAAAAMAGTTTAATTATATGGCCCAGGTGCCTGGGAACCAGATATAAGTGATATCATGTGACTGTTTCTGTTGTCTGTTTGCTTGCGACTCCCATCTCTATTTGCAAYGGTCCTGAGAGCAGCAATATCTGCCACACTGAGGGTCCTTCAAGACTGGGAAAGTGCATGTGGTTCAGATGCACTTGTGCAAATGTTCTYGTGCAAATGTTTTGCTTTTGATAAGCACTAAAAGTCTTTGAGGAAAACTTCTTATGCAAACTAGTAACTAATATATTTTTWAAAAGTCTCTGCAACCCTCACTCCAAAGAATATTTGTCAACTTTTTGTTGCTGATGCTCTATAGCCCAGCTAGACTGATCTGTAGATTATTTACAGAAGTCATTTGGAATGTCACCATTTTTGGTAATTTGAAATGTTTCTCAGGACCTTGTCTTTTGGAGATGAATACAGTACTTTCAGGAATCTAGCAGTACTACAACAAGTTTTGAGCTGATCTCCCAAATCATTCAGTGCTATGGAGAATATCAGCTCTTGATGTCAGACTAGGATTGAGGTCCATGCTTGCAWCTATGATGAAATCTTAAATTCATAGTGTACTTGGTGTAAAACACAAGATCTCCATCTCCAGACCTCAAAAGGCAGTAAGGAGCATATTTCCCTTCTCAGAGCCCCAGCTTTAAACAGTTTTGGTTTGTTCTTTGGGATTCTGCCCATAATGGAAGTATAAATTTTCCTGGAGCCTGATTCTATCCTTTAGACTGGGGTGTGGTATATAAACCACCATTTGCTGAAAATTAAAGTTTAAACTTATTAAAAAAAAGCAAAGCAAACCCTAACTGTTCCTCACTTTCCATTTTCTTTTCTCTTAATTATACTAGTCTTCACTGGATCTGGATGTGACTCATGTAATTTAGAACAATTTCACCCAAAGAGAGAGCATGCATCTGACTGACCGCACAACTAAATAGCTATGTTGGAGGCACTGTTGTTGGGTAACAGCTGTCAGCAGACAGTCAGAACATAGCTCATCTGTAGCTTACCAGTATGAGGGAAAACAAAGATGCATTTTACGTTATGTTTGAAGGATGAAACCCAGATCCTGTTGGAATAAATGAGCAGGCTTCCATTCACTGCAAGACAGCAGGACTTCAGGGCTGAAGCCCATCTCGTTTACTATTGGCACGTTACTAAAGCAAATGGGAATCCTTTGGAGCAGGATATGGTTATGTCTAGGTGTCTACATCTGTTAAAGCAGGAACCAAAGCCAGAAACRACAGCATCCCTCAGGTAACACTCTGCTCTGAGCAGCTAGGCAGGACTCCAGCACCAGACCCCTCAGGTAGGGCCAGCCTATGAAGTGGGGAATGAATTCTTCTGGTCTGGTTTAATGTATGGCACCAGAGGCCTGGGAGCATCACGTAACCCAGCCTCATCCCAAGCAACCAGGTATAAAAGTAGCATAGCAGAGGAGAGAACATTTATACCAGCACAAACAGTGCCAAGACCTGCTCCCCTGTTACTGGGAGTGGGCCCTGGTTGTGGACCCTGCCCCAACTCATAAACTATGCCTGGAAGTTATCTGAGTCAGCGGTAGCTGGTTGGAGTCAAAATTGTGCCAAGACTATGCTAACAAAATAAAAGAACGGCCAAAGTCTAGAGTCTGTACCACACTCTGCCTCTGTTTACCAGCAGAGACAAAGCTAGTTTGAATGTCTCGGATAGCTTCCTCGATTGCTTCCAAAAATGATCCTGTAGTCAGAGCTGAAGCACAACTGTGTCTTCCACACTGTCCTCCACTGCAAGGCAAATTCTCCCCCAGTCTATGGAGCTTGTCGTTAGAAGTCAGTTTAGAGTATGTAGGGTTCACTTACCCATGAAATGGCAAAATTCAGTGCATGTGGAGACTTCTACCCAGGAAAAAAGGATACCAGTGCGTGTCCACACTGAACAAAGTRCAACAGTCCCAGGACATGAGCATTGGAGCTTCATCACTCACTCTGCACCATTGCTAGCACAGCCTCCAGCATGATGTAGGCTGGGTTGGAGCAGCAGGTTGGCCTCACCACAGTTTTCATTTGTGCTGATTAGGACCCTGCCAAACAGTTAAATCTTCAGGAGTTTGTACATGCTGAGGACCATTCCCTACGGACAACTTGGTTGAGACCACCTTTTTTTGAAGGCTAAGTGAATTTAACAGTACATATATGGCCAAACTGTCAGCTGGCCATAGTGCTRCAGGATGAGCTCTCGCATTAGTTAGCTATCTAGCAAAGTGGTAGTCCAGGAGTGTCCAGATTTAAAATTGAAGTTTCCTGTTACTCTCAGTCCACACAAAATGAGTTAACAGTGCTGCAAAGGATTTGCTTTAGTGCCTCCAGAGAAGATCAGGTGCTGACTACTCATGTGCTGAAGTGAAGATAAGGACAAACCCAAGGTCTTACGGGGGATCTGTTGTTCTTGATCTTTATCCCCACAAGACCTTTCCCAGGGCCTGATTCTGTGTCTCACACATTAAGGCCTGGCCCCAGTTTGCAGGATTGACATATGCCTGCTGAGCTCCAGCCAGCAGCATCAGCTGGGATCTGCTGAGAATCCAGTCTTGAAAAGCTGATTTATTCAGACATGCAAATTCTTGCTCTTGTTTTTGCACTGAGAGGCTCTGTGTACAGAGGTACAAGCAAATTGCAGCACTCAGCATGTGTTGAAGCACTCAGGGGCTGGGAAACTTCTTTTGCTAACACTCTGTCTCTTCTTTGCCCTCTTGTTTGCTTTTGCTCTGTCAGATGAGGCCACTCTTCACTAGTGTTGAAAATAAGGCCATCACCAGCCAAGACAGGCAAGGGCCTCCAAAATGGGCTATGTACAGACTAGAAGAGCATCTGGAATGCCAAATCTCAGATTGGAGGAGCAGTCCTGGGAGATCTCTGGTGCACTATAGAGAGTAAAGGGGATGAAAGATCCAAGGATCAGAGTGGTCAGACTGTGTTTTCTTGTTTTTGAAATTTGACAAGATAATTTTTTATCAGCTCTAAAAATGAGACCTCAAAATCCTCATTTTCCTAAATGAATAGAAGTGGTTAAACAACAGAACTCCACTGTGAATTTGTACGGCTTAGGACAGTTCTGACTTTAGTCCAAGAGGAAAATATTTTTTTCTTCCTGAATTTTTCCGGTATTTGGCACTGAAATTAGAGGAGTATCAGCCAGYACATAGGACAGACTCTTTAAAAGAGACCCAAATGTCTGATGTTTTCTCCTGGGAAATCACAAAACGTCTCTGTCCAGTTGGTCAGTCATTTAGAAAGGTCTTACCAGTGTTTATAGTTCATCAGACTGATTAAGAACCAGACTTGAGTGCTACTGAAGTCCCTGGGAATCTTTCYAATGGATTCAGCAAGAGTTATATTGGATCTTAATAAAGCAGTCAGCAAAGGTGTCTGCATTTGGTCAGGAAAACACTTGTTTTGCTTTAAGCTTTGTTTGATCTTTGGAAATAAAAAGGACTGGCCTCCTGGGAGCAGCTGTTTCTCACCAGTCCACCCCGCTGTGCTTCGTGGACCTCACATTGGGACTATGGCCATGGAACACTTTTCTTCTGGGAGGAGGTCTAGAAGAGCTCCACACCTCCTCTCTTACCTGGTGTGCTTTCTGCTGCTATATCCGCCCTGTAGTACGCTCAGGGGAGATGGAGCAATGGCAGTGGGAACTTTCAGACCCTCCAGTGAATGACCATACAGTGTACAGTTGAGATAAACCTGGAGACAAGTCTGGGCTACATCCTAGRCCACATCTATTTGGTCTAAGCCACCTAGACTGGACAAAAGGCAAGGATGCATCCAATTTTTTTTTCTCTCTCTCTCCCTATTTTACACATCCTTGGGAGTCTATAAACAGGAAGAAAAACAGAAAACAGAAAACCTTCCTGGGTTCATAAGAGTTGCTCAGTCAGACCGTTGTGGTCTAGCTTTGTGATTTGGTCTAGTAGCTGCAGTAGCTCCTCTGCCAGGAAGCAAGGATGTCTGGGTTAGGTTGTTTCTCTTGCCAAAGGAAGTTCAAACCACCAGCTCGTGAATCCCAATGAGTGCTCTAGCTACACAGTTTTGCCTGCTGGAGCAGGGCTAGTATGCAGAAAGTGGTGGGAGGAGGCAGAAAATGTAAAGAAGCAACTTGCCTATGTGAACCTGAAACTGTTACTGCATTTGGCATGTAAGACTCGAAGGAGGCAAAGTGCGTGGCTTCTGCAGGGTGTGCCCTGTGGGTTTCTCTGGAGCATTGCACAGATTGTGGGCGATCATGCCATTGTCCCATACAGATGAACTGCATCGTAGTGACTGTTTAAACTGAAAATCCACGACTTCCCATGATGTGGACGTTATAATCCTATTATTTCTTTCCAGGAAGCTTTGTGGATCTTTGCTGACCCAACAGTGCTCACTAATCATTAATCATTTATAGCAATGTTCTTGTCCTTGGCCTTGGTGGCTTATATATTTCTAATACTCTTGAAGAGTGTCTGGAAAACAGAAGAAGAATGACAATTTCTGGGTTCTGACCCAAATTCTGCTGATATTCTGGGTGGTTTGGAACAAATCACATCACTTTCTTCTGGATTGCCCAATCTTGGCTACATGTAGTGTCACCTTCTCAGACTCATACATCCCATCCAGCAAAGCCACACAGCCATAACCCAGCTTCCTGCCCTTGTAAAGCAGAGATGCAGAGACCAACCAGGTCTGCAGCCYTGTCAGGGCCTAAGGAATTGGAGATCATCCAGTAAAGATGCTGCAGCATGCTGATGGTCTGATTCACAGAGGGGCAGGACTTCCAGGCAGGTGCAAATCCTTCCACAAGGGAGAGCTGAACCAGAGAGAGGCTTAGGCATGCTTGTCACAACTCCACMACACTGGGAGGGTTGGAAAGAACAAGACCGCTGAGGGATGACAGACTTTTTGCAYCTCGAGCCAACTCTTGGCAATGAGCGGGAGGAGCAAGAAATGGTCATTCCGCCTCCTTTATGCCCCCACAGACATGCCTCCYCCCTAAAGCTGTCACCATACAAGGCACTTCTGAGCTCTCAGGAAGCTGAGAGGACTCCTAAAGGGTCCAAGTAGTGGCAGCCTTCRTCTCCCATGCCATCTCCTCATTGTGTGCGTAATCTTTTAGTCAGCCATTACCAGGCTTTGTGCCTCTCCCATTCTCTCTTCTTTCCTCTGACAAAGAGAGGCAGCTCCCCTTAATGGAGACCATCCAAAAAGTCCCAGTCCTAGCTCCAACAGAGGGAAGAAGGGGACATTATCTCTCTGGGAAAGTGCTGTCTGTGCCAGTCCATGCATGGTGTACCTCTCACACATCGCCCCTACTTCCCCATTCAGCCAAGGAGCATGATATTCCTTGGCACAGTCAGTAAGAGCTGTCTAAGAAAACAGCCTCTTTTGATCAACGTCGTTGTGTCCTGAGGGTGATTTTGCTTCCTGTATCTCAGTGGACAATGCAGCATTATCCCCATCTTACAGACAGGCCAGCTGGCCAAGTGGATGAGGAAGAAGCTGGTTTGGCAAACTCAAGGATCACCAAGTCAGACAAGCAGAAAGGAAAGACGATTGGAGGTGTGAGCTCCTGGAGGGTACAAGAAAGAATCTGCTACCACACCACAAACAGCTTTGCCTCCGGGCTAGCACAAGAGCAAAACAGCTTCCTAGAAACACACAGAAAGCAAGAAGTGTTCAAAAGTTGAACAACTGCCTTGCAGAGGAAAAATAGAAATCTCCAAGTCACTTTCCTCACCACAATGACCTACTATTTCATTTTTAAGTCCTTTTTATTTTTTTTAATCTCACTTTCCTCAAAAATCTTTAATGGAAGCATTTATGGACATTTCTGTATCTTGATAAACTGACAAGAAGGAATGCTCAAGGGCCAGTTCAATAGAGGCTGTGATCTCCTTCCYGACAAAATGTCAAGCCTCACCATTCACTGTGAAACAGGAAAAAATGTCTCCAAAGTGATTTTTTCATTGCAATTCATGTGGGAGGAGGAAAACCTGTAGAGYAGCATTGCTCTGCTGGGGGCATGAGTTATGAGGCCTACAAGGCAATAGTGATTTTTCAAAGGTAAATGGCCACAACTCTGCCAACAATGCGGGAGGGAACTTCACTCTGAAATTTGTACAAAGGTGGCTTAATCCTCTCCAGGCAACCGAGACAGAGTCCAATTGCTGGCTTAGAGCGCGCAGGCGAGTTCATCCATGCTGCCTGTATGGCTGCAGCACCAGGAGTGAGAAGAGCCCAGCTTGGATTAACTTTCATTATATTAACGTCAGCTCTCAGCCCAAGCTCAAGAGCAGCATTTCAGAGAGTTCGGGGGTTTCCAGGCCCTGCACAGAATAGCTGGAGCAGAGCCAGGTTTCCCTCTGAGGCATTTTACCCTGCTAGAGCCGCTTCTTCACTTGGCATGAGCCTGCTCGGGCACAGGGCTTTCCTTCGCGATGTCTGGTTGTGCTGAAGCAGAAGAGCAGCAATTCCTCAGGGATCAAAACCAGGAGTCGTGGTAATGAGGAGCTCTCTTCTCACGACGGTTTGGGTCCTGTCGTGGAGACAGGATACTGCACYGGGGCAGACAGAGGACTATTTTCCACCCAGTCTTGGTTCCCCTGGTCTCCAGTAGTTACAGAGAGATTTAAGCCACAGGGTTTGCTAAGAGCTGTTTGACTCATCTCCCACAACACTCTTTTCTTTGTGGCTTTTGTGGTTTCTTGCTTTTTATGAGAAGGGATGTGGGGTGAGGAGTGGGAATTGTGTTCTTGGTATTTACTATTCTAACTCTGCCTACTGCTGTTATCCAGGTAAAGGCTGATCCTTGCTGTGAATCATACCAAGTGCTCACCTCCTTCCTCAGCACCCCCAATAYCCTGCAGCAATAAATTTTCTGGTTAATTATGAGTTTGAATAAAAACAAAACAAAAAAAAGAGCTGTTTCCTTTCATYACATCTGAATCTTCTACCTTTCAAAGTCAAGTGCCAGAGGAGGACAAACCCTCTGAAACGCCTAGCTCATTAGCCTCCAGGACAGTCGCTGTCTCTCCTGTGGGAAACCATCGAGGCCCATCCTGAGAGCCACTTCCAATCAGCGAGACAAGCCACGGGGGAACAGGCAGGGACACGTTCCCAGCTGTCAGGAACCAGCACAACCCCACAGAACTGCACTGATTTATGCAGGCTGGAAGCCCAGTCCAAGTATTTGGGGATCAGGTCTCTGGAGCTCTTTTAATTGGTCCTTTCCACCTCTAATTGCCACTTTTCATTGTGGTTGCTCCCTTATGAGCAAAATTAATTTGGCCTTGGTTAGGGTTGAAATAGGAGCTCTGAAGCCTGTACTGAATGATACTCAAGCCAACACTTAGACAGGACTGATTTTAATTTCAGTTTTATAGCAGGGAGGCAAAAATAAGAATGAATGCTCCTGGAAATCTGACCAAGCACAGACTGCCTTACCATAAAGATTCACCATCCTAAGCACAGATCTGCCTGGGGTGCACTGCTGGCTTGGAAGATGCCAGTCTCCTTCCCATCTCCCCTCCTAGTTCTTTGCAATAGGGCAGCAGCTCTCGCCGAGCTTCTTTTCCCATGATTTGGTGCAATGTCTACTTTAGCTGGGTGAACCATAGGGTTAAAGTTGGTGTGCCCTTGCTAATAGCCTCTTCCCTCCCCACCCTCCATTTTGTGTTTCAGGCAGAAATGCGCCTACAGGACCAGCAGCTGGCGAGGCAGCTCATGCGTCTTCGCAGCGATATCAACAAGCTGAAAATTGAGCAGACCTGCCACCTGCACCAGCGCATGCTCAATGATGCCACATATGAGCTGGAGGAGAGAGATGAGCTCTCTGACCTCTTCTGCGACTTCCCTCTTATGACCTCCTTCAGCCTCTCCACACCACTCAAGCTCATCGGGGTCACCAAGATGAATATCAATTCCCGCCGGTTCTCACTGTGCTAAAGAGGGGGCAGAAGAGGGAAGGATGGGGGAGAGAGAGAGGATTGGGCAGCACAAGGGCTCTCTCCACCTGATGGCTAGCTGCAAAGAGGCCTCAGAGGAGCAGRGGTAATAGCAGCAAACAGAGAACCCATAGCTGGTCTTGGTGGCAGGGCAGAGAAGCAGA
The DNA here is from genome assembly GCF_003343005.1 of Rhea americana. Lineage (NCBI taxonomy): Eukaryota > Metazoa > Chordata > Aves > Rheiformes > Rheidae > Rhea > Rhea americana. Next base: position 999,790 of record NW_028186358.1, on the reverse strand, counting down.
GCTCAGCACTGAGATGGGCCAGAGACGCCTGTAGAGAAGACAAGACCTGCAGGAATCATGCAGAACRTCTGAACCCAGTATACGTACTTAGCCGGCTCCATCGCAAAGTCCTTTCTCCTCCTTCTCCACCCCCTGCAGTAGCTAAGAGGCTGTCACAGCTCCAGTAGGGTTGTTATACTCAGAAATCAAAGGGGAGGTTCAAATATCAGCCACAAAAAGCAAAATCCCTTTTCCCTTCCTCTTTACCTCCTCTCAGGCTAGGGCCATCTTTTCAGAAAATAAGTCACTTTCCTCACTGGATGAGTCCTCGGGCATTGACCCACAGCCTCTGCTGTTCCGAGCACAAGTTGCATTTGGCTATTTCAGGTGTGAAGCTGATTGCCAGTGGAAAAGAGCCCTCTCAGCAAGTGAGAGACTGGGAATTAAATTGTATGCAACCTCAGGAAGTGTTGAGAAGTTGCACTGTTAATGTGCTCTGTTGAGTTCAATATACACTAAATTAATTTTGCTCATGGTATARGTTATGGCCACATCATGGACACATTCATATAGAAACTCCAGCTGGCCAGAGGTTGTCTGTGTGCCCTAGAAATTATATTCAGAGCAACATATGTCCCAGATCTCATTGTCRACAGTGGCCTCAAGACACTGTGTGGTTATTCCCATAAACAGTAAGGCAAAGAAGATAATTTACCTTGCCATGACATCCCACAYCAGAGAAATCATCCCAGACTGACATTCACCCCAGTACCACCAGCGAGTATTGGATCCTCTGTAGCAACACATTTCTACCAAAGAAGGGAACTTCAAAAGGAGAAAAGGGACTTCTGTGTAGTGATCAAATGTGTAAAGTGTGAGTATAAAATTAAAAGAAGAAATATTGCTGTAATGAGTTGTCATCAATATGCTTTGGAGCTGCAGCAAACACAGGATTCTCTCCCTGTCTGGCAGAATACAAGACACCATAAGATGTATTTTCTTGCCTTTCAGTGCAAAGAACTTCACATCCACCTCTACACTGCACATGGCATGGAGGACAGAAGTAGCCAYGGTCTAGATGTGCAAGGGTAGGACACAAGCAGTCTAGCCATGGTAACCTGGGGACACCTGGCACCCAAGACAGACTGGTCAGAGGCAGCATGGTTGTCTCCAGGCTCTCCCTCCTTTTTCAGCATCTTTCCTGACCATGCCATAAYGGTGCAGTCCTTCATCCCATCACCCCATATCAGCTCTGCTCTCTACCGCGTGCTGGAGAGGACGGATGCAAACTGAACTGATGTGACTGTGTCTGCACAGCTAACTGCCCAGCTGTGAGGGAGAATGGGAAATGCAAGCTGACACTGAGCCAAAAGCTGTGTGACCACACTGACATGTGTCTGCGTACGTAAGCTCTGTGCGTGTGAGTGTGTGTGTACATTTTTGTATGTGTGCACGTGAGCCTGCAGGAAGCCTCTCTAGAGAGGGCCAGGAAGAATGGTGGGCCCACATCTTTGTTTCCAAATCGGATGTGAACTAAAARCCAATCAGATTCTGTGATGCCTGAGAAGAGAATGAGGATGCAATGAGACCTCAAGGCTCTGGGTTTCCATGGAGAGCTCAGGCCGATGAAGAGCACTGGGCCCATGAGACTGGCATTTGTGGAAATCTCAAGGAACAGCCTGGTGCAACCCTGTGGTGAGAAGGCTTGTGATTCATCTTCCTTCCAGCTGGTGCTTTAACTTCATAGGAGTCCATGGGTCTYCTTGGGAGGGACAAGTTACCATGCAAAGGGTTTCATAACCACATGAGACTGCCAGTGACCTCCGCATCTGAGTTCAGTCCTCTATCTCCAGGGGCTCCATATTGTATAACCCCTTGATGATTCCTCTCCCTGCATTTTAAAGCTCACTGGGGCTCCTTCCCCAAAGGTACTTGGAAGCTCTTTAAACACTGAGAAGCTCCTGTGGCCAGAAACTTGCCTCCAGTTTCCGTTCTCAATTAATTCACAAACAGCCCCTACATTTAATATTTTCTGGTTTAGCTGCAACCCATCTCCTCCCTTCCTGATGCTTTTCCCTCACTGCATTTTATAGACAGTTGTCAACCTCCCACTTCTCAGCCCTCCTTTTGCTAGGTTAAAAATCCCAGGCTTATTTAGTCTCCTCTCATAAAGTCGGATCCTCCATCTTTGGCCTTCCTGGGAGCCCTTCTCCACCCTTCTGCACTGAGAATTCGTGCTTTGAGCAGRATTGTCAAACCACTGTTTTGGTGAGGTTGAGGTGTCTGTGCATTTCGGTGAAAAGTGTAATTTCTTTCTGCTAAGAAAGGCCACCGGAGCTCTACATATACTAGCAAGTTAAGCAGTACAGTGCCCAAGAACTCAAAGTTTAATAGGGATGTGGCCAGACTGCCTGTCAAAGCTGAGAACAGGCCACAATGCTGTTTGGTTTACTAGTAGAGAAGTAGCCTTATTTTCCCATGGACATTTTGAAGAAAAAAAAATAAGGAGAAAAAAAGCTTATTAAAAATCTTCTTTGTTTACTTTTCTAATAAAAAATTTTGATTCCTGTCCCACATGCTGAATTTCAGAGGCATTTTCAATCAAAACACGGCAATGACAGCCTTTCTATGAAAACAATGCCTTAGAGAGAARCAGTCCTCTTCTTCTAAGAGTAGCTAGGGTCAAATACAGATTGGGCCTGCCTTTGGGCCCATGTTTGGTTAAGTATCTGAAGGAAGAGTGTCAGGGGGACAAACTCTTTTCAGTTGTCCCATGTGACAGGACAAGAGGCAATGGGCAGAAATTGAAGCACAGGAAGTTCTGCCTGACTGCGAGGGGGAATTTCTTCCCTGTGAGAGTGACGGAGCCCTGGACCAGGTTGCCCAGAGAGGTTGTGGAGTCTCCTTCTCTGGAGATATTCAAGACCTGCCTGGATGCAACCGTGTCTACCACGCTGTAGGTGACCCTGCTGAGCRGGGAGGTTGGACTAGATGATCTCCAGAGGTCCCTGCCAACCTTACTGATTCTGTGATTCTATGATTCTGAATGCAGGAGATTAGTACAAGCAGCCTCTTAGGAAGTCATTATATGTGGTGTAGGAAATACAGGTCTGGGTTCCAGACTTGCATTTTCCATATTAAGTGGGACGGGGACATTCAAAACTGCCAGCTGTTCATCAAAACGCACAATTTTTAAATTATAAAATGATGTCTGTACTGATTTCTGCATCTGGTCTCTCATTGTGTCCAGCAGCTCTGCCTCTGCCTGGGGAGCTATTGGGGGTGCTAAGAAAGTTTCTATCTGTTCTCTGGAGACAGGAGAGTGGGGTTTTTTGCCTGCTGATATGGTGCTCCTCTAGGACTGACTATCAGCAGGAGCTGAACAAGTGATGTTCTGCACTGAAGAGYACAACTCCAGAGCAAAATGCATCTTTCAAAATGCAGACAGCAATGGTAGGCTGGAAATCTGTGTGAAGCATCAGGCAGTATTAGCAACTGTGAGCTAGGAAGCATCAGCCTGATGCTTTCAAGGTTTCCAGATACACAGGATTTCCAGTCAACTTTCTCCAGCATTTTCTATCCAGGCACATCATGAGGACACCTTTACAGCTTCATTAGCACCTATTCTACTTCACAATCTGTAGGGGAGAGAAAGTGGGAGAATATGGTATGTATTTCAACAAAAAATACCAGAAACAAAGCTAAAAACAAAAAGGTCTTCTTTTATTAGGTGTTGTTTTGTTGCCCAACCACCGAGTCAAATGCAGATTCAGATACTTAAAAACATATCAAGCTATGGAAAAAAATAAATAGATGAGTAAYTGATTTTTGCTGACCTTTGTTTGGGAAACAAAAAAAAGTAATMCAAAGCTGGGCCTTGAAAAACATGAGTTTGAGTCACTGCTCCCASTACAAAATCCCTGGAAAGGATTCATCAGGGCTCAGCTGTCTGCAAGGAAACAAGTTGTGCCCTCAAAGTGCCTCTTCCCCTTGTCCAAGTGGCCAAGAGCCGCATTCACCTTTTTGAAGGTGGCTGTCACAAGCAACAAGAACAGCAGCAAAGCTGGACCATGTGTATCTGAAGAAGGGCTCCACTATACTTTGATTCAAGCTCTTGGATTGTCCATAGTCCCCTAGCTGTGAGACATGCTCTTCAATGAAAATAAAGGGCAAGTCYGAGATTAGTCCATATGAATAATTGACCTGATTTTTAAATAAGATGGTCAGAATGGAAGACAATAACTTTCCTCAGGTTAACTTGAAGACTAAATTTCTTTCTTTTTTTTTTTCTCCTCAAAATTTCACATATATGCAAATTTTGGATGGGGATAGTTGATTTAATATTTTAATTGTTTCTTTTTTTGTTTCATTTTAAAAAAATCTAAAAATAATATTTTTAAACTGAAAACATTAAGAACAGCTCATTTGCATTCAAATATTGCTTTGTAATAAATCATCAAAATATTTTCCCTGCAAAAGCCTTAATGAAACTTTTCTACTTACTGCTTTTTTCAGTGAGTAGAAGCTACTCTTCAAACTAGACCTGTAGTTTTAATCAACCCAATATGCTTTATTTTTCAGCATGAGAAAAAACAGTTGAAAATAATTTTCCAAAGTTGATTTCTGACTTCTTCTGAGTCAATTAAGATGAAGTACAAATCAATTTTACATGTTTTGACCTAAGATCAGCTGGCCACATTCTGGCATGGATCTGTCAGAACATATTAGTGTACAAGACCTCGCTCATCTGTCACAACCCCAATTCAGCTGCTATAAAAGGGTCATTACTCCTGAGGAAAGTGTCGCATTCCTTACTCTCTKGTACTACAAAGTGCTATCATATGATTAGTAAGTGATTTGTATTTTGATATCTCCCATCACTGCCTCTGTATTACCATTAATGCAATTAAATGAAGATACCATCCCAGAAATGAACATCCCACTTATACTAGGAAGGTCAGAAGATTACATATTTAAAGAGTTACACATTGAATTTTCAGATTACCTCTGCTCCAAGGTATTTCAGATGCTTCTGTCTGACCTTTCTTTTTTAACATCTGAATAATATCTCAGCTGGAGTATTCCTAGCACTTAGCGTTTTCACAGACTGAAGCTGTCTGTTAAGTGGGTTTTATTTTAGATCAGGGAACGCAGACGGGGGTGTCTGTGCACATGGGAAGACTTGTAAAGGGGAGGTGTCAGATACAGCAAAACTAGAATCAGATATGCTTCCCTTGTTGCACATACTACAACCAAAATCTCAGAAAGAAATCACCCAGCAAGTGTTACTCATAGCTCAGCAGGTCTCCAGAGGAGCTATGCAACCACCCACGCAATGTCCCGAAGGAAGAGCGCCACTGAAAGATGTGAAAACCACTCCATAAATCCTCACTGGTCTCTGGGTAATCTATGAAGTTGGGAAGACCAAACAGTCCTGGCATCTSACTCCTCTCTAGTACCAGGTGAAACCCCTGAGCCTCAGGTGACTGTACTCATTGATGCAAAGTTGGACCCTGTGCTACAATATTTAGATGTGGATTTTAAGGTAACAGAGGTTCAAATCTGGGGCAAGCTCCTGGCCCAGCTAAATCATGAGCAGGGGGCTGCTCTTGATTTCAGCTCTTGTCCTTCCAGTTTATTTTATCAAGAAGGCCCTGGATGCCAGCTCCACCTACTCTTCATTTAGAGCAACCAAGACCTGGAATGCACAATACCTATTAGCAAAGGGAGGATAATGCAAACTCTTCCCCAGCTGTGTAGTCCAGTCCCCAGGTAGCCAAGCTATCCTTGTCATCTTTTGTCTTCAGCACCATGAAAGGTCTATAAATGCTACAATGATGAGATACTGGTGGAAGAGGCCCAATGCTTTACCATTGCTCCTTCCCTGACATCTCCTCTTTCTGGTGGCTTTCTTAGCTTCTTTGTGGATTCCTCCCCGCCGYTCTCCTAGGGGGAGGCATGCACAGCAGAGAGAAGAGGGGAGCATTACACAATGTTTTTGTTCAACTGATGATTTCCCCTTGCCAGTTGGAACAAGCTTCTCATAAATTGCAGCTTTCTGGAGGAGTTTCAAAAGCTTTGCATTCTTAGATGTCTCTCTTCCCTGGAAACAATGGTGGCAGGAAGGAGCTGGTTCAAAAAGTGCCATATCCTACAGGGGATTTCTTTAGGATGGGGATTGCTTGGGGAGGCAGATGGAGCACCTTCAACTGGTTTACATCGCAGTCTGAATTGTTAAGATGACAACTCAATGGGAAGCATATGCCAGAGGACATTTCCCGTAGGAGTGCTACGAACAATACTGTGTGGCAACCTACAAAGGTCAGCTCTATGAGTCACCTCTTTCCACTACCCTAGAAAGGCCATAGAAATTGGCCTCAGGGCCAGAGAAGGAAWCATGGTACTCCTTACACCTGCATCAAGAAATATAGTCAGGACAGCAGGCAATTAACTATTTTCATAGTACAGCATTCACTAATGACTCATAAGTCTTGCAGAGGGACAGTTCCTTTACCCTCTTTTAAGTTAAGACTGTAGAGACAGAGTCTTCTTGATTCAYGACATACCTGAAATCATCCATCCAGAGGTATTATCATTCGTTCAGAGAGGAATGCTAAGAGCTGCTTCTCCACCACGCCAGCAGCAGCCAGGACCAATTCTCCAGTATTAGGCCAAGTGGCCAACCAGGCCAAGTCTGCATTATTAAACTCCTTCCCCTTCAAAACAGGGCAGCCAAAACCTGACTAACTTTCAGGAGTGGTCCCTGGCCCATGCAMACTCCCAAACCTTGCCTGGGGATTGGTGACCCAGATCTAAACTGTGCCAGGGACTATGCTGACCACTGAACAATGTGGAGAGTCRTACTCCAGTGTCTGGAAATGCTCCTCGGTCATTTGGCCATTTGGCTTGCTAGCACAAACATAGCCATGGCACAGGAAGCAACAAGCAACATGCCAAATAATTTGTTTTTCTCTGCTTGGGTCTTTTTCAAGCCCACCCAGCAGAGGCAGAGGACCTCAGTCTTCTCAGCTATCCGAAAGGAAGGTTGGTCAGGTTATTTGGAAAGCTGAGGGWGAATTCTCAATTATCTCCACCAGCTGTCAGCAGTCTGGTCTGAATGCTGATCCCGAGGATGCTAAGGCACTCCCAAGACATCTTGGTAAGAAGATGCAAAAGGAAAGAAAAAGAGAATTATTTATCAGACGGTTTCTTGCTACATGGAAGGCCAGGACAGTGATAGAAGGATGGCCCAGAGGCCCTGATGGAGGAGTGGCAGCCTCCAGGGCATTCTCCAGTGGATGGTGCTTTGTAATGTTGTTGAAAATCCCTCCTGTAGGGAGAAAAAAAAACCCACCACACACACAAACATCAAAAGCAAATGAAAGATTCCTTGCCGTTTCCTCTGGGTGGGATCGGGCACAATGCCACGCAGCAACTGAGATGAGGCAGCTGGGCAGGGAATAGTGTCACAGCTCTCCTCTCTGACAAAAGCATAGAGATCTCTAAMTGCCTGGAAACAGCCTGCACTGAGCCCTTTCCCTGGGCCAAGATGAAAGCTCCTAGTGAGAGGATGGCTATATGAAGCCGCATTTGTTGGGTTTTGTCTTCCCCTGGGAAGCACGTCTCCGTTCTCTTATCCAGAGGGAGGAAAGGAAAGTTCACAACAGAYAAGTTTGCTTCACTCACTCAAGATCCCATTGACTGCAAGCTTTGCCAAGGACCTTCTGTCAGACCTTGCTGCATCCACTGAAGGCATTTTTGCCCCTGTCATGACCCTCTGACATACAATACTACCCCATAGCAGATTTAGCAGAAAACAGAAAAACATACACCCCCACCGGCACTCCTGGACACGGCCCAGTGTATTGTGGCAAATCATCTTCACTTGAACAGCTCTGCTYGCTTCCCACCTCCACCTCAAAGTGAGGTTTACAAATACCCCTGAGCTAGGTTGGAAGGGCCCTAAAGCCCTATATATTGATGCATCTGAGCAACATACAGCCAGACTATGGGTAAGCATTGACATCTGTAAACCAGGCAGCTGTTTTTCCCTCAAACCCTGAGGGACACAACAGACATAGCCATAGGAAATGACTGCCAAYAACATGCACCAACACCTGCTGCTTCCTTTTCAAAGAGGCACAGAGAAATGTGGTGAGCTTTATTGGAGAATACCCAAGCAAGAAGGGGCATACAATGGTTCAGTGGTCAAAACAGGCCTTCTTCCTTCCCCCAAAGTTAAATCCTTATCACTCAGACAAGACCACATGCTTTTATATGCTCTCCCTAAAGTCCTCAACTGGTTTCTGCACACCGCCACACAATACTTTGTAGCTTGGGGTCTCTGGGCCAAGAACCTTAAGAAATTTGAAGTAACCATATAACTATTTAATTGTAGAATGCAATAAGATTGCTCAAGGGCAAATTACTTTTGGCAAATTTGTTTTTGTTATCCCTGCTTACCTTCTTGCCCTTCATTAGTCCATAAGGGAACCTCAAGAGAACAAACACTTTCCCAGGACCAGAAGTAAGGCTGGCCTCTGTGGTCTTCCACATCCTCCTTCTTGCCTTTCTTAAGATGTTTATGTCATTGGGGGAGGTCAGGTGGCTGAAAAAGGCCAACTGCAATAGTTTTTCATAGATGATTGACAGTAGCCTCATGATCCCATCAGAGAGCTCTTTCAGAATCCCATCCAGTCTCTGATGTGGCCAGACCTAGTCTCACTAAATAGACCCTATCCTGTTTTTCTCTCCACTGCTGGCTGCCCTTCTCCTTCCCAATTGCCACTGTTATGTGCTGAAGCCTGGAGCAGCCTTAGCATGTAAAAAGTGAGGCAAGAAACTGCATTCATTTTTTTTCCATGATTATCCATCACTATACTATCTCCTCCATTCAACAACAAATACACAGTTTTCCCTGAAGTATTCTGCAAAATACTTGCAGACTCCCTTTTTGTTATTCTTAACATCTTYGGCCAGCATTAGCTCCAGCTGGCCCTCAGCCTTCCTAGTTTTATTCCTAGGAACGCAAGCAATGCTTTCACACGCTTTCATTTTCTGTTCTTTTCCCACTTCTTGTACATTCTCTTTTAGCAGCTTAGCTCATCAAAAGTTTCTTGATTAGTCAGGCAGGCTTCRTGCTGAAATTCCTGATCTTTCCAGGCAAAGGGAAGGCTCTCAGTAGAAGTTCTCAAAAAACAAACGAACAAAAACAACAACAACAACCCCCCCCCCCGCTATCTCTCTCTCTTGAACAATCTCCCCTCAGAGCAACCTCTGTGAGCAAGATGAGGTCAACACTTCTGAAGTCCAGAGTCATAAATCCACCATTCATCTTCTCAGGCCTTTCTCCTTATCATGAGCCCAGCCATCTCACAGCTACTACAGACCAAGCTGCAGCCCACAACCRCAACCACCCTCTATTCTTCCCCCAGTAACAAGCAGCAGTTCAAGCAGGTTGATGAGGAAGTTGACTGGCTTTGATTGAGGACACCTGATGAGTCTGAAAGTTAATGTGGGGAAGGCAAGGGTGGTAGATAAAAAAGCAGGCAGAYACAGATCCCAATGGTGCAAGTTTTTCTTAGAAAAATGAGTTAGAAATAGGACCAGTCCTGTTCTCACTGGAACTTGTCTGGATCCCTTCCAGATGTCATCCTACCTTACTGCTTTCTGCCCTTTTCTCCTTTCTCATTCAGTGACATAAGCGCAGTGGGGTACATCGGATTCAGTTCATRACTCATTTCTTTGCATGTTTTAGCCGTGTCAGTGAAAACTTAGGTGGGTTCATTACTCCACTTCCCCCCAAGGCTGCACAAACACTTGTGTTAGTGCACGGTGGTGGGTCGTACAGGGGTGAGAGTGAGGGGATACAGACAGGACCGCTCCTCTCTGTGGCACCAGTTTGTACCGCTAATATAAGCAACTGTATTTGCATTTACCCTCCTCCCCAAGCACTGAACCAGCCTGCATTTATTTGGCATGGACAGACATTCATCCCAGCCTGGCCAAGGAATTAGGTCATGTAAAGAACACAGGGGGCWTGCTTTTTTCCCTTATATTGTGCTGTCTTCCTTTTCCTTTTCTGCAGTTGATGGGAGAGTCTATCTGAAGCCTGGCTGTCAGCATTGCGGTCGGTAGGAATAAGGCTTTTCAAGAGCAAGTAAAGAATACAAGCCCGGCAGATCTAAGAAATGCCGTCATGGGTCAGCCTCCCACCCCTCCGAACTTAGCTCGCCTTTCTTTAGGAGTGGTGCCCTGCAGAGAGTGTTTACTTCTGCTTCTCTGCTCCCCTCATGCGGCTCTTTGTTTCCCTTTCACCGCTTAACGGCTGCAGGGATTTGATCACCTGCAACGTGTTAATTACAATGTACCGCTCTCCACCATTTCTGCAAAAAAAAAAAGCAAAGAAAGATCCCCTTTTAGTTTTTCCCCGGGGACCCACTTTGTATATCGGCCTCCAGTTTCCTCGGAGAACAGCTCTGCCCCTCCGCCTGGCGCAGCTCCTCCGCACAAAGCTCTCATTGTGCTCGTGCTGGACTCGAGCCAGCCAAGGCTGTAAGCACATGCTTATCTTTAAGCRAAAGCAATGTTCCTGGCTGCAGCAAGACCGTTCTTCAACAGAGACAAGGAACGCATCATGCCAGGCATCTGGTCTCCTCCTCTGGGTGCTTAAGAAATATCCTCTTTCATAGCTCATGGCAACGAGACCCATCTCCAGTCTGACCTATGACGGTGCCTGTAGAATATCCACCTGCGGCATCCACGCTATGTTGTTGCATGGGTCTCTGGGAAAAGGCTAACTTGCCTGCAGGGTGATGACRCCAGCCCTCACCGGCGCCAAGACAGTGATCTAACCATTGGCCAACCCTTCTTCTTAAAATTGGAGCCAAAGAGCACTGGTGGAAAGGGGGAGTAATATCAGGATGACCAAATTCCTGGGGTTTGGGTTTGTTTGGGACCTGCTTGTGTAATGCAGACTCTACATAAARATTTGCCCATTTTCTGTTCTTTCTTCCAGGGCTGCACTCATAGTTCATGAAAGTAAACCCATTGGGCAGTGTGGTAGRGCACAGAGCATCTCCTACACCCCATTTAGACACCATAATGTACTGGAACTGGCAAGGGGGACATCAGGCTGCCCAGGCAGGCTTTGAAGGGCTCCGGCCAGCTCAGGATTCCTCCAGGGCTCACCCCAGTCTCCCAGGGCAATTGCTAATGGGGCCAGGGAAAAGTCAGGCTCTGGAAACACCACCATGCTGACACTCCCCTGGGATTAAAAGGCTGAATTCATGATGCTCACGTACCTGGAGGGTTTTCACACATTGCAGAGGCTGTTCCTCTGGTGGAAACTGAGTTAGGAGACAGGTGTTTTGGGGGATGGTTTCTTTCAAGGACTGGTTTCAAGGGAGAAGACAGAGATTTCATGTCTGCAGTGGGCTCAGCAGAAAGAGGTTTTTTTAGGATTCCCTCTGTCCTGTTCTACCCTAGAAAGGTGGCAATTTGCCCTGTTGCTATAGGTTTCTCTTCTGCAGGCTGTACTTACAGCCCTCTAGCCTCACAAGAGAGTCATGGGCTTTGGGCTTGTTTTGGTAGGGCTGCCTGCAGGCAGTGAGCTGTGTGTGCTCTGCTGTTCCTCCTGAGCTGACTGTGAATCTTGGAGGGGAAAACACACTGCTCCACTGATGCAGGAGCACCCTTAAGCTCAGAGGAGACCTCACCCCTGTGTTATTGTAGAATTTCCTTTAAGGGGAACACACTTTGCTCTTGCTGGTGAGAAGACTGACAGTTGCAGGCTGATTCTTTCGCAGGAAGAAATCTTCTGCCCAGAGGGTGCAGACCAGTTACCTACCCACCTCCAGAGCAARCCATGAATCCTGATAGCTTATGCACATCAGCAGTCATTTTTTGCAATTCTAGCAGTGTAGGAAAAAGCAGGAAGGTGTCTCTTACAGAGAAAATTCACTCAGGCTSTCCTACAGAAGAGGAGAAACCTGTCTCTTCCATCCCCAGCTGGCACTGCCCGCGGGAGCGATGCGCAGCGGGAAGAACAAAGACGCTCCCGTTAAAACCCGCGAGACAAACAAAAAGTGAGAACTTCAGGGATATGTGAGCAGCAGACAAAGTCGTGCTGAGGAGGGGAGGGAGGCGAGGGGATGGCTCCGAGGCTGTCGGCCGTGTTGCCATGGATTTCGCACTAATCGGCCGCTTCCTCGCCTGGTAGCAAAAACAAGGGAGGGAAGTGTTTGGAGCACAGAGAAGCTGCCTTCCAACCTGAGCTGTCTCCTGTGACCATCTGCCAGCCTGAAGGGCCAAAATTCACTGTTATGAAATATGCTGGRAATTAGGGAGGCCAGAGACTGCATCCCCAAGCCAAGGACAGCTGCTCCGTGGCAAGTCATGAGGCCCCTGGCTGGGATCTCTGTTCCAGCCCCATTTTCCCGCAGGGCTTCCCATGTGGTCCAGATAGTGTCAGATGTGTCATGCAGATAATGGGAAGAGGTAACTCACAGGAGCAGGTGGTGTGACCAGCGTTTTTGTGTGTCCAGCAGCCTGCCCACAGCTGTAGCTCTATGAGGGCAGCAGGACTTCTGCAGATTCCAAACAAACCTCCAAAGCCTTCCTCTTCCTCTGAAATACAGACATTAACACGCCTCCCTCCATGAAGCCACCCCTCTTTAGATTTCTTCCTTCTCCTGCACCGGCATGTGTCTGTGAGAATGTTTCTCTTTGAGGTGTTCAGGATGTTATTGTCTACCTGGACTGGGCAGGATGGGAGCAAGCCTGGGCTGAATCACCTTTCTTCTGAGTGGTCTTTTTTTTTATTCAGCTCTGTTTTTCAGATGAGGAAACTAAAAAGCCCTTGATGTCCTGAACCACAGTGCAGCCCTGCAAATGCTGTTTCTCTCCTGCTTCTGGCATCTGCGTCAAATATGTAGCAACATTGCTAGCTGAGTGCAAATGGGAGGGCAGGAACATTGTGTTCCAGCACTTGCAGAGCACTAGCGGTGTCAAGGTAGTGGTCAGGGATGTGCTTTGGTACAGGTGCAAGTTATAGYGGTAGAAGGAGGCTGTGGAAGATGGAGGACATCAACCTTCCCTGCAAGGTAAGACCCAGCACATGTGTGCTCCAGCCTGCTGAGACACAACCAAAGTCCACCCTTCCCAGGTCACATAACAGGCCAATGTCAGAGAGACAGATGTGGTTAACCCAGAAAGCCCACAGGGCAGAAAGGGAGCTGGGATGGAGCATCAGAGGGCAACCTGGGGAAAGCCAAGCACTAGTAGTGCTGGCTTYCCTGAGGGTGCTGCTGTCTTGCTTGACTAAAGGAAAAGCCTGCCAGAGGTGGTACCAGTGTGAGACATCTGAGGAGYCAAAGCCAGCACTAAGTATTCAGGGAGGCAATCACACATCAACAAGCATGGGTTTGAAGAGCTCCCTGCAGTTATAAAGGGACTATAATTTATTAAGCTGACTGCTACAACTCATTAAATGGGCTCAGATATGTAAAAAGCTCTCCGGCTGGAATGTGGCTTCCAAGAGTGTAATGCATCTGCTGGGTACGAGTGTGCATGTCTGTGTGTTTGTGTGCATCTGTGTACAATAATGTGAAACACGGTGGATGTGTTTGTGTATGTGCACGCAGTGCAAGGAATGGCATGTGTGTACCATTCTACATATGTGTCTTTGTACATGTCTGTGTGCCACAAGGTGTGCGTGCATGTGCATAGACCAGACTGAGCATGTTCATACAGGCAGCACAGAGTTTGTGTGTGCATGTGCGTATCACAGGATACGTGTATATAGTAAACATGTTTTAGTAGTGTATTTGCTACCTAGTGATAATAAACAGTGATGTGTGTGTGTGCACGCGYGCACCATTATGCTTGTGCACATATGCACTCAGCAATACACTTCAGCGCATTGGCATGAATAAGTATGTCTGCACCTCGTTGCCTGTTCCAGTGAAGCATGAGGTGCGTGTGAGTCACTGCAATACTCATTTTAATCTTCATTTTCAGATTGTTTCCTTGAAGAGCACTAAGGGGCAGGAGTCAGGCCGCAGAGCTGAACACACTGATGCTCTGAGAGGCAGTAAATCAGCCTGGACACACATCACCTTCTGGACAGTCAGATGGGCCAAACRGACAATTATTGTCCCATGGCTGGTCTGTGATGTTCAGCCACCTTGCTRCTGCCTGCTTGGTGCTCCTGCAACCACAGCAGACACACAAGGGCAAGGCATAAAACCCCTGCAGAAGCTGCTGGACCATCCTGCTCCTGGGAGCTCTTGCCAGTGAAGCTAGGTTGCAAGGTGAAGAGCAGTGTTGGCCGTCCTTGGGGAGAGGAATGAAGAACAGCCCTTTGGTATCAAAACAGCAGCTCCCAAATGAGAGCTCGTGGTCCTTCAACAATGCAGAAGACACTGTGGTCTGGCTATGGGAGCTCAACTTAGTCTCCTGCCTGCTGTCTGCATTCAGGAAGGGTTTTGCTTCCCTGTAGCCAGCATTTCTCCCARCGTAGGCCCCATGAAGGGCTCCATACTCAAAAACACAAGCACAAATACTAGCTATAGCAGTTTCTAAGCTAAATTTGGTGGAAGTCRGCACCCTTTACCACTCTCAGAGCCAGGATCCTAGGGGCCACAAAGGATACACATTTTTAACCTTGCCCCCACCAAGTCAAAGAAGCAGCTGACATCTCATGTTCCCCCTGAAACTCACTGAGGATTTTCAAAGGACATTGGTCCTTTGCCCTCATAAACATCAACCGCTGGAGAAGAGAAGACAGTACAGTGGTTGTCTCTGCAGTCGTTGTCTCCTCTTGTGATGCTGGGCCAGTGCTTCTCCCCCCTGCAACCTCCTGCTCCTGGATGGGGCACTCTTCTTTTCCAAATCCCCCTCTCCTCTAAATCAGTTGCCAGCTCTTTGTTGTTTTRTCTCCCCCAGCTCATCTGCCTCCCTGATGTTCCCTCCAACACTTCCACCCTGTTTCTTCCCTGAAATGCCCTCAGCTGCAGCAGTAAGATAAGGATATGCRTTTGAAACAGATGCAAATGTCTTTCCTTCTGCCTTGCTTTACAGCTGGTTGCCAGACACTCCTACTCCAGCCACTTTGATAGACTGATGATAGTGTCAATGCCATAGAAACCCCTGCCTGGCTCGGGATTCACATATTTCCTGGCATTTTGCTTGCTTCTTGCTCCACATCCCAAACAGTCAAATATTTGCTTTTCCTTGTATCATTTTCTTGTAGAAATAAGAGCTGGAGGAAAAAAAGACAAAATGCTCTCAGCTCACTCAGCCCATCTGTCCTCCGTATCAGTGTAGAATTCATTAAAGGAGAGGAAATAATTAAAGAGGAAATGAATAAAAATGATGCTAGTCCTACTCACCACTTTACAGTTTAGCAGCGTTCCTTAATATTCTCTCTGCTCAGATGCTAGTGCTTGTCCYACACCAGCTGGATCCAAAGGGATCCCTTTTCTTGCCTGCACTTGGARCATTGGTTTGGAGCATTATATAAAAGCAAAATTCAAGTTTGTGGTAGGCAGGAATGCAAAACAAGAGCTGAACATTGCATGGGTCCTTAAAGACTAAAAAGAAAAGCATTCCCTTGGGACTTGTGGCCTCTACTGTATGTGTTGACTTGCCTGACAAGGGAGCCCCAGCAGCCTCTGTGGTGGTACCTCATCTTCTGGATGGACCTGTTGCTGACACTCTGCCAGGCTCAGGCAACAGCCAGGTGGGCACCACTTCCAGAATTATTTTGGGCATCTATCAAACATTTTTCCTTTTATCATGGGTTTTTAACAGTGGTTGTTGAGGTTCTCACCCCACCCAGATGCTGCAAAACCCAGAGCCCAGAAGTATGGTGGCCAGGCTTAAATCCCATACACCTGAGCTTAGAGGCTCTCTGAACTGTCTAAAGYCACAGCAAAAACTCTCAAATATAGTCACTTCTATCAGCAGCTTTTTTATTCCCTATGTTGGCAGTTTTCAGGTACCAAAGGCCTAGCCAAAGCTTTAATTAGTTTGGATCTACAAGATCCACCAAACAGAGACAGTGTTCACCATCCAGGTCCCAAAGGACCAGTGTCATCCTCACAAGAGCCTTTACTGAACCATCAGGCAGGGCAAGAAAATGACCATACTTCCATTCCTCCTCAGAACCTCATTTTAGGGGTGAATCTTCATATCTTCATCCTTGGCCCCCATACCTGAGATTCTGTCATCACTGTAGGGCTTTTTCTTTTTTTTTTTTTTTAATATTCATATATATATATATATATATATATATATATAGGGACAGTTCAAACACAACTGATAGACCAATGCTACGTGAATTTTTCTAGCTCCTTCTTTGAAGCTTGGACTCCACAAAGATGGTATCTCACTAAAGAGGATGGATGCTTTAGCCCAGGAGCCAGGTGGTTTTTGAGGACTCCCGAAGGCAAATGTCAATGTTCAGGCTCAGAAACATCTCCCTAGCACACTTAGGCCAGTGATCAGCAGCTGTGGCTGGGGACAACTGTCTCTGCTTCACTGAGCTGTTACAGCTTCTGCCTTGGGATGCAGGTCTGGGAGAGATTCACTAGCTCGCTGTGCTGAGATGCTCTCCATGACCACAACAGCAAAAGAGACACTCATCTGTGCTCTGATGTGAGTTGTGGGAGGGCCGAAAGCATCCAAGCAGTTTAACCTTGAGCCTTATTTCCAAAACAGGCAGGTTCCAGCTAAAGCAAAACAACCAGAGACAACTCTCACCCCTCCTCCTTTTAGCCCAGGAAGCCTATCCAAGGCCTGGAGTTTTGCTCTGAGGAGGAAAGAGAGTCAGGCAGGGGCTGCAACTCAGGACAAAAGTGTGTTAATTTAGTGTGGAGAGTTTTTGTCTCTCATTCCYCACTTGCCAAGCGAAGAATGTGCTCCTTTCCCATCCCCAATCAGTTCCTATTCATATTCTGAGCTCATTTATTGCAGTGGGAGCTCTGCATCCCTCTAGCTGCGCTGCGAAGCACATCTGCMTCATGATGTAGTCAGAAACCCAGGTCTTCAAATCAATTACTGACCTTCAGCCACTCCAGAAATTGCTCAGGATAGATTTGCGTGTTGGATGTGCGACAGAGAGACTCAGCCTCATTTTATGCCTCTCTGCTTTTCTGGCTTCCTCAGAGTAGAAWTGTGATTTATTTGGTAGATCAAATTAATTATGCCTCACAACATTTCCCTGTTTGTCCTGATCTTCTTTTTCTTGGTATCCATTCTGACTGTTGATGCATGGGCTGTTTTTAGCTTTTTTTTTTCCCTAAGCCTTTGACACTTATAAGATGATGCTGATTGTGTATCCCTCTGTTTGCAGTCCACCCCCTTTTTCCTCCACATAACTTGTAAACCCGTTGATCCCAAACAAATTTGACAAAGCACTGAATCTCAGAGATGTTACATTCCCACAAATGTTTAAGTGTTTTTCTGTCAGTGTATTTATCCAGCAGTGGAACGTGCTTGAGAGTGACTACTCAGACTATGTCTGTACCAGTAAACTAACCCTTGCCTCAGCCTGTCCTCTGCCCTGGGGACCAGTCTGGTCCTATTCAGCTATCAYGAAAGTGGTAGATAAGGCAAATTTAGAAACACCTTTCACCACATCCTAGAGAGCAGGTGGTGAAACTGGGAAGGAAATCAGTTTAAAATAGGTATCAGAAAGTAACTCTTTGCACAATGGGTATCAGAAAGTGTCAGCAAGATCAAAAAAAGAGCTAGAAAAATTCATGGACTGCAGGCCCATTCATAGATGTTGAAGATGAGGCTGGGATGTCCTCTCAAGCATTCCAGGTTCCAGAGGTGTAGATGCTGGGGTGGTGTGGGAGAACTGGCTCACAGCCAGTTGCCAAGTTCGTGTACTCTCCTTAAAAAGCACCTCTCTTGCCAATGTGGGCCCAAGGGACCAGGCTCTGACCCACAGGAATGCTTCCTATGTTTGTTCCACTTTTTATCACCCCCAGATCCTCACAGTCCCTCTTGAAACTGAGGCCTCAGTGTGCTAGGGGCTTTACAAACACATCCTGAGGGGCCCAGCCTGGGAGCAGGACATCCAATGGAGGAACACAGGGACACCAGTCGCCAAGGGYGGTGTTGCAGCAGGGTAGAGGTCCTGCAGACCAAGCAGATGCAACCAGGGCTTGTGCTGTGTGGGTCATTTCCAGATCATCCCCAGCACAGCTCAAGCACTTTATACCCACTCCTGACCACACCATGCAGCAGCATTAACACAGTGCAATGCTGATTTTGGGGTGCTGGATGGTCTCTGTGGATAAACGGTCCAAGGCAGAAATCCTCCAAAGATAAAGGCTTCAGAAAACATCTCAGRGGGCTTTGGGAGGATAATTTCCCTCTACAAACAGTTCTCAGTATCCTGCCGGCATCACATGCCAAGCAAAGCCAGGAGCATTGGAGAGGCATGTCACTGCTTGCTGAGCCATGCACGTAAAGAAGCTGATATCATTTGTCTCAGTGAACTAGTTATTAATTCTTGCAGYCGGGAGGAAAGGCATTCTTCTTTCCTTGGTGGTGTCCAATTCTGACAGAAAATGAAAAGGCAGAAATGTAGGCTCTCCCGCACTTACAGAGCACATGGACTTCTGGCCAGATCTGAGTCTCTTCCGAGCCATCTGTGGAGACACTGAGAAAGCACCTGGCATGTATGCATTTGCTGTGTAAACTTCCGATCTGAACATTGCCAATGCTCAGATCTAGCTAAATTTGGTGGGTGGCTTTTTAGCCTTTTTTTAGGAGGAAAAAAAAAAAGCCAAACCTGTTCTGTGTTCATTTATAAATCCCTACGCACTCTTGCATGCATACATCCAGACTGCCAAATAAATAAGTAAATATGGGAAGGCTGCTTTAGTTCTCCTAGGATTTTATCCTCAGCCCACTGCTGAATGTCAGAGCATCTCCTGAATAACATCAGTAGTGAGCTCAGACTYCCAGCAGGCTTCAAGGAGGCTCTAGAGTTGCTCCTCTCCTGACATAAGAGATCAGCTTTGGGATTGTATTATTTCAGTTTCTGTTAAATCCCCTCCCTCTTTTCCTGGTTGTTTGGGGCTTAAGAGAGAGGGAGGGTGGTGAGAAATGTGCYTGTAAATGCTATGTAGGAGGACAGTTGTAGGCCAGATTTTGAAGAGACAGGAGGGTGCCAACATCAGCAAGGCTCCTGGGAGAATTAGGAGTCTCACATGGGTATAAAACCCTGGTCTCTGGCATAGGACTGTTTTTAGCTCCAGCCCCAGCCAAACCAGTGCCTTGAGACAAAGTCTGGGAAGACAAGAGTATGGATGCACATAAAAAGCAGCGCAGGAGCACATTTGCAACTTTCACCTGTAGAAAGCCACTGACAGCACTAACCAGGTCTCTGCTCACTACTAGAGTAGTAGTGGAGCAACGGGATGAAATTTAACGTTAGAAACTTGCTCCTGCTATAGTTATTGGAGATCCAGGGCTCCTTTGCAGGTCTTTCATGCTCTTTAGTATGTCCTACCTTCCAGCAGTTCTCTGGGGGATGGGATTCCTGTAAGATGTGTGCTACAGCCACTGGCCCTGCACAGATATCTCAGACACTTGAGTGTCTCCGATGGTACTGGCACACACGCAGGTGCCCACACATCAGCAGATGAACAGATTCAAAGGTCTCCAAGGACTTTCATGGAACCTCAGGTACAGAGTACACAATGGATTGCTTTTACTGCAGTCACCAAAATGCCATGTCTGAATGTAAAACCATTTCATACCCCAAGCGCAGGATTCATCGCCTAAATGCCCAGTGCCATTTCAGACGAATGTTGTGTGCTGGAAGGCTAGCTTGACGCTTTGGTCTGCCCATAGMGCACACAGACCACAAACATCACATGAACTGAAACTCAGAAGGATCCCTGAAGCCTGCAGCCTAATCCCATTCCTGTCCATCCATCCTTGTCTCTTCACTGTTGCTGATATTCAGAGCTCCGCTGCTAAT
Source organism: Rhea americana (assembly GCF_003343005.1). Lineage (NCBI taxonomy): Eukaryota > Metazoa > Chordata > Aves > Rheiformes > Rheidae > Rhea > Rhea americana. The sequence goes on along the minus strand of NW_028186358.1, from coordinate 979,806 downwards.
TGTGAGAGTTCAAAAGCTTCATTATAGTCATTCAGAACCCCCCTGCCTCATTCCTCTGGGGAATTTTGAGTTGCTAGGACACTCCTGGGGTCATCTGAGCCAACCTAAGCAGACTGCCCTCCGAAAGGAGGACAGTGAAAAGCAGAGATAGTCTGTGTCAAAAGTGGATTGGGTAGGAGGAATCTTCCTGTTTTTGCAAATAATATTTTAAAGTATCGCAGTTTTTACCAGCACTTTTGAAGACGGTAGCAGGATGTGAGCTTTCCTAGGAAGAGATAAAATAATGTTTCTCTGCCTGTAGAGATGAAAAAAAGGCAGAGAATTGACTAAAAGGATTTCCAAATCCCCAGCAACCTTTGAAAAATGGTCTTTGATCAGGAAAAAAGCAAAGAAGCTCCATGCAATGGATGAATCTTTATAGGCTTCAGATTTGTGTCCCACATCTCCTAGGTTTCTTTCATCCACTCCCATGAGACCCTTAGATAATCTCATAATCCTCATGCCTTCTTCCCAAGTTCCCTTAGTCGCTAAAGTGCAAAGGTCCCTTCCCCCATCTCTCACCCATCCTTGGMCCACCGGTTACAGATCTACCACGTCTTGGCCTTGTTTGGAGCTAYGCAGGTGCTGAGCAGGAGGGTATAGGCACTGATTGCTGACTTTCTGCTCTGAAGTATACCAGGCCTGCTGAGATACTGCTGCCCCTGCCCTTCCTTGAGTAACAACAGTAATGCAACCCCTCTTCTCCAGCCAGCAACCAGGTTTGACAAAAATGTGCAATCTTTGAGACTTGCACCCCTGCATGACACATACCTATGATTTGTCAACATCTTTCAAAATGATTAATCTCACAGAAAAGCAAGTGGCATAAGTCTGCAGGGTAATGTAAGCCTCTTTATTTAGGAAATCCAACAAAACAGCATTTCAAAGCCTTTTGTTGGCTCTTGGCTGATGTGTGGTTTTTATTTTCTCCAAATGTTACTATGTAAACATTAATCAGTCCAAATTATTCAAATCACAACTGCTGAGCATGGAAGTAGCCTAGGYATTAATGAGAAAGCAAAGTGAACAGACTGGTAGAGCAGAAAGTGTCCTTTGGCTGGAGGTCAGTGGCTCCCACCCAACATACGCAACTCACACCTCTTCCTCTCCCATAACCCCTGGAAATGCCTCTCTTTGGGAGGGCATTCTGGGCCAGGTCTTTCCAGCTTCCAGGTTTTCTGTCTGGCTTTGTAGAGGGTATTTCCCTTTTCCTGGAGAATTTAAATACCTTGAGGTTTCACTCCAAACTGAGATCTCCTGCAGACTGGAAGGCTTTTGTTCAGCTCTGCCACCAGGTTTTCACYCAGTGCAGGCAGGACTGCCTTGGGTGGCTACTGTAAAACCAGAAAGGGTGTGAACGTAAGGTTCAGGTCTATCCTTCCAGTTTCCCTGTGCAGACTCATAGTTAGTTTAACCTATTATTTCCCAGGCCTTCTAAGCCACAAAGCACTACTGCAGAATAAGCATCTTTTGGGGYAGACTGCTCTGCCTGAGACATTTGCCTGGAGAGAAAACAGGTTACTGTCTTTTGCAGTGATGGATCTTCATGGTCTCTCTTGTGCTTTAAGACCTGACAGGGATGGCCAACTGAATCTGAATGGGGAGAAAAGGCTGTGGGGCTGCATGCCCTCATGCTCAGACCAGGCTGGCTAGAAGGTGCCCTGCCTACAGCTCCAGCTAATTTGCTGACCTGCGACTGGCTTTGCTGTGGGCAATAGCATCCTGAAAAGGAGAAGAAATAATTTATCCAGATGTCTTCCAGAAATGCTGTGAAATCTCTTCCCGTGGAGGTGTTCAAGATTCAGTTGGACACAGCCCTGAGAAACTTGGTTTAATTAGACTTTCACTGAGCAAGCTGAATGAGCATGTGAGCTCCAGAGCTTCCAATCTCAATTATTCTGTGATTTTAAATTGCTGCTGTGATTTGCACTAATAAACTAACTACTGCTAGTCATTTGGCCAGGAATAAGTTTAATCTTTGAGGGCTACRTGTGGGCAAGTAAACAGATTGCTCTACTGTAGATTTTTTTTTTAGTTAACATTTTTCCAGATTGTTTTTGAACAGGCTGTCTGAATGGCATTCTCTTTAACTCGAAAGATTGCTACAGTGGTACCAGTACCTGAAACAGATGTGAACCACTCATCTGGAAATGTCCTGGCAGACCCTTGCAGGGTCTCCAGTGATGGGGGTGGGGATCTTTTGGGATCTTTGAACAGCCCTTCATGATGGGGCTGTTCAGATCRAGCATATTGGAGCAATTTTCAAACAGCAAAGCAGGTGTTATGTGCAAAAAGTGTAAGCCAGCCTCTGAGCCTGGATGTCCCATGGAGAGCTACTCATCTGCGGTGAACTCCAGATAGAAATCACCTGTATCCAGTACGTCATCCAACTGCACGATATACTAAAGCAGGAAACCATCAAGTCAGCCCTTGAAGCTGATGTTTAAACTAKCTGGAAAATATCCCAGACATTAAACACTTGGAGTTGCTAGAATAAGGTCAGAATAAGACAAATGATATCTGGGAAAGGAAGAATTGAAACCATCAATCTTCAAGTGTCAGGAAGAACTATTTTAAAACTTTCAAGAGGAAGAATTTCTAATTTGACCAGAGCACTGAGGAGCATCAAAAATGACTGGGTTTCCCTCTTTGCTTTGCTGACAGTCCAGTTTTTTGCCTGTCTGGCCTAAAAACACAGAAAATTTGGGTGTTCTGCTTTGTGGCCCTGTTCTTTTCCCAATTGAGGTATAAAAGGACCAATGTGTCCTCCTTGATGCTCCAGAGGCAGCAGCATTTCCAAGGGACAGAGGCCAATGCCTGGACCCAGAAGCTGGAGGAAGGCATCTGTATTGCATAGAAACTGACAGTTAGCTTGTTTTCCACCCAGGCCTAATTCAGTTTGGGAAGTTGCAGTGAGATTTTGTAGGCATKAGTACTGTGGGCATGAAGCTATTCCCTTTCTACCCAGTGCTCCATGCTGCAGGATATTATTGCTGCTGAAAGTTGACATGGATTCAATGGGAGACCAGATAGTTTCGTAAAAGTGAAATTCAGTGATGATAAGTGAGTACACAGAAACCAAGGATGAGTTCAGGAAGACCCTGAGGCACAGATGAGTCTGGGGGAGTACTTGAAGGAAGGATTATCTAGGTTTGCCTTATTCTTATACTATTCCCTAGGCATCAGTTCCTGGACACTGTTACAGACAAGATGCAAGCAGAAACACTGAACCCACGATGACCAATCTTATGCTTGTAGATAACATTTTGTATGTGTGACYCACCTGGTTTTGTACGCCCCACTCCAACAGAGACACTTGTGCTCTTTGGTCTCTGGAATCACATGATTTAGACTCCTGCTCTTTGCATTTTGTCCTGTCTGTTATCATTAACAGGGCTTGGTATTTGGGGGCAGTTTGTTCCAAACAAGAGACCTGAGGTAGCTTCCACTTGGCTCCAGCTTCCCCCTGAAAGGAGACAAGACTGGTGGGGTTCATGCATGTTACTCTAGAGGTTCCCAGATCAGTTCTTTGTAGCCCAAGGGMTGAAAACCATGAGAGAAACCAGCCCCAACCACATATCCAGGCACTTGATCTACAGATGTCTATATTCTGGTCTGCACAGATATTTGTAGCAGAGCTAGGATAGGGTTGGGATCATATTTATACCCCTGGAATGTCCTTGACTAATGGCGAGATGCCAGTGACTAGGAAGGGTATTATCTGTGTTGGGGTAAGTACAGGGTGCCTCTCCTCCAGTCAGACCTCGCAGCAAAGTCAGTGATGTGGGTCAGGGCCGCAGCTTAGTCAGTGCATGTGTGTGCGGGAGAAGGGCGCACAACCATCTCACTGCCTCACAAACCCACTACGGCATGAGAGCTCCTCTGCCACGTCTCCCTCAGGTCCCAGGCAATGGCCATGAAACTTGGAGCCTCCAGYTGCACACTGCTTCCAGATGCAAGGACCCCATAGTACTTGCATCTCGCATTTTGCACTGACTTTCAGGAATCTTTCAGGTAGGAAGCATGAAAGAGTGCAGGGGGTTAGGTGGAATTTAAGCCATCTGTGCACAGGCCCTGCATCGTATTTACCACCTGTTGTGTTTCTAAACACCAAGATGCTGTGGATTGGAGCAATGGCAGATTTATTACTTGCCCAGCTCACTTTATCTAGAGMCAACTTTGGAGTGACAGAATTAGCATCACTGATCCATTATGCAGGCAAGATGGAGGAGGAGAAAAAAGTGACCTGTGGAGTTTGCACCACGAGCAGCTTCGGCATTTCACAAGTAGATGGGGAATAGTGGGGTGGGCTGAGATCAGTGCTGAGCCCTGGCACTGCATGTRCAACCTGCTCTGGGCAGGGGGAGCCTCAGGGCCCACCACCAGCCTTGGCTTTTGGCTCATCCTTGCCTGCAGCCAGATATTTTTAATGACATTTATCAGCTGCAGAAATTTGGCTCTGGGGATAGCAGTTTTGCACAGGACTCGTTTTATCTGCTTTCACCAGTGAAATCATTTACATGACCTGGTCCATTGCTAAAGACTGGTGGCACACTTTACCAGAAAGCCCAGAAGAAGGTGTTCCTTCACTGTGGGATGTGCAGAACAGCCTTTCACATTGCCAGCTTCTACCATGAACCAACCACTGCTGTTAACAAGATGAATTAGACATCAGCACCTTCTACTCCTCTCAGAAAGGGGGCAACCCCCAGTTTAGCCATCCCCTGCTTTTCTGGGCATCTTTTCAGGTTTTTATGGCACAACACTGAAGCCTGGAGAGTGAACCTTTGCTGGTGAGGCTCACAGCAACTTAAAGGCAACATCCCAGCAGCTGTCCTGAGCCCTGGGTAAGGGTTGAAGGGTTTGGGGAGAGCTGGGGACCTCACAACAMCCTTCACTGAAAGCCAAGGGACTCCTAAACTAGCTGTGATGGTTCAAGGATGTGTTTGAAAGCCCCCTCTCAGGACCTGCATGACAGCACTAACATCAGAAAAGATTCCCTTTCCAATGAGACTGATTTCAACAACCCCTAGATCTTATTCTGAAAGCAGAGGCTGGCATGAAGCAGAGACCTACTTGATTGGGGACATGCCTTGCCTGTTTCAGTGCCAGGCCTGCAAAAGTTRTCCCCAAAAAACCTTAAACCTTGACCAAATTAAAAGAGAAAGAAAACAAACAGAAAAAACTGCTGTCCTCCATCCCAAGGAGATGTGTCCTAGGTCACACTGCTAGGCTTGGCCAGCATGCAGACCTCTGCAGAAAGACCACCTCTCTCAGAGCCCRTACAACCAAACATTTGGGAAGAAGTTATTGTTTCTGTCTCTCCCCATTCTCTGTTGCTACCATTAACCCCCTTCCTTCCAGATTTGGGGTATAAAATCCCTACTTTTATAGGCTTTCCAGTAAAKCCAGATCATTCTGATAGTGTCCATCTGGGCTGAAGCTCTGCGTTTGGCTGGAGTGAGAAGGTCACTGTYAGTGGGTGAYACCTGGGTGGTCTGGGACTGGTGARTCCTCTTCTCARCCCCTGKGGGCTCAGGCTTCTTGGGACATCYRARATCCCATTGCAGCCCAAGGYAGAAGTCCTGTAAAGGACAACACTGAGACTGTCTTTTAACAGTGGCTTCTTGACCAGTAAATAAACCAGGCCAGGGACCAAGCTGGCCCTGAAGTCTGTGTCTGTGTAGCTGCATCCTTCAGATGAATATAGAGCTTGGTCTCTGGACAGTGGCAACCCCTGATCCATGCCTGGAGTAGCTCAGGGCTGTGCTCATTGACCTGGGCCAAAATTGTGCCAGGGATAATGACCTAGTGGAGATGGCCATGGTCTGGTGAGTGGGTGCTCGTAGGCCCTGTTTTGTTTGCCAGCATAAATGCAGCCAACAAAATCCCACTTTGCTCCCTCCATCCAGTTATGTTAAGCCTTTTGAGAGACTTGTATGGGACTTCACCTCATATTAACCCCATGTTCCTTCAAGAAAACGTGGCAGGGACTCAGAGTTCCTCAGAATCCAGGACATAATCTATTATTGTGCAATTATGTGGGTAATTACAGCAGAGAAACTAAAAGAAACCTGAAGAGAAGGGCCTACTCCAGCCACAAGCTAATACATTGTATCACTGTCCCTGTTTTCTGGATTTGAGATGTAAAGGAAAGTTTGATAAATCCAGGAAGTGTAATTTGCTTGCAGTTCTGAGTGGGAGACTGGGAATAATAATAGTGTACCATATATCATCTTTTAAATGTCCTGTTTATTTATAATATTCTCCCATGACCCCTGCCCTGAACTTAAACCTCCCCTCCTTACTTTCTTATCTGCTCATCTCTGGGTTTTCACATGGCTGGGAGAAAGGGAAGGACAGCCTGTTGGTTAGCGAGCTCCGCCTGGCCCTTAGGAAATGCAGATTAATAGAGCTAAAAAGGATCATGAGAGGTCATTCAGCCCCTTTCCCCGCCCCACAGGAGGAGAAACTTCACCTATATGGCTACTGGCAGCACCTACCTGATGAACTCCTGAAGGGATGGAGATACCAGCCTCCTCTACCAGCTCCTCTCTACCTTCCACCTCTCCAGGCAGCACGCTGAGCTTGGAGCTGCCTGCCTTGGGCACAACAGACACCTCCTTCCCTTTCCTTCTGTCCAAAGACTTCTGTCAAATCTGCCCTGGGTTTTCTCTCCTGTGTACCGAACAATCCCATTTGTCCTTGCTCAACCCCATTGCTCTTCTTCTGGTGAACCCACTCTAGTCCCTTTGGTTGGACTTTTCAGCCCAGGACAATACCCACAAAACAGAGAGGCCCATAGCAAGGGTCTTCATTTCCACCCACACCCCAGTGGTGTCTTCTGGATATTCCCGTCTCCTCCTTTCCCCCAGAAACCTATTTTCCAATCCCCTACCCTCCCACACTTGTGTAGAGGGTTTTTTTGAGTCAGTGGGACATGTCTTGGGCCAAGCCTGTGCACATAACAGAATGAGTGACCAGGTTGAGAGCAGGGCCTTCCCGTTACTTCGTGGGCCCTGATAGATGGTGTCATCTCTCAGACACCAGTTAATAGGAGCAATGACACCGTAGCAGTGAATGGGGCTTTTTGTTCATGCAGGTCTTACTGGAGATTTCAAAGAGAGTAATGTTAGCCCATTCTGCAGCAGGAGAAACTGAGACACTGACCTGTAACRTGATTTACCCACATTCACTCTCCCTCTGAGCTTTCATGCACTTCATGAGCACAGCTCTGAATCTGCCTGTAGTCTTTCTTATGCTGCCTCCAAAACTGCCTTTYCCCCACAGTTGAAATTAAGTCAACTCTTTAATTTTTCTAGGATTCTCAAAAAGGGATAATTTTCTATGGAATGTGCTTAAATACATGTTTAATGTATATCTTTAAGCAAGCACTTATAGCAAGACAATCTGGTGTGGTATGGGCCACACTGGTCTCTGAACCTCTTCAGTGCCAAACATCGAGAGGTTTGCAGAGATCTCTCAGTGACAAGTGGGGGATCTCTGCAGACAGGATTGGGGCAGGGTGGGTCCTCCACAGAGGTGGAAGACAGGCAAACTCCCCCTCTCCTGCCTTCTGCAAAAGAAAACCACAGGTTGAGCCCTGCCATAAAGTAAGAAAATACTCTAAAAATAGCAATAGTTTCCTGCTGGAGTGTATTTGTGGCTGTTTGAATGGTCTTATCCAAATCTGCATGCTGAAGTTCTCATGAAGGACTTTCTGCTGCTCAGTACAGTGCATGGAGCTTTTTGCAGGAAGGGTTCACAAGAAAGATTTGAGCTGTGCTCGGCTGGGTCTGTGGTGACCACAGACTCAGAGATCTGGAAGGAGAACTCAGGTTCCTCAGATTCAATCACACAGCTCATCTTGTGACCCCCCAGTGCCTCACCTTCCTTCCAACTGATATCATGCAGYGGGATTTCCACCATCTGAAAAAGGGAGATCTCAGGCTGAAAAGGACCTTTGGCCTCATGCAGCCCCCAGTCTAGYTACTGCAGGGATCCCTCCCAATAAACCTTTGCTTGAGCCATCYGTACAAAATGGCTTATTTAACAGCGTCCTTATTTCTGGTTTGCATCCCACTGCAGGGGTCCTCTTGCCCTTCATGTAGAGAGACCCACGTCTCCAGTTCACCTGGCTGATGGCACCCGGCACCAGTTCAGGGGCACTTGTACAAGCAGCTCCCTCGGTGTCTCAAAAGGGACAGCAAAGCAGCCYGGAGTGGTGAGGCTGTGGTGCTTCCTACTTAGCCTTTCCTGTTGAAAGGGCTTGTAGACCTTGTTCATTTTAAACAAAAATGTGTCCAGCATAACTGCAGAGCCCCTGAAGTAGGGCTGGGGAAGCCAAGACAATCTGCAGGTATTGATCACACTTCTCCTCTGCCATAGCCACTTGCTGCAACTCAAGAAGTCTTTCAAGTGTCTTTCAGAAAGCAATATGTAGAGTTAAACTTGAACGCTACTGCCTCTAACCTCAAAACCATAGAATATTCGTGTTCCAGTGTTGACTGAAACTTACAGCTTTGAGAAACGAGCGTTTAATGCACGCAAACCTTCTGGAAACCATTTAAAAGTTAGAAGTCATTTTTAGACTCTTTATGAATAGTCCTTAGACAGAGTCCACTCAGACACTGAACTGCTCTTCCCTAGTGGTAGAGCCCCTTTGTCACCTATAATTAAATCTGTGCATCTAACCTAGCATTTTCTATATCCCTGTATGTATAAACACTGCCCATTGCTCACTTTAGATTAAATCTGGGCTTTAGATTAAAAAGATTTTCTCTGAAAYGCTGGTGCTTAGTGGTTTTCTCCCTCTGACCTATAGACCCACCAGGACCACTGCAAAGAAGGCTCCGAAGGGCAATGCAGGATCTCCTGCCTTCTCCTGGGTCCCCATATACGGGCCTTCACCTCATATAAGCTGGGCTGAAGACACTTTGGACAGCCCTGGCTCTCCCCAGAACTCTTTTCCTGCCAGCCTGTAACGACCACAGCTGCACTTCTCTCAAACAACCACCAGCGTTCAAAGCCCTTCTCGACCCTCCCCATGGCTCCAGCTCATGGAAGCCTTTGAGCTTGGGCAATGCCACGGAGGTCAATTGTCAAACTTGCTGCTGGCAGAYGTTCCCCTTCCATAAGGTCTCTGGATATCCTTTGCTCCCCTCCTCCCTTCCCAATCAGCTCAAGTCAGAAAAAAGCCACAGAAAGAAAGAAAGGAAGCGTGTTCCCAGCTCCAGCCCACAGGGAAAAGGTCTAGAGAGCTAATTATAGACTAATGCATTAGGGCCATCAATTATTTAGAAAGCTCTGAAACTGAGCTGGAAACGAGATGCAGGACAGAGCTTGCCTGGCTGTGAAAGCACCCAGCACTGCTCAGCCTTGGGGCCTGGGATGGTAGAGCATTGAGCAAACATACAGGATGCTATGTTGTCTTTAAAAGCAGTGCCTGTCCCTACAGCTCTCCTCCGCTCCTTAACTCTCTCCACTGCCCTGAATGGAGAGATGGACCTTAGTGAAAAAGGAAGATTTTATCAGGATAACTATTCTGAGTTAAGGTCAAAGTTGGGGTGGATTAGAGGCTAGGGACCTGGGAAAGGTGATGTGAGTGGGGTTGTGAGAGGACAGGGAAGAACAGGACTCACTGGAGGACTCACTGGCCCCCACTGTATGCCAGAAGATGGGCCCTAGCACACAGTTTCTGGGCTTATATTTGACAGCTTTGCCAATACTCAGAAGTGCTCTGCATATTATTCATCTGCTGTGCACCTCTATCCTTCCTCCTGCCTTGTTTTGAATATCCAAGGCAAGAGGGCTGTTCTCATGTTCTTATGTTTTCCTTCCTGTTACGTGAGTTCAGATGAACTCTGCATTTTGAGACCAGAGAGCTCTGCCTTTTCCTCTCCCTCTTGAAGAACAAAAGTCGTGCTCACCTCCCTCCTGCCCACCTATACCCAGCAGGCTGCCAAGGGCTCCGGGGCTCATTTCAACTGACTTTCAAGGTGAGCGATTCCTCGTATCTCCCAGGTCACCAGGTTACCAGCCAAGCAGCTGCTAACCACTGGAAGGCAGCAGTGACCTCCTCTGGTGCTTACTCATCTGCTAGCCCTGTAAATTGCCTTRCATGCATAAACATACGTCCTTCAAGGAGCAGAAAACAAATTCAGGCTCCCCATCCTTTTTCCTGCTTAACCAGCAAATGAAGATGATGATAGGATCCAGCTTTTCTGCAGATTTCTATCCACCAGACTCCTGCTCGCCATCACTTCTCACTTGCTGGCAATGCACAAATCACATATATCACCATTTCCCACACTCAGAGCTCTGCTTTTCTCTATTTTGGGTAAGGTTTTGAGCTTGCTGGAGCACAGTCCTAGGTATAAGGCTGGAGTTAGGTTATCCATACAACAGCATGCATTTTCTAGCCCTTAGAAATGCTCCACTCCTAMTGCTAGTGTTCACGAGGTGTTGGGATGAGACTGTCACATCTTCTGAAGCATCCTTTAAATTCAGAGGAAGTAGGWAGAAGCAAAACTGGAAGGTAAAAGCCCTAAACTGAGGCTAACATAAGAGCACTTGGGGAAGCCCTCCTTAAACTTGGGCTTCAGTCCATCCTCAGGTGCATCCCTCATCAGCTGAGCTTCTTGAACAACATATGCCCACTCCTGACTCAGCTTCAGCAAAACAGAGAGATGGCATTTTTTTTAAGGTGGACAAAAGAGCAGTTTTGATGTTAGCATACAATTCAAAGGTCTTCCTGTCTGTTTCTTGCACTCACGCAAGTACACCTGTACATGCCCTCAAGCACACCCAGGTAGGTGCATGCCTGTGCGTTGCCATGCAGCACAAGTACCAACGCACACACGGCCTCGCCCCATGGACACACCACACACACATGCACACCATGCATGCACGTGCAATCACAGGCACCAGGACATCCAAACACATGTGCACGCATACACATCTTCTACCCAAATGGTTGTCCACGGAGTCCCCTCCAGAGCTCTCAGGCAGTCCTGTGCCAGGACCATCTCCCATCCAACCTGATAAAAACCCAGGAAATAAAGTCTAACCCAGGAAGTATTTAGGGACACAAGAGCCATTTTGGCTGAATTTAGACACAGCAGGACAGGGAGCAAAGAAAAATTCCACCTAAATCATACAGTTCTTGCAGAGCTCCATAAAATTTAGAGCAAAATTCTCATAGGGCTTAAAACTATTGTTCCACAGAATCACAGAATGGTTGAGGCTGGAAGGGACCTCTGGAGATCATCTAGTCCAACCCCCCTGCTCAAGCAGGGTCACCTAGAACATATTAGACAGGATCACGTCCAAGCAGGCTTTGAATATCTCCAGAGAAGGAGACTCCACAACCTCTCTGGGCAACGTGGTCCAGTGCTCCATCRCTCTGACAGGAAATAAGTTTTTTCTCATATTCAGGCAGAATTTACTGTGTTTCAGTTTGTGACTGTCGCCTCTTGTCCTGTCTCTTGGCACCATTGAAAAGAGTTTGTCCCCGTCCCCTTGACACCCTCCCTTCAGGTACTTGTACACATTGATCAGATCCCCCCTCAGTCTGCTCTTCTCCAGACTAAAGAGGCCCAGCTCTCGCAGCTGTTCCTCAGAGAGCAGATGCTCCATCTTTGTAGCCCTGCACTGGACTCTCTCCAGTAGCTCCATGTCCCTCTGGTACCGGGGAGCCCAGAACYGGATGCAGTACTCAAGACGTGGCCTCCCCAGGGCTGAGTAGAGGGGGACAATCACCTCCYTCCATCTGCTGACGACACCCTAAAATACCATTGGCCTGCTTGGCCACAAGGGCACGTTGCTGGCTCATGGACAGGACACTGTTCCCTCATGAAGACTATTTTGGGAGATGTCTCTCCAAAATTAAGCATTTTGAAAGGCCCCCRAAGAGCTTGATTTGCTGAGCCCATTCTAAGCTTACTCAAACGCTGCTGAGACCAGCTTCAAAAGAGTCACGGCTGCTGTCTAGTCTCAGGGTGCCTATAGTGTGGCTGAGTCAGCCCGTCCCAGCAGCTCTAGGAGTCACCTAAATTTGGAGCTAGGCTAGGAGATGCAGGAGAGCCTTTGCTGCATGGTTTGTAAGGGGCACAGCGCATGGATCAGCCAGGCCCACAAAAGTCCTTTTCTACCCTGAGACRCTTCAAAGTTCCTTTGCAGATTCACAGCAAATCCACATTTACTGGGCTCTTATCCCAAAGGAGGTTTCAGGTTTCTCTGACCACACTTACGGCTGCAAAGCCACAAACTTTCCTTCCACTCTTTTTCTTTTTGTGTCTTAAGAGAAACAGTCACTCTGACCCTCCACTCTGAGAGTCGAGCAGGGAGCCCTGGTCCCTGCCCAGGCTGAAGCTCTGGCTCCCTCTCCTGACATCTTTTCTTATTCCAAAAATCTTCTCAAGTACTGATGGAGAAGGGAGAAGGGATTGGGGTCACTCAATACACACCAGGTGTGGATCCTCAGCATGAACACACGCTGAGGTGTGAGCCAAATCTCTGAGCAGCTCAGACATCCCTAAAAAGTATAGTTTTTGTGGTGGTTCACCCAAAGCATGGAAACCTTTTAAGGAGAAATTGTGATGCGTTTGGGCAGAGCTTTGTTTCGCAAAAAAGTTAAGCACACTGAGTCAAACCAAGTACTCGCTAGCATGGTCCTAGAATGCGTTAGCAGAGGGTGAGCTTTCCCCCACACATGTATCTCTCTGGTGCATCAGGGATTTGTACCTGGGAGAGCTCATCTTGCTTCTCGAAGCCCCATTTGCCTCCTTGAGGTCTCTCCTGGGGCCGTTGGAATAGCCCTATTGTTTTGTAGCTCTCTGACTCCATCAAAAAGCCATTGACCCCCAAGGGCCAGGCTGCCCATGGCTCATCTTTGTGACCTCTGTGTCCAAGGAGGAGAAACTGGGAGAGGTGCAGAGAGGACAAACTGGGAAAACGAGCATCCCTGAGCCAAAAGCGAGGACAGAGCAAGGAGGTGGCTGCAGTGCAGCTACTTGGAGGGAGATTTTGGTAAGGAGCAACACTACTGCTAGGATAAAGAGGTGAGAAGCAGCCAGGAATATGTTTAACCAGGGTATTAGTAGGCCACCAGAGCAGGGAAAACCTTCTGGAAAGCAAGAATAACACTGCTTGCAAGGCTGTGCTCAGTTCCCCATGGGGGTGTCAGCAGTGGGACAGGGTCTCCAAGTGGGGCTGAGTCCCCCCAACCTCCTTCTCCCACCTGTCCTCTGCCCTGCTCTGGCTGCCTCTGCAGAGCTCCCACCAGTAGATGGCAAGACAGGCCCATGTTTCCGGGCAGTGGAGAGAGGCCTCAGCTAGGGARTGGCTTCTCTGGTGTCTAATACAGGGTTCAGCTCACCCTACAGCATCTCCCTCAGTGTGGGAGCCTTGCTCCTTCCAGCTGCCTCTGACCCAAAATTTCTACAGGCTTGGTATTTTTTAGCTTTGTAGCCCTCAGTTCAGCCTGGTTTAAATTGGTCACTGGATTCATTCATTGCTAGGGGAGCACTGGTGGGCAGGCAGGCAGACAGGCCCATACGCTTTGTTTCCTTAGAAACTAGATGAAAAAAGRCCAACGGCACTGGAGTTTAAGGAAGGAGAGGAACGGCCAGATTTCAAGATCTTTAACAAATAACTGAAAGAGCAGGGCCTGGCCCTTTGCAATCCCCCTTGCGGGCCACCTGGCTGTGTTCCTTGCCAACCCCACCTGAATTTGGCCTTCTCAGGAGAGATTTGGTTCATTCACATCCCCTGTTTTTTATAGCTTTGGGATTTATTCCAGTGACCGCTTTGCTCTCTCTTTCCCTAACTTTCGCATTCTGTCCTTCTGCTTACRGCATCATGTGGATTTCCAAAGCACCATACACAGCTCAGGGCACCAAATCTCCTCTCCCCATGCCCAGGACCATCCTGCCAACCTCTCCTGGCAGCTGACAGAGGCTCGGCAGGAGCTTCGTGCTCACTTTCTCCCGATGGTGCCTTGCATGACTCCGGACTCCTCAGGGGAACTCAACAGCCACCATGTGACTAGAGCTATCACCGTACATAGAGGCAATATCAGAGATCCTGCCTGCACATAGACCCTTGAGATTGACCTCTCCAACCACTGGCAGGGAATGGCTGAGCAGGGAGGCGGATAAAAGGGGAAGAGGAACAGATTAATACAAAATGTATCATATAGCAAAATGCAATGGAGAATAAYTCCATTGCTCACGTTGCAGAGTAATGTTACCCAYCAACAACCAGGTTAGTACTGCAATGCTGATTCACCAAAKGAAAAGGGGARRAAAAAAAGCAATGAAAATAGTGATAATGTTTGCTTTGAAAAGTTGTTGGGAAGAGGAGAGAAGGAAGAGCTGGTGTCATGCACACAGGTATRTATAACCCTATTTGTGTGCAACAATCACACTCCCTTAAAAAGAAAAAAAAATGCCCCTGCATCATCAGCCCCTGCAGTACAGCACACACAAAGCCTCACAGACCAGGACAGGGACAGGAAAGGATGCAGCAACATAAATCAGCTCATTCGTCCCAGGTTGGCTGTCTAAGGATGGAGAGACTTGCCTTGTTTCTCCCCAGTGCTCTGAAATCACTCCTTAAGTAAATTCTGGGGACACTCAAGAAATCGGAGGCAATTGCATAGCCAGGTGTACCTTTAACACCAGCCTTAGCCACAGAAAGGCCTTTACTGCTCCACCAAGCAAAGACTTCTGCTCTAGCAGTATCACTCGTTCCATCCACGCCCCAAATCCCAGCAGTTGGTGCATGTCCAAGTGGCTCTCATGCCCAGATCAGCAGCAGTATTCACCACTTCCTCTTCCACCTCCCAGCCAAAGGAAGAACTGATTAATTAATGGCTTCCTGGGAGAAGACAAGTCAAGCCTTAAATTCAGCTTTCCATTTCAACAGCCATCTCAGCAGGGATGCAGAYCCCTGCCCTGGCCTGATAACAAATAATGCTGTGACACACTAAACGGGAAGTCACCAGAGTGCCTTGGAAGAGATGGAGACACCATTTCTAGTGGCACGGCTGGTGTCAGCCCTACAAAGAGCTTTGGAAACTAGTATCCAAATAGAACATGTCCTGAGCTCACCAAATATCTATTTGCTAGCCCTAGGAAAAGAAAAAAAAAAAAAAAAAAAAAGCCATCATGAAGGCAGGCAGAAACATTGGCCAGAGCAATGAGTAGAAACATCTTGGCAGTATCTGCAAAACATCAGGAGAGTGTCTGGGTTTTCATTTCCTAGACTAGAGCTGCTGGCAACGTCATTGCTGTTGTTAGTGGCATTTTTCTCATTGAGTTATTATTCCTCCGTTCAAAGTGTTTAAATCGGGTCTGCTTCAACTCTCTTTCAAAAACTTTGCCTGGCCTTGAATTTGAGAGGAAGTATTTCTAATAAAGAAAATAATCTCTGAAAATTGTTACTTATTAAAACCCTTCATTTTAGAAAATGAAAAGGTCTTAAATATTTTTTGGAAAATAAAAAGGTCTTAAATATTTTTTGATCAATAATCATGACTTTTTCAATAAATAAAAAAAAAAAAGAAATCTGAAGAGGAAAAACAAACAGGTCAATTTCAATGTCATAAGTATTTTTTCCCCAAACACCTTGTTTTGATGATGGARTAGAAAGTTGGACGCTTCCCTGCTTTTTGTGTTTTTAAAGGTTTCCCTGCCATTCAAACGTGCTGACCTTGCTTTGGGCTTTGGAGGTGCCCGCCCCTGCGTTGTCGCTAGAGAAGGTGTAGGGCACCCCCCAGCGCCCCGATTCACATGTGCAGCAGTGGGATGCTGCGTGAAGTTGGTTTTTTGGGAAGGACATCTGGCAGAGGACTCAGATCACCATTTCCCACTGGTCACCACAAGGCCCAAAAACTCCCCGGCAAAAATGCTGTCTAGACAGCATTTTAGGGGAAATCTAAAACGCCAGGTTAGGGGCCAACAGTCAAAGGTCACGYGTTCACCCTTCCTTCTTACTCCTCACTCCAGGATCCAAACTGCACATCCATTTCAGCTGTTACAGACTCTAGGCCTGTCCAGTGCCCGAGTTACCTGGGATTTTCACCCCTTCTCCACTCAGCCTTTTTAAGTGGTGTACTGAGTATTGAATGATTTAGGGAGAGGGACACAAAGGGATGGAAAAAGCCCCACCATGGGCACAAGCAGTAAACTCYTGTTCCAGTGTTTCTGCCAAAGGAAGCAAAAGATTCATGTACCTCGGCATCACAYCTGCAGCTTCATAGATGAGCCCCAGAAGGAGGGTGGCCTGTTCCTCTGCCTGAGGCCACAAATGAGCCAACGGTAGTAGGTGCTAGCTTTCAGCAAACGAGTTAGAGGCTGTGGACTGAGATAACAGCAGAATGATTTTCCAAAATCCTCTTGCCCCTCAGCTCCTGCTGGATCCCTAGGTGAGATGTCCTTAGCTTCCCAGCCCTACCAAGACTTTTTCCTCCTCTGCACTGTGTTACTGCCCTTCCTTGCCACAACTCCCTTTTGCTATTGTAGCAATATCTCTGTTGCAGTCACTGCAGAGTCAAACCCTTCCAGACCCTCCTGGACCTTTGCATAGGTCTGTCTGAACCAGGCTGTGGTGCCTCCCCAAGAACTTAGACATAACCATTTCCACAAAGTGTGGATCTCACTGATCCCACTGTCCYGCCAGCCAAAGAATCAATGGCACCGGCAGGCATGCGTGTCTGGGGACGGAGGAGAAACATCCTTTCATTCCCTTGCGAAACCTCAGTGTTTTCTTGGGCAAATGGCCCAGCTGGTGTTGCAAAGTTTAGAGGCTAGAGGTAGAAAATCTGTTCTTGGCGTAGATTCCCTGGACGTGCCACCAACAGAGCAAACACCACCRGGCAGTCCTAGGTCACCAGGAGCTCAGACATCTGCTATATCCTCTGCACACATCTTGAGTAAGACCCTGCCACTTCTGGGGGACAGCTGGGGCAGTCTTTCCACCTGGCAAGACTGGAGTTAGATGGCCTGTGAAATAAAAGTGTTGCTGTTTTCTTGCCAGCCAGCACAAAAAGCAGCTGAATAAACCTCTGGGCAGGCTCTGTCCTCTGCCATGTGTCATGATGAGGCTTTGAAAATCCTCTGCTGTTAATGGAGAAGGCAATAATCATTGATAAGGGCTGAAAGAAGTGGTGCCATGGCACCGTCTCGACCAAACCAAGGGCTGAATCTTAGCCTTGGGCATACGGACCTGGGTTCCACATGGAAGTGTGGACAGACACATCGGCAATGCGCTGGAAGGACTGGTGGGGTGGGGGGGACATGCTGATCCTTCAGTGAGTCCTGGGGTCTTGTTGCTCCTAGAAAGAGCTTGAATTTTGCCAGAGTCCATTTTCTTTCTCACGTCCTGAATGCAAACTCCTCCAGTCCCCACCAGCATGCTCAAACTAGTGCCAGAGCAGCAACAGGATGCTTCTGCAGAGAGCCTGCTGTGCAGGCTGATGGGGAAACTGAGGCAGGCAGCAGTAGCCAAAGCTGACCCAAGCCATGAGGAACAGGACCACAGGGTTCACCATCTTCCCAACCCCGCCTCAGGACATCAGCTGCCCCAWGAAACAACGAGGCCATGACTCACCCACCCTCCTCCAAGCACAACAGACAGACTGCCTGCAAAACCAGCTGCCCTGAGCTTGGACCTACACCTCGTTGACTTTCCTCCTGCCCTTTCACATGGGTAAAGATGGTTGTTGCCTGACTGAGTTTTTTTGTTTGTTTGTTTGTTTGTTTTTAATATGACAGGTTTTACGTCATCTCCAAGCAAGGAAGGGATTTCAGGGAAAAACTGAGGTCATTGCCAGTTCCCAAAGTACGTTTGGCTTCAACAAGGCTATGTTTGACACACGCTGGGTCTGGCACAGCTTCAGGCCTGCATAACACACACATAGGTGTAGAAAAACCCAMATACTCAGTTAGGGAGAAGGGGGTGACACAAAAAAGGAGCAAATGGAAAAAAGGGGAATTTACTCTATTTCATTGATTGACCTCCCTCCCTTTGCATTCTTCAAGAGCAAATACAACGTGAAGAGTGTGGAGGGACATGTGCGTGCCTGCCAAAGGAACATTCTTGATCTCATTAAAAACTCATGGAAAGTTTGCTTCGCGAAAAGGCCTGAAACCAGTGGAACGAGAACAATATATTCATTTTCCAGGATTATTCCAGCCTGGCTTTATACGGAAACGAACTCCACAGTATCTGGGTCTRTTTCTCTGTGTGCTATTTCTTCTCCCAATTAGATAACGCAGAAATACTACATTGCTACCAGTTCTTGTAAAGTCAGGCAACTAGGTAAGGGATAAACAGCTTGTTTAGGATCTCCACTAAGGAACGGAGCTGCCCTTTCAGCCTAATCCTTCATCAGGCACCAGAGAATCAATCCACAGGAGAGAGATTGAACAATATATCAACTATAGGAACTTTCATTAGACACCGATATCAATCGGCTGCAAGACACAAATCCATACTAAACAAGGTTTGCCTAGTGCTAGAGCTCAATAAACCACTTATCCCACGAAATTGCACCCTTGGGATGGTATTTCTGTGTAACTAAACACACTTAGACACTCTGCGATGAGCTCCATGTAAGACACTAAAAAAATGTCATTTTAACAGTTCAGCACAATTTAGTGAATATCAGCCCGCCATATCGGAGAGATTACAGTGTAATTCCTGTATTTACCAGGGGAACGTACAAATATTGTTACAGCCACTGAGTGAAAAAAGTCCACTGAATTAAAGAAGATAATAAAAATATAACTGATAATTATAAATAATAATACAATATTAAATCCTAGGGTTTTTATTTACTTACAGATTTTTGAGCTCATGTAGTGCATATTCATTTTCAGAAGATTATTTTCCTTGAAATAAGAAGGGTTAGAAATGCAAGGATTGTTGCTAAACCTCAGCTGAGAGTCTCTGAGAATCTAAGAGTGGGGCTTTAAAAATGCACTAACTCTAATGACATTTAGGCTTCCTATCCAAAGAGCTGATAGCGCTGGTTGAACAGGAAGTGGATGGTTGATAGATGAACTCTGGAATTTGCTTTGTCTCCAATGTTGAACTTAGCAGCAGAGCGGTTTTGATGGTTCTTTATGCTGGCATCACTAAAAGGCCCRTTAGGTTAAGTGCCTGTTGCACAGGATGGACAAGAGATCATCTTTGCAGTAATGCTCTTTTCTTGCCAAAAAATGATTGGCTTGCTAGAAACCACAGAGCTGCACACTGAAGTCTCCTGCCAAGAACCTCCTCTACTGAGGATTGGTCTAAAGATCACCCCACCCATGCGGCAACATGGCGTGACCTCACTGCATGAGGGAAATGCCCAGGGTGTTTATCCTGCCAGGAACACGGTCCCAAGTGTTTTCCCCAGCCTTGGAGGGGGCTGTGGAAGCCCATAGGACTGRGAGCAAAGGCTGCCCTGGTCCAAGGCAGGTGGGGACAGGCTGAGCATCCTGCAGCAAGGTGGAGATGCAGATGAGGTTGATAGGTAATGTACTGAGAATATGCACCAGCTGTCATTGGGTAAAACACTGCTGTTTCCCCTCCCCTGCCTGCCCCAAGGATATCTTCTTCACTCCCAAACTGAGGGGGACTTGTACGTCATGCAACCTTCACCTGCTTCCCTTCTAAGGGCAGTGACGGATCGGTGTCAATTCAAGTCAAGGACCCAGGGACATCCAGAACCACTCCACAGGCTGGGAACAAGCCCACACAAAGGGCTCTTATTAGCTGCCCTGGAGAAGTATGGCTGACAAATCCAAGGCTACCTATGTGCTAGGAAACAGCCCTTCCTGCAGCAATTTTCCAATCTGTAAACCTTCACAAGAGCCCAGAGGTGCACAGAGATGGCTTTGAACCATCCAACTGTACCTGCCTCCAAACGTGATGCCAAGCCCCAATTTTCCAGTCTCTCCCATTTATCTATATCCACCTGTCACTACACAGTAAGACTTTAAAACCCTAGGGCCAGGATGGTCTTTTCACCCCGTGCCTGCACTGTGGGGTGCAGCTTGCTCTGTCTTTAAAGATCAAAGGGACCATAATAATGCAAAGAAATAAGACATTCAAGCACTGGGCTTTGTAAGGAGGTTCTGCWTTTTCCCAGCGCTCCAATGCAGTCTGCTTAAATTGCCTGGGAAGATGTGGCAGCTACAGAAATTTGCATTTATGCACTGTGGAAATGCCTTCCGCATCAGAAAAGAAATGGAATTTCTTACTGTCTGAAATCCTCTGAGATGAAACACATTTCAAGACAAAAGGCTGCTCTGGAAAAGTAAAACTGAATGTCCTGTTCTAATAAAATCTGTATATAAAGTTGTAAAGTTTCTGACTCTACTCAAAAATATCATTAAAACCCCCCTCACTCCCCCCCTTTTTTTTTCCTTGTACTTTTGGTCAGGAAAGCATTTAGGGAACATCTTCAGCAGTTCTCAAGAAGATCTTAGTGGGTCCTCACACTGGCTGAAGAATCTCACAGCTCCTTTGGAAGGATGCAAGATAAACAATCTGGGATCCACATGTTACAGGACAAGTAGTGGAGAGGAAAGAGCAGTGGGAATACTGACCAAGTTGTAGGACTTCACTTGGCAGAGTATCAGAGCTCTACCTGAGACTGCCAGAAAAATCCCATGCTTTAGATCTCTTCTTCTGCAGGGACATTGGCTTCAGCTTCATTTTAGCAGCAAAAACATGAAATCTCCTCAAAGTTGACTGCTAACATGTGCACTGCATCTTCTCCAGAGGAATCTACACTTCTTCCAGTACTATGCACTATGGGAGAGAAATCCAKCAAGGGTTATCAAATGCATAGGAACAACCCCTGGGTCAGGATGCCCCTGAATTACATGAAACTGTCAGCTGGGAGAGTATTGTGAAAGGAGCAAAGACTACATATGTACTCGCCCTATTTTGCCACCTGCTTTTGGCCACTGTCCACAGTAGACTTTGAGCTAGACAGACCTATTGGAAGTTACTGGACAGTTGTTTCAGCTCAGCATCACTGCTAAGTACTAAGTTTACAAAATCGTTCTTCCTTTGGTTTGAATCCTCAAATACACACAGATAATCACTGCCAGGCAGCTTGAAGGAAATCCTCCTAAATTGTTCTTAATTGCAGTCTCAGGTGCAGGGAGCAAATTTCTATTCTAGTTGATCAGTGCCCACTTCAAATTTAAGGTCCTCAACCACATTGCTGAAGTTTAAGTGCCTTTTCAGTAGACTATCTCCATTGGGAAGTTAGCTGTGAGCACGAACTCTCTTCTCCACTACTGTATGAGGTTACAGCATGTTGTACACTCCCTTGTATCCCAGAAGCTAGGCCTGACCTGAAGAGTAGGTGACATTTCTGTACGCAGTGATCCAAGGGCTATATAAATGAAACACAGCAAGAAAAGACAGCAACAGAATCACTCCCGTGACACAGCTGCTGCTACCCAAAGTGCATGTGCAAGCACACGCCTCCACACACCCCCCACATGCCCCCTCAGCTCCAGCGTGCTGCAGGCGCTCAGACCCACGACAGATTTAGAATCGCATACAATTACGCTACGAAGCCTGAAATAGTCTGAAGAGCACTCGTCTGGTCTAGTGAATGCTCATCTAGTCCAGGCTCCCAGGAGAAGGGCAGAGGTTCACAACTCAAGCGATCGTTCTTCTAAAATAGAAGCAACCCATCCCAAGCAACATGGGAAAAGCGCCCCCAGCCTGAAGCCTTGCATGCGGCTCCATGAAAGGGAGATGAAATGCAGGCATCCCAAACCTGCAGATCCATGCTYGTCGTCCTTTGGCTAACCCCAGACACTGAATCTCTCATCTCCCCATGTCCCTGTGCCTGACTTCTCCTCCCTGGAGGCAGGCAGAGCCCCTGGCAACTAGTGTACTAAAAAGCTGACAGTGCTTGCCCTGAGCAGCAAAATGAGAAATATTCCAAAAGCACAAAGTGGTTAACTGGGTATAGCCCTGGCACTATATCTCTCAGGAAAGAAGGATCCTCCTTTTCTATACTTCTGCCCACTGTCTTAAGCAGCTGCATTYGTATGGACTGAAACAAAGCAAGTCTGAAATTCTGACATTTTAGAAATAGGTCATTGCAATTGAATTGAATTTCCAGTTCTGCCCCAGACTTAGATAGTGATTTTTCCAGCACGATCTTCCCCAAGCAGTGACTGCAAGCTCTGTTTCAAATTCAGCAGTCTAGATATTAATAGCATGTTGCCACAAACACACATAGTTCAGTACCAATTTCAAAACCTGTGGGAAGTTAAATAAACACACACCATTAGCAGCCACRCGAGAAGGAATGGAGTTCCTTAGCTTAAAGCTTTTTAGTACATTTACCAAACATCATGGTGTCAGCACTCCTTCAAACTTATGAATTTCCTCTTAAATACGTACAATGGTTAAGCAAAGGCAATGAAATCAATGACAGGCTCCAAGAAAAATCAGTAAGAGAAGGGAGAAATAAATCTGAAAAGCAAAAATGGTAGGAGGTTTCCACTGTCATTGCATGAAAATGACTGCCAAGTCAAATATTCCCAAATCTCTGAAGAAGAGGGTAGAGGGAAAATGAGAATAATGGAGTCTCTCTTTTTCCCCCTCTTCCAGGGTCTGACGAAGAACCTTAGAAGGTAATGGAGCTCCTTCCCCAGTCTTCAGCAGCTTTGGGGGAGGCAGAGGCACCTGAAGTGCATACAGAATCCAAACTGGGCATGTGTAAACATGACTCAAACTAATTATCTGGAAAGAGTGTAGTGCTGTAACATCCCCACCAGTTCTGCAAGAAACATAATGGTTACCCTAATCATTAAATCATGGTTAAATGAAATGCCTCCTCCACAACAAGAAACTCCCATCATTAGAAGGTAGAAGTGTAGGAGGGGGGAAAGGCCTTGTTTATTGTGAAGGGAGTGTTTAATCATGGATTTATGAGGTGTGGGAAGTCCATGAGGACAAGTTATGAAAAGAACACACCAGGACACATGTGCCTCATCCTCCTCATGCATGTACAAACTTCTGATGACCAACATTTCTGATTATGCAACAGCTCACTAAAAATCTACACAGAAAAGAAGGAAGATCCTATAATTATAAAGTCTTGCCATGTTGTCTCTAAAGCTATTCTGTTAGAATAGCACTGTTCTTTCCTTGTAATTTCGAGGATACACTGATCTAAAGAGGAAACAGAAATAAAGCTGAAGACGGATCAAYTGGATTTTCATTCTCTAGATGAGAAAGGATTAAGAAAACTAGAAGTGACAGGTGAAATATTTGAAACCCAGTACTTTTTGGATTGCTGCCATCTACAAGCACAGTCTGTACACCTGTTTAGCAGCACAAAGATTAAAGGGTAATCACATGGTACTATTGAGCAACTGCCTGCAACAAAGACCAACTGGAAGAATCAGCAGAAAGTGAAACATACAGGCAAACATTTCAGAGCCACAGAGTCACTGCACTGACTATGGAGCTGCATCTTTATGTCTYGTATCCCGTTTCACTTCTGCAGCTGAAGGCTTCAACAGTAAGCAGCATCCTTGTGCCCTTGGATCATTGTTCTTAAGTATTTTAAACAAGGATGACAAAGCCAGCACACATCTGTACAGGATTTTATTAAAGTAGGTATCATCCACAGCTTACAATAGTTGAAAAAATAATCTTAAAATCTTTTTGCCTGAATACGTAATGTAACAACTACAGTGCTCAAAGGTTATGAGAGAAGTCTCTGCCCAGAAAATTGAACTCCAAAGTGGTAGCAAAAGTTAYACATTTTGTATCAGGTCAAATTGGTCTAATGCAAAAAATACTGTAACATAGCCACAGAGGTTATGGGGAATATAYGGAAAAGAAAGGAGGTGAGGGGAGGGAAAGAGACACGCATCATTGGTCATAGGTTGAAAAACAGAATTTCAAACAGGAACGAGACTATGTAGCCATATCTCATCACATTCCTTGAATATCACTTCTTAACCTCCAAACCACTGTCTATTACAATATGGTTTATTTCATACTTTGCAAAATAAAAGCTCCTTCAATGGTTAYTCCTAAGTGGAGTCAGTAACTACTGACAAAAGATTAAATTWAATTTAAAATGCCATAGGAGTAAATTTCAACTTCACTGCAACATCCTATTCAAAGCTTTCGTAYAACACCACAACCAAGAACAGTCTATATCAGAAGGAGGAACATTTTTGCTCTTCACTCTTACTACTAATAACCCAAGCTTTGAACTAGAATAAAGGGAGGAGTAGACCCATAACTTCACTTGAAGCAAGGAAATGAAGTCAGACCCATCAACAGCTCTCTACATTTACACACATTATATATATATACATAAATATATATACACAGAGAAAGAGAGTGTCTTTGTCCACATGTATATACACACACATACACACACACACTCTCTCTCTTTGTATGTGTATTGATGAGTCCCCAGAGTGAATTACAAAAGACTGGAATGGACCTGACATTTGAAATCATATTAAAGCCTTCATCTGATGCCTCAGGCTAACAGTTTACTGGAAAATAATTCTGTTTTGGTAGGACAGAGGACAAAAATCTGAGCCAGTCTTTTCTTGGAGCGTATGATCAAGACCAACTTTGCTTGCCCATTGGGCCAAACACTACATTTGAACAATGTGACAATTACCACAGTGGCCACAGCTTTAARAAAATTGTCTTTTAAGAAATGTAAACACTATGAAAAAAGTTTCAACATGGGCCATAACCCTAGAGGTTTTTAGGTTTAAATACCTGGGAAATCCATACTTTAACAGATTAAACAGTATAAGATACATACAAAACCAAGAGATAAAAGTTCAACAAATGTTTAAAACAACAGGCTTTCACCAAAGAATCTTCATTTGAAGGTTACTTTCATGAGAAAACATATTCTCTGCAGCATGCAGACTTCCTCTCAAAGGCTGAGATCAGGTCATGTCCGTTAGCTACTTACTGAAGAAATATTGCAGTGTCACAGAGAGCTTAACAGAACAAGAACAACCAAAGCATTGTCACAGAAAACACAGCAAACAAGATGTCACCTGTGAGATTCATTGGAGTATGGAAGAAAAAAGAAAAAAGAGCAAGAGAGAACTTCACATGAGGAATTTCCAGTTATTTTAAAAGATATTTTTTCTTTGAAAAAAAAAAAGTAAAAATCAAATGTTCCCAGATGCCGCTTCTCAAGACATGCCATTACTATAGTGGCCAATAGCTCAGATTTACACTGTGGAAACTGGTATGTTACATAAAACAGCTCTCCTGTATCTCTAGTTTGTCATTTCTTGTTTACCAGGTCTCTTCAGTAGCCTCTGAAAGGTGTATTTTATTTGCATGCATCTACTAAGACTCATGTATTAATCCAGAATCTCCTATGCATGAAACTGAAATGAGCAAAATAGCCCCTAACTGTAACTAGAAATTAGTAGTAAAAGATCAGCAGCCCCTCATAATTTTATAGAAAGGGGAGTGGACGGTCATCAGTAATCTAGGCCTCTCGACTCTAAATAACAATCAATCCTTCACATTAAGTCAACAACTTGAGCTTTTGTTTTTAAGTGAATGAATTCAGACAAGAATGGCAGATAAGGCTGACTTTAAAACTCTGAAATAAATAAATATTGGAAAGTATGGTTTCAGCTTCTAGATTCCTCTCTAAATAACAAAATCATATAATAGTTGCATATACGTAGTATTTAAAAATACATATACAGCACAGATGAAAAATGTAGCGAACACAAATGATTACAAAGGCTGACATGACTCTACTGAAAGTCTATCTTATCAGGCCACCTTCAAAACTAGCTCCAGACAGTATATGACCACACTAGCATGGCAAACAACTGGGAAAAATCAAAGGCAGTGATAACA
Organism: Rhea americana; assembly: GCF_003343005.1. NCBI lineage: Eukaryota > Metazoa > Chordata > Aves > Rheiformes > Rheidae > Rhea > Rhea americana. Next base: position 953,859 of record NW_028186358.1, on the reverse strand, counting down.
ATAATCCTACTCCCAGGCCTAGAATTATGCCTTAGATTTGCATGTACATAACAGCACTTAGGATTTCAAGCCTACCTCTGAGGTTAAAATGAAGTCAGCAGCATTTTCAAAGAACAGGACAAAGCTTAGGTTGTACCCCCTGCTATTTTTAAAGTAGAAATGAAAATTCAAGTCCTAATTCCCTTCACAAGACATTACAAGAATAACRTCACTTTGTATGCCTTGTATATAGAAAAGCGTAGGTTTATATAGCACTGTGTATATGTATATATAGGAACTATTAACCATAGTTTCATTTCAAATTAAAATTGCAACAATCCCTGAAATTTTGAAACATGAAGTAGTTCTGATCTCTCAGCTGTACACAAAGAGAAAAATAAGAATCCTTTATTACTATGATTTAGTAATTTCCACTAACAAATGAAAAAAAAAATGTTCACTCTGTATAATATGCCTGAAACAGTGAGTTTGACAACACTGCCCATGTCATTTGCAAAAGAACCACCAGGCAGGAGGAATGATTGGAAAGTCATCAGCCAGATACATGTGCTTCTTTTTTTTTTTTTTCTTTTCCTAGCTACCAAAACATAAAAGATTTCCATGTTTCACCAGTGCTATTGTTGGAAACAGTACCAAATGACTTATTTTAATCTAACTTATCTAACAGTAGTAAATTCCAGCTACAGTATTTTTCTGCCCAACTCTATTGCTACTTATGGAAAAGTGATAATTGACATGCTCTAAGACTCAGAAGATCATAAACTAATTTAGCCATTTCTTCCTGGTCCTCTGTGGAAATCTGGAAACATCTTACAAAGTATTTCAGTTAGCTTGAGCAATCCTGGAGTCAGACCCAAGGAAGCTAAACATTGTAGTCACCAGCTCAGGGAGGTCGTAATCATGTTTCCATCCCCAGTCTTTCCGGGCATTGCTGTCATCAAAGTTCATTGGCCAGCTGTCAGCTGCAGCAAAAAAAAAAATACAAGAAAAAGCATGAAGTATAAGAAAAACCTCTTGAATCTTGAAGTATATYATCACTAGCCATGCAAGCTACTAAAGCAGAATTTCAGAACCTAAACTTCTTCAGTTAAACTTCAGTAGCAATTTGCAACTGTCTAGAAAGAAAGAAAATACTGTTTTTCCCCTTAACATAGGGTAGTTTAATGCTTTTCCTTACCATCACCAAAGAAGTAGATACTAACCTATGGCCTGCCTAACCGCATCCACGTTGTAGGTCACCTGGAGTTCAGGAACATGCTTCTGCACCTCTTGTGCCAGCTCTTCAGGAGTGAAACTCATGGCACTGATGTTGTATGTCCTCATGCTCAGTGCCTCAGCAGGGGCCTCCATGACCTCTAGAGTAGCCTTCAGACAGTCGTCAATGTACATCATAGGGAGACGGGTGTCCGGCTTCAGGTTACACTGAAATTTGCCAGTTTTTATGGCATCATGGAAAATCTGGACAGCATAATCTGTATAAAAAGATAATGGACATGTGTGCTCATTTGCCTCCATCTGTTGTTCATTTTATGACAGTCAACAGTCCTAGCCCATCCAAAGCTTGCGATCTAAAAACCTGGCAGAAGAGCTGTGATTTATATTGTACAGCAAGAGTGCAGGAAGCCAACTTAAGCCTTAGACGTTATTCTGGCATTTGTACATTACAGCAGKATAACAGAGTTTAAAATAATTTTTAAAAGGAGCAATCTCAATGAGCATAATTAACCCAAACTTCCTCAGGTAACTTTAAAAGGTAAAGACTACAAAAGTATGTCCTAAGCTRGGAGTAGATGTAAGTATTGTCCCAATCCTCTGTTGAAATAGCATCTCTACACCGCTACTCTATACTGCCTAAGACTACATTTCTACAAACACATTAAGAATAATTACATGGCTTATGTGTTTGCTATTCTTATAATACTGAGAGATACAAGCAAGTCATTTACCAGTTGTTCCCCCTCCAGGCTGAGAGTCAGCAGATATAATTCCTGGATACCTTAGGCATCGAAAGTCTAGGCCATATCGGTAATGGTAGTACTGTGGAAGGAAGGGAGAAACACAGTTTTAAAAATCAAGACTAGGCCATACAATTTATTGTTTCCACAAGACAAATCTGCTTGTCCTATTTTAAAAATTTCCCATGCCAGGAACAAAAGAGCAGGACTATCAGAGTCACCATTCCTTTCCACATAGCTAAGCTCTCTGCTTGTCCTTTTCTAGCTTTCATTCACATAATTAGATACGGATTCTTGAAATAGATCAACTTGTAACATAGACTCTAGTTCTAGTGTTCAGAAATTGGTAATTTCTAAGATTCTGAAACACTTCAGGGTAATAGAGCCTCCAGAACTGACCTTTACCTGCAAAAAAATACTAAAGTGAGAGGAAAACATATATAAAGTATTAACTTTAATAATTTTATGATTATAGAAAAATATAAAGCCAATAATAAGTTGTGAATGTAAAAAAATCCTATAGCTTTGATCTTACGGGTTGTTGGGGGAGGGGAGGGGAGGGAAGGGGGAGAAGAGGTTATTTTGTTTTGTTTGGCAAAAGTCCTCATTTTCTAGTACGCTTTCACAAAGTTTTGTACGCTTTCATTTATACTATGCCATTTACATTGGCAGATGATGTAGAGAAGTCAAAGCCAAAAGAACTATGGAAAGAAATGATGCTTGCCAGCCTCTAATTTTTTGTCCTCCTTCTAACAAAATTTAAAAGACATTTTTTGCTCAACAACAGCTTCAGAGTACTATTAAGTAGTAGAGCCTACAGGAAGGAAAGGATGGGGGGAAGGAACATACACACACACTGCAGTGTGGAGCCCTCCAGAAGCAAAAACTTCCAATAGGTTTTTCTAGAACTCTCATAAAAAAAAAAAAAAACAAAAGAAAAAAAAAGAACTCACTTCTCCCATGAGCTCAGCGTGAACCTTGGAGACTCCATAGATTGTCCTTGGTCTCTGAATGCAGAGATCAGGAGTTGGATCTCGAGGAGAGCTGGGTCCAAAGGCTCCAATAGTGCTGGGAACAAAGAGTCGCAAATTATGCTCAGCTGCAATATCCAGAACATTGTGTAAACCTGAAACAAAAACAGGATTTATCAGGATGTACACTGCATTTTCTCAAGACTTTGTGGAAGTTATGAACTTGAAACCATTGCTGTGGAGCACTGAAATCACGTACCAGTAATATTTACAGCTCTGGCCAAAGGGACATTTGCTTCTCCAACAGCACTGAGCAAAGCACTATAATGGAACAACCAAGTTATCCGATTATTCACCACTATCTCACGTAAATTCTTGTAGTCCAAGATATCCGAATAGATAAAAGGACCTAGAAGAAATGGAACCAATAGGAATTGAATGCCAAGAAGAATGAAGATCAAGAAAAATTTGGGATGAAGCTCAGACTGCTGGTTCTTGCCCACATATCTATCTATTCAAGATTTGACCACACAGCAAAATGCACACCATCCAGTAGCCACGGTCAACAAATTAGCAATACATAGTTGAAACTAAGGGAAACTGTTACCTTTACCTCAACAAGAGATTGATTCAAAAATTTCTGTTTTATCCAGTCAACAGCATGACAACAGGGAACATTTTGTATACACTATTCCAATATTTAAGCATACCATTAAATGGTGATAAGGAAGTAAATTAACTCAATTACATCTCTAATGAAAATATAAGAATCTAATCTACGGCCATTTTATCATAAAATTGTTTCAGCATTAAAAAAAAAGGGGGGGGGCGCACAAATTTAATTTCCAACTTGTTCAACCCAAAAGAATAAATGCTTCTGTTTTTACAGCAGAAGTACAAAAGCCAGGTCCAACTTCACTCTAGTATTCATTCTGGTCAACATAAAATAGCAAAGACACAGTGAAAAACAAAAATACACATTTAGAAAAAGGGAATGCTCTACAGAAGGAATCAATGTCTTAGCAAGATTTCAAAGCAGAAACAAACCATTCAGAAGTTTTGAATAGCAATTCATTCAATTTAATCCACACATCATTTAGGCTTTGATGATCAGCTTATTGGCATCAGAGGTAGAGATTTTTTCCATATGTTCACTCAAGTCACTTACCACTATAAAAAACACTGTCTGCAGGCTTTCTAATGTCAGATAAGATCACATTGTTCTTTCCAAAACGTTTCCTATATAAAAAACCCAGACAGTACAATTAGTCCACAGTCTTCAAGGTAATTTGTTATTTGTTATTCTGCTATTTGGTTTAGCAGGAGTAATATTGGAACAACAGTAACTTTTGCAAGGAAATCCATTATTGCACTAAAAATAAATAATAAAATTAAAAAATTGTTTTCTTAAACTTCAGTATAGCATCACAGAAGATTAGCAAACTATTCCTAATGGCAATGAAAGACTGCAGCAGGATACACAAACCATTTAGAACATGAAAATAAGCTCAGAAGAAAAGCTATTCTATCTTATTCTTGTTGAAAATTTTTCTCAAAGATTATATACCTCCCTTAAGACACCAGAAAGTATATGCCATTGGGTTTGCAGTAACTGCAGCTGCTTTTATACGAACTGGTAAACACAACTGATAATCTCTGACTTGTGTTCTAATCAAGATAAGATTGACTTAGAAAGCCAGTTTGATGGAGTACATTTCAGCTTTCCATTATTTACAGGATTCTTAAATATGTCACAGAAATGATGGAAAACATTCCAATTGCAAAACAGTGTTGAAAGCAGCAAGTTTGCTCACTTTTCATCATAGTTCGAATTTTCTACAACAAACCGTCTACATACAATTGATACTCTGGAGCTGAGTAAGTGGCAAACAACAATATGGACAAGGGATAGTTTCTCAGAACACTTTACTTTTCTTGAAAAGATAGCACAAAAACAAAAAATAACAACAACGAAGAGGTAACTGTGAATGTATTCCCTCCATAGTCTCATCTTTCACCAAATCATAACAAATTAAAGAACTTGTATCCTAACCTTTATTTTTGCTTGCACTTTACTCCATAGGACACCTTATTCCTGAAGGTACTGAACTGAAATTCTCTAGCCAGATAAAAGTCAACAGTCATAAAGCCCAACAGCTAGGTATTTACTAAAGTACTATATATAAATTTTAAGTTGATTTTTATATTTCTTTTCTCCCCACATAGTACCAGTTTGAAATCACAACTTCTGTCTCTATTAAGCATTCAAATCCAACAGCATTTTACTAGATGACGAAAAAGAAAACTGACCATACTCTAAGGATTCAGATTGTGAATACTTCCATTTAAAGTCAAACTGAACTTAGTGGGTAGTCATTTGCATAAGATTATGTTATTTTGAGATTCATGACCAGGATACATACAGAAAGTACACCAGTAGACCTAAACCAAGCACAGGAATAACAAATAACTTTAAATTTATCCACCTGTTTATTTACAAAACTAAGAGTGTCTCCCTTTCCCCCCCCCTAAAAAATTCAACTCCTCACTAAAAGCTAGTCACAAAATCATGACATACCTTAGAAGTTTAGCGAGTCCCACTCCAAGCTGGCCAAGACCTCCTAAAAGACAACAGATGAGATAATCAGAGCAAAAGTGGTATCAAAATACAGAGTTCCATTATTATATGAACCATATGATAATGGAGCAATATTCTTCCCAGAGAGTCAAAAAGTTTGAATTATTTTCAAGTACACACCCAAAGAATTGTTTTTAGATTTCTATAGTAAAAGTAGCACAAAAGTTCACCATACAGGAAAGACCATCACCATTCCAGAACATTTTGGCAGGTTCTCCCTCCCCCATCCTTCCCTCAATTTCTGCTTACTGGGGAGGAAGAAAGGAAATAGGGGACTTGATGAAGAGGCTGGAGCAGGAATACAGTTATGATAGGAATGCTGACCTGTAATTAGCACCCGAGGATGATGAGACTCAGAAAAAGACACTGAATGAAAGCTAGCATCAGAGGCCACCTGGCGGGGCGAGATTCCAATACATCGAACAGGCACTATGGAAATCCCACATCCACAGCCAGAGCTTTGAAGCAGCTGGTTGACAGCTCTGCTCACGTTTTTGACAATTGGCATCTTCCTCATTTAAATATGCTGCAACAACAAGAAAGATGAAAAAAAAATCAGTCATAGATGATTTATCCATATTCTTCAACATTTTAAACTCTAAAGAGTATTCTAATGGAGTATTTAAGAGGAGTCTGATGCAGTCCAAGTCTCAGTTAATGTACCAACCCAGAGCTGCATCTGCTAGAGGTAACCTATGAAGTAACATGAATAGAAGTGATATATTCACCACAGTGAGCACAATAAAATATCTCAGCACAGTCCCAGCACAGAGTTCAATATAATAAACAGTAAACATACAAAATATTATTTCAGATTGACCGTAATCTTTTTTAAAATGTAAAAGTCATTAGAAATCCTGATTTCAAGCACAAAAGGAGTCTAGCATAGAATTCTAAGTTTCAGCTACCACAATTACAAACTTTTACTCAAAAGCACCTACAATGAACCTATGTAGACTGTCACAGTTAACCTAACCTTCTTAATATTGCATCAGTATGATTCAATTAAAGCAACAGAGGCTACAGTAAATTTCTTTAAAAAATACTTCTTCACTCAAACTTAATGCACATGATGCACAGTACCAGGAATCAAATAAAGCAAAAATCAGTCTTTGATTTACCTGAGGCTCATGAAGAGTCCCAATTATTTCACAGATGTCAGACAAGGCTTGCTTATAGTAACACATTGCAAAAATATTCAAAGTTTTTATGAGCTACATGCAAATCTTTCACACTAAGAGTGGGAAAGCAGAAAAGCATAACCCAAAGAAATTGCACATGCATTCACCATTGCCCTTCTTGAAATTATGTTTTATTTTTTTCAAATACAATTCTTCAGGCATAGTTACTTAAATCCTTCCTCATCTCCCTTTGAATAACTCATAGCTGTCTCCCCCAGAGTGATATAAAGAGTAAATTTCCAGATGATAATCTCTTTTTAAACTAGCTTGCCTAACATTATCTTGTCAACTCCTTTCTCATATGCACTCATTGCCTATATTATGAATTGGAGGGTGGGGGAGAAGGAAGGCCCCAGCTAGAAATTACTGCAACAAATATCGTCACCGATTAATTTCAGCACGAATTTCTAGCAAGAACAGAGAAGCAGACAACTCAATTCAGTGTACCTTTCACTTACGGTAACATGCAAGACTTTTTTTTCTGATACATTAAGGAGTCTTGCTATCTAAATAAAGAAGCCTTGCTAAACCACCTGCCACATGGTTAACAAAGACCAAGAAAAATGGTGTGTAACACCAAATGGTGTGTAACATTTACACTTTAAAACTGATGAAAGCAACTTACTCTGAGATGCACCACCTTCCCCCCCCCCCTTTTTTCTTTACACTTGCTTGTTTGCTTAACAGTTTATCACATTGGGAAGTGCGGTCAATTTGAATCCCAATGAGTTAGCCAAATCTCTGCTGCACCTAACAGCCATAAAGCCATTAGAGGGATCAGTTTCCCTGATACAGACTTGATATATCTCCCTTGTCACAGAACTAGAGGCAATCTATTTGCTCAATCAGTTGCTCAATCTTCTCTAGGCTCTGCACAGCTCTCCTGTATTTCCTTGTCATAAACCAACCCAATATAATCACAATCTAGAGCAAACAAGCTGTTTTCTGAGCACTGAAAGTAAAGAATTAGTCACAGAGGTGACTAATTGTTATCTAAGAAGTTATGCAGCAGTTTTGAGATCTTTTCCTATCCAAATTTCCTAGTGTCAATTAGTACAGTTCAGCTTGTGTTGCTTACAGTCATGGCACCAAGAAAGTTCCTCTCCTCTATAAACCTACCTCCACAGAACAGACAAGTTCTTACTGTTTTTGAGACTCAGTCCCTACACCAAATTTTCTTGAAATCAACCCAACAGATACAAAAGTAGTTAGGGTTGAAGAGAGGAGGAAGAAGGCAGGAAGACAGACACATCCAAATGATTTGACCTCATAAAGATGTGTTTCTCCTGAGGAAGCCAGCATAAAAAATTGGCAGCATTAGTTTTTTTAAAGAGCCATGGTAATCCTTCCTTGCTCCAGAAAGGGATACTAAAGCTGTTTTAGCACTAGGAGAGCTTCTATGATCTCTGTTCTGCAAAACTTCCCCTTAGAGTAGCTAAGAAGACATTTCACATTTTGAGCTCTAGAAACTAAGTACACATACCAAAGCTACTTGCTATAAAAATGCTGTGGTAGGATGAAAGCAATTTCCACTCACTCATCTGGTTTCTCCAAATTTACTTGCAATTAAAACATAGAGGCTTAAGTTGAAATTTTACTTGAAAGTCAAGACTGATTCAGAACAGTAAACACGTTTTATACCAGTCATTAAACAAATCCTTAAAACACCACGCAGTATAGTCATATGCAAGAAACCACTTGTAACATGCATTTTCCCTTATTTCAAATATGAAAAGAGGGAAAAAAATGTTGTAACTAGCTATTTAATACTAAAAGCTACTAGTAAAGCTAGTAAAGGCTCAGATAGAAAAGAAATTAACAGTACCATTTAAAAACTTCACCAAACAACCATGAGACAAGGTGAACCCTACCATAAAGTAATTTGTTTTTTCCATTCAAGTTCTTATTGCAAACTTTCTGCTAGACTATGGTTTCTTATTTTAGATAACTTAAAGGCATCATTAATAGCCCTAGACACAGAGGTATGACTCCTATTGAGGTCAAAAACTTATTTTTAAGATAGTTTTATCCTTCTTCACCACCTCAAAGAAGAAKGGGGGGCGGGAAGGGGAAACAAAGCAAACAAAAAACCCTCTCATACTGCATTACCTTCTGACTAGTTTCTCAGTCAATGGTTTTAGTCATTACCCGAACTGAATCTTTCTTTTCTAGATTAAGTGAAATGAAGAAGCTTTATCCCAAAACATGAGATTTAATTCCCCCACCCCGCTGATTTAAATTATGAACCAACATTATATTTAAGAATTATGCAATACACCAGCAAATTTCTCCTATTCCATCCTTACCTCTCCCTCAACTGGTAATACAGCAGAGGCAGAAATGAGAGGGCAATTTAAAGGACACTGCCTCTTTTGAAAGCCAATCAAAATCTTACAGAAAGTAGGAGTTGTCCCCTACACACACACACACATACAAAAAAAAAAAAAAAAGTGTGTGCAAGCCAGCAGCAACCACTGATATCACATCATTAACATTTGATTAATTTTGAAGTGTCTGCAACTTTGTGATAGGTAAGAAACTGAAACTTCGCAGCCAGATCCTTTAACTAACAGAAACATACAATCTGGGACTATTCCTGAGGACATGTTTTAAACTAATTCTTTGCAGTGCAAAAGATGAGCATAAAGCAAACACACGTTCAAATGTAAAGCAATAATCTCCTTTGGACACTAGAAAATTTCTAAGTTTTATAAGAAGATTAAAGGGGAGAAGGGGAGAGAAATAACTTACTAAATACTAGTCAATTTTGAAGCTAATAGTCAGTTGCTATTCCTTTGTGAGATTTGACAATTATGTTATAAACTGCAAACACCTGATGTTCATGCGAAAGACAAGAACACAATTATAGAAGTTAGTAGTTTCTTATGTATTAGTTATTTATAGAACATTACAGTGATGAGAAAGATAAGGACCTCAGAAATTTGATCTGGAAAATCCCACAACTCTAAGTTCCAGATAGTATGGAGAAGAGAGAATTCAGTAGCAAACTSAAGATTTCCTACAAAATTTCTGTGGGCTGCACAGCTGCCAGGTTACCAAAGGGAGCTTCTACATAGAGCTAATCAAGGAATTCTAAAACTTGTCTCTTTTAAAGAAAGTTGCAGTACTCTTTAGGGTACAGGACCTTACAGATTACTAATTCCTGGTATTTTCAAAACTGCTGATAACCTCACAAATAGGGTCTAAACCAATGCAGTGAACTCCAAGAGACTGTTCTGAACTCCCACTTGTCTCCAAAACACATGGGTGTTCTGCTTCGGGCCTWAACAAGGGCTTGTGGGTATGAAAGCTCATCTACTTTTTCCAATTGCATGAAGAAGAGCTCATGAGCAAGAAGTTACTGAGGCATCARGAAGACAAAGCACATATCACCTGCCCATCCCACAGCAACCCTTACTCACTGACACCCAGCGCTGCCCACTGGAAAGTCCACCAGATGACCACAGCCGAGGTCACTCAAGCAGCAACACCTAGGGGATACTCTTAACTCAAATAACAACACTTAATGCAGCCCAGATATCCAGAAAGACCTAAATCACCTAAGTCCCCTGTTAATAACTATTCCAGTGCAGAGAGCCCCTGAGTGGAGTACCAGGACCCTCCTCACACCCMCTGGTGCAGTGGACACCAGGGCAGAGGAAGTGTGGCAGGACTTCTACATGGGCCTGTTATCTCTGGCACAAGTTGTGGCAGACAGCTGTTAGCTAACCTAAGTTAGAATAACCTTGACGCATGCACAAGCACTGCAGCTCGTTTTTCACGCGTGACGCAAGCCCAGGGGATGATACAGTATCGCCAGCCGAGGCCACGAAGAAACAGGTTTGGCACAACTATTTGAAAACTGACCAAAATCAAACCTCAAGGACGAAAAAAGATTGTGGCAGTTAYTGAAAAAGGGTAATGTAGTTTAAGTGGCCAGGATAAGTGAAGCTCTGTTTTCTTCAGATGACACAGAATGACAGCAGTTAATCACATCTATGCATAAAAATCCTGTAACCACATGCCACATCTCTGAAAAAAAGGAGACCTGGACACAAGCAAATCAGGAAAGGGAAACAGGCTCACAGATGAAAGAGCAACTACTTGGTGGCATTGCATCATAACGCCAGGCCTAGAGACAACCTGCCGAAACAAGCATCTGAGGAGTTAAAAAGAAAAAAAAAGAAAAAAAAAAACAACACTAGGGAGCAAGGTAGCACTCGAGACCACAGCTCTGATCCTTGGTGGCTTTTCCCCCCTCCCCCGTCCCGGCCCCAAAGGGATGAGGAGTCACCTCAACCTCGGCGCCCGTGGTGAGTCAGCACAGCTYTCCCCGCCGTGAGACCGCCGCGTTACCGGAGGGGAGGCGGGAAAGGGGCGCCCGGAACGGCGGCCGGCGCCGCGCGCGCCCCTCGCCCCTGAGGGGAGCGACCGTTGCGACCGTTACAGAGCAGCAACAGCCCGCGCGCCGCGCGCGCGTGCACGTYCCCCCTTCCCATTCATTCATTCATTCGCTTACCCGCGCGCCGCCGAACCGCTGCAGCCGCGCCGCCGCCGCGTCCCGATAGGCCGACAGGGAGGAGCGAGGGGCGGGGCTTAGGGCGGGCGTCGCCGCCGGCGGGGCGGGGACGCCGTGACGTCAGCGCGATGCCGCCCCGCGCGCGCTGTCGTGGGTGATGTCATACCCTCCGCCATGTCGGCGGCGCTACCGAGGCCGCGCGTTAGTGGCCGCGTTAAGACGCAAGCGGCGGATTTACCCCGGAAATCCAGGGATTTACGCTAGAAAATAGGAGAGAAAACAGCAGATTCCCTGCAAGGGCGTCAGCGGGCAATGCGGAGGCCCGCGGCGCCCTGGGGGAGGCCAGGGCAGCCCGGATRCCTCGGCCCGGCCCTGCCCTGGTGTTGTCCGCTTGCGAAGGTGACTGAAATAATCAAGATGTCCAACCCCGAAGCACTTTCAGATCTAACTGCAGGGTAAGAATGCAGCAAAGCTTGATTCACTGTAAAAAAATAAGTGTAGAACTACTACGTTACTTGTTTCTCAACTCCTTGACAGTCTGCCAGGGTAAGAGACAGAGCCAGCAAACGTGTATTGCCGTGTGGCGAAAAGCAAACTTTTCACTTAACAAAATATGGGGATATTCATGGCAAGTCAGTGACTTCTGCAGGACAGACCTGTCCGGGAACAAAATTGCTCAATAATCACGTGCAGGTGGAAAATTCCTCTATTTCCGAGAAATGCATACAGAGGTTCCAGAGCAGGTGCATTTGTCAAGAGTTAAAATGAAAGAAAGGCTTTGGGGTATTCAAGACAAAAAAATTATAGAAGCTGTATCATGGAGAAGATGTATAAGGAGATGATCTCCAAGATGGTGGTAATTATCTTCTGTGGTAATTAATGGCAGAACTTAAGGAATAAAAAGTACTAGACATTTGCCCGCCTACTTGGAGATGAAAAAGAAAAATCTGAAAGAAAAAGGAAAATCAGAAAAATTCTTATCTCCCTTCTCCCACACTGTGAGTAGTTTAACTCATGAGCATAAATTAGACAAGATGGAAGGACTATCACCTGGGAAATGCTGTGGGTTACAACTCCAAAAGATATGGTGATAGTTCAAAACTACATACTGAAATGTGTAATCCTGGTCAGAGGAGCTTTATTGCCTTTAGAAAACCCTTCAAATGCAGAAAGTAACAACTGCTGAAAAAAAGAGTTTTTGAAGGTAAACATGAGTCAAACACAAATCATTTTTAAAACAAAATTTGACAAGTTCAGATGCCACCAGAAATGACTCTGCTGTACAAATAACACTGAGTGAGTCCAGCCACCGGAATGGCCCCACAGTTGGCAAATTAATAAAGTATTTTTAAAAAATACTGCACTTAGCTTCCTCGTACCTCAGCATTCTGCTTATAAAAACTGCCCTTGAAAAATAGCTTTCTTGTATAGAGTGGTTAGATGTTTTCTCTGGAAAGCTCTGTGAGGTCCTCGTCTGCTCCTCGCTGTTGTTGAGCAGGTATTGCTCATCACTGTGTATTCTCATGAAGTGAACTAAAACCATGAAAAATGAAAAATGACCACAGAGAATCAATTAAAGATCATTCCAGACTTTTTTTTTTTTTTTTTTCCTTTAACAGCAGCTGTTTGCCCACAAAACTCTCACAGTCCTCTGGGCTCTGCAGCTCAAGGACTTTCTGAACCAGACATGCTATCTTTACAGTCAGTAAATTTATAGCTGCTTTTCAGTAATACATTTCTCTTCCATGAACTCATCTAGATGCCTTTTAAACTCAGGTTAGCTTTAGCATCTATACTGGACACTATGCCTGCTACAAACATAATTTTGCGCTAATTAGTTTTAGCTAAACTGTTATGCAACAATCCCAAACCAGCCTGCCAAGGRGTGAAATTCATCAGCAGGAGGGAAGAAAAAAGCTCATAAACCTCTCTGTGCCAAGGCTAATCTTATCTTATCTCAAAGTCTTTGTTCTTCAAGATTGCTGGGAGAGTTAATGTTGTTTGTGCTTCTGAAAGATAAAAGTGTCTGGGATAAGGAAAAAAAAAGTAGTAATGTTGCTAGAAAGTACAGCTCAGCAGAAGTGAGGAGGAGAAGGAGACTGGAGCTGTGGCAGGTCTTTGTGTGGCTGCTGTTGGAAATCAGAAGACTTGTGGGAATTGGCCCAGGGAAAGGAGGATTCAAGGCAAGTGCTGGCTGTAACTGGGCAGACATTCATCCCTGTTTAGAGTTTGTCATGGTCTGTAAAATTAATGATCCATCAAACACAATGTCCTGTTTGCCGGCAACTTGTCTCTTTTGTCCTTCAAAGAACTTCCTCCTAATCCATGTAGTCATAGTGTTATACATAGGATAAATAATTTATTCCAGTGGTAAGGTCCCTCCTCAGACCTTCAACTCAGGAACGGCATGAGAATGCTCAGTCTTTCTACCACAGGTGCTTCCCTGGGAAAGGGAACAGCCCATAAGCCTCCCCTGCCAGCAGCACCTTATGCTGTCAGAAGTCACCTAACTTCTTTGGCTGGAAACAGTATGTAAATCTTGATTTAGGAATGGGATTTCCATGTCCAGCCCTGCTCACTGGGCTGCAAAAACTTAGCGCACCAGGATACTGCTAAGAGTCTTAGAAAGTGTGACACGGAATCAGATTTAAGTCCAAATACTTTGCACAAACTGCTCCAGGCTCTGTAATTCCTTCTGGCTGCTCATTAARAACTTCCTGCTGCTTACAGTCTTACCGATTGTCTAGGAAATCAAGACAAGGAGTCTAGGAAATCAGGAGTGCCAGGGCTACATCAAACCAAGGTTGTGTCACCKATTTTCCTCATTTTTGGCCAACGAAGGCACCTCTCTATGAAGACATTCTGCCAATGCCCCCAAGAAACGCACAGCTGTGGTGTTAATCACACTGATTTGGGGAGCGTCTGCCTGTCAGCCCTGGCAGATGGGATTGCCCTTTGCTGGGGTGTGTGCAAACAAGAACAGACAGTTCAGGACATTCACTGTAAATAAACCAGGCGGACATGGGCTGGGGAGGAGGAGTATGACAGATCGGGGMAATGTGATGGGCCAAAAATAGAAGGTAAGGGGGCTTGCAGCACTGAGGGCAAAGGAGTGCAGTGAAGCTATGAGGAGATGGAGTGAGGGAACTGAGCTAATGTGAAATGCCCCTGCTGGGTCTGGGGCTTCAACAAAGTTCATTTTCCCAGAGGGAAAAAAGAAGCAGGATTTGTAAGCATGGGGCCCAACTCCAAAACTGCTACACAAAGAGCTTTGGAGGACATAGGAAGAGGAGACTATAAGTCTCTGTTTTCTGCAGAAGGCTTGTCAGCTKATAGGACACATTTCTTTGGGTGAAATCCAAAAGCTTTGAGCTCAAGTTAACAATAATCCACGAACCATTCACAGTCTTRTGCTTCCATCCTATGTAGAAATTTACCTTGCATATGTTTCAAAACAGCCTAAAAAGAAAATGCCTCCAATAAAAATGCTTGGCAACAGCCAGCCTATCCCAAATCAGTGTACCTGGTGTCAGATGAATTCCCTTTCTAACACTAGTTCAGTTTTCAGTTTAGAGTCCAGAGTCTAATACTTGATGGGGTCCTTGCTGACTTACTGTGGACGTGCAACTCAACCAATTCTACTCTGTGGATGGCATCCTACATAGAACACCACGTACATAGATAAGATGAGCTTTCTTCTTGGAATAGCAACGCCCATCTCCTTGCACAAAATAAGCCAGCAGACTTTCTCAAGTGATATGGTAGAAGTTGCATAGAAGTTTGCTGAACAGCTCTCTCAGCTGGGGCTGTAAACCTGAACATGTCGTAACTGATGGAATGTGTAGCCAGTTCAAAGCATGGCATAGCTGTCAGGCTCTGCAGGTAACACGAATACAGAGTAATGATTTTGCTACAGGCCCTGTACCAGGGAAGATCTTCTCAACTCAACAAAGTCCCACCTACATTTGTTTCTGCAACGAAGACCAGCCAGGTTACTCCTTCTACTGGGCTGTTGCCTCATTTACAGAAGCTAGTTAGGACTTTGCGTATATATGAGATGCTGGGCTTAAGGGAGAAGGAGGAGCCACCTCTTCATACTATTCTTTTAAAGAGCACAAGCATGCTGAGAAATACTGTACAAGTCTCTGACCAAACTGACTGAGAGTGGGAAGGTTGGAAACCACAGGCAACAGAGGGGAGAATAACTCTCTTACCAGGTGTTCATGCAGAAGAGCCACTGGAAGGAGGCAGAGTCAGAAAACAAGAGAAATTTGCAATGTGAAGATGAGGATCAGCTAGTGTAAGAATGATGTCTGGGCAGTCAAATATCTGGTGGCAGCCCGGGAAAGCCAGTCACTTCTGCGATGAGCTGCAGTCCTCATCGGGAGGGTTGACTCTGCAGAACAGCTTTTGAGCATGTGGACTGAGTCAGGACATGCTAATGGGAAGCAGAGAGGACAAACTGATCTTTCTGCAGGAAACTGGATCCAGGTCACATAGCTTTTAGGAACATATAATTCACTTGCATAAATCAATAGAGCAATWTTGGTCTGTGCTCACTCGTCACTGCTGGTACTCCTCCCTGTTTTTTGATACATGCCAGTTTGGACCCAATTTCTGCCCTCGGATAGGTATATGTAATTCCCATAGAAGCAGTACTATGTAGCAGTTTAGGAGTATAACAAATATCTTTTTGAGGGAAAAAAAACAGCTCAGGTGTCAAAGAAGGAAATCATGCAGTCTGCACAAAATAAAAAAAAAGCAGTATAGCTTGAATTGTTGTGTTTATCCTAAAATATTTCATGGAAAATTTATTGCTGGGGATATCACTACACAGGACYATATTGATCTGAAAGCAGTACTTGGTGGTTGGCTCAGAAGACCCATGTGAGTTGGAGAACAAGAGCCACCAAAGGAGACTGAATTTCGTATCAGTGACAGCTTGGTCACACAAAACAGAAGGGAGAAACATCCTCCCTCATGGCACTGAACTGTTTTAACCCTGATATGCATCGTACCCAACAGATCTGACACAGACTGTGCTTGTGCTCAAGAAGGCGTCACATTTTGTTGGCAGACAGGAAGCACCTAGTCCTGACCAAAGACAGTCTAATCTTCCATTTGCAGGTAACTGTTGTTTCCCTTGCACCCAAACGTGTGACATTCCTTGGAGAAGGAATAGAAGGGGGAAGATTTTARTTAAACTCTTTATTTTTGTTTAAAGCCTGATGCTTCTCTCTATTCTGATAGATGTCTTGCATTTTTTTCTAAAAAGAGATAAAGCACTGCATCAACCATTGATGCTCTGTTTTTAAGATTTTTCATCTGGCATCGTTCCAGTTATTGTAAATGCATGCAAAGTGCAGACACAAGTGTTAGCCTTCAGGTAGGCTAAGAAGAAGGAATGTGTCTGTTGGCAGTATTTTTCAGCCCAGCTGTTCAGCGATCAGTGAAGATCACTGCCTGAAAGGTGACATTTTCTCCATGCAGGCTGGGCAGAGAAAGCAGGATTTTCTGCAGCAGGTTTTTCTCCAGCACTGTGTACATGTATCTTTGAGACCTCAGAAGCTGCAGTCACACTCTTATGTAAGTGCTGCCTGTAGGATCCAGTGTAGCAGGATAAAGCCTTCAGTGCTCCCCAGGTGCTTTCGTACCATTGCTACCTCCTTATAATCAAGATCTTTTTGTGAACAYACAATAACAACCCTGCAAGGGCAGCTCCCCTTGGAGACACTGATTAGTCCACCACAGTGTGAGAGTCAAGTGAATACTGTTAATGCACTGATGGCAGATATTTATCTGGTTCCTTTTATATCCATGATGTTCATTTCCTCCCTCTCAGTGAAGAGTTTTACAAGAGGGACGAGGTACAATTCATGGCAGGCTGGAGCAGCAAGAGTAATCAGAAGATCTTGGGAAAAGGGAAGGGAACTGAGGTTGTTTTGTCAAGAGCAGAAATGGTTGAAGGAGACAAGGGGTCAATCTCATATCACAATAAAAAGCAACAGAAATATACTGGTTTCCATGACTGCTGGAGCTAGGACAGGAAGCCATGCACTCAAATAACAGCAAGATTTCACATTAGGACAAACTTCTAGAAGTAAGGAAGTCCTGAAAAAAATCCCCTGAGGAGGGAGCAGAGTCTTTATTGCTGGCAGTTTTAGGAGCAGGTTAGGTAACCTCCATCAGTAATGATGCACATTCAGTGGATCCTGTCTTGGGGCAGAGCCTTAACAACTTCCTCTTTCAAGCATGAATCCGTCCCCATGGTTGCCACTTCCACAGCTCTAAAGCCTCTGCAATACAGCTCTGTTTGCATATAAACTGTCCCTCCAATACTGATACCAACCACAAAATTGCCCGTGATTTAATTTGTAACCAAGAAACAGCAAAAAAGGAAAAAAGCAAAGCAAAGAAAAAGTAATTGTTTATCCTGAGAATGTAATGAAATGGCCACTAATTCAAGTTTTGTAAGTCACACAGTCATCAAGAAGTCCTGGCTTTCATTGCAACAGGTTGGGAGGAATTCCTTGATCTCAGCAAGAGATGAATTTGTTACTCTTGGGAAGGAAACAGCTTCATTTTTTTTTCCTTTGCGGACTCTCCTATGCAGGCCCCTTTCCCCACTGCCTTGCTCCTTTAAACCTAAGCAGATGAAATAGATGAAGGATGCATCCAAAATGTAAGACTGGGGTTTTGAGACATCTTTGCATGTGTAAGTAATATATCAGGCAGAGAATAATCAGGTTGAGTTACACTTTTCATGCCTACTTGCCCATACAGAGGTGATAATGTTCCTAAAAAAAATCCACTGTAAGTTGGTGCTTGCCCTCAAGTTGCATTTTCAAACCTTGTAGTCAATACAAAGAGCTCGCAAGGAACAGGCAGATGGTTTAATTCAAAGTGACTCTCAATGTCCTTTTGCTAACTCTGTGGTTTTCCTGCAGAGCTCCTGTAGCACGGAGAAAGTCACAGGGAAGACGCAGGACAAAAACAGTAAGTGCTAACAAATCTCTCTGCCCTTCAAAGCGTCCATAAAGGCCAAATACCTTCGTCAAGCAACAAACATGAGTAATCACAGCCCAAACCAAAGGCAATAGAGAGACATAATGTTCCCTTAGCAGTTGTTTTTGCAGAACTGGATCCATTTTAACAATGTCTAGAGAAGCAAAGGCATAAGCAAATGCACTGAGACCACTCTGGAGTGCACACGGGATCCATCTTTCTTCCTTGCTGGCTTTGACAGCATGGGTCACTACACAGCGATTCATTTGAAGCAAGTTATGGAAGTGAAGTATACCCTTTATGCAGCTTACCTTTAACCTTACGAAGATCAGTTTCCAGTTTAAGTGAGAGCGTTGTTTCAGACAGCTCCCAGGCCAGTAGAAAAAGAATTTGGTTGCAGTAAGTCTCCCTCTAATAAGTCATGGTCTATATTTCTAAAGGCCTGTGTCCTAAACAACACATTGCTTGGAATGAGAACAAGCTCATACAGGTCTCTGAGGTAGCAGATGTTGCAATACAATAGGGGTGAAGGAATGTACTCTGTGAGATAAAAACCAGAAAATCAGAAAATCTTAAGCCAAAAACAAGGGCAAAGCCTAAGTTTGTCAGGCACCATAAAGAGCAGTGGCCTCTAAGTTTTATTGTCCATCTCTATCCAGCTCCATCTGGATGTGGCCTTCCAGGATAACGGCTGGCTGTTCAGAGTTTACCTGAGCTGGTGCAAACCAGACCTCAGTGAGTTGCATTTTCTCACGAGAAGGAGGAAACTTCAATGGAAAGGAAACTAAGCATCATCCTTTACTGAGTTACAGTGAGAGAGAAGAGCCTTGAGATTTCCACTAGAAAAGATACTCTATAGCCATAAAAATATCATGTCCTTCTGCCTATCCAACAGTACTAATTCTTCAGTAACTTTCCAGTCCAAGCAGTGTCCATTTCACGTTGGCAGCATCTGCTGCTGTTCTTTTCAGGAAAACAATTACAGTTGTTGGGCTGCTTGGCTAAGCAAGAGCAGGCCACTCTAGCAAGCTCTGTGTGAAGATGGATCCCTTGATGTTGTGAGGAGAAGGTTTGGAAGCAGCCAAAGGCAAATTGGTTTTGGAAAAGGTTCTTGTGCCTCAGTTTTGTAACTGGGGTCCAGTGTCAGTGCAACAGTGCATCTTTCTAAGAAGTTTAGATACCAAGAAAAGAAGAAGTGACTATCTATCTGATCCAAAGGGGGCGAACCACTTGGTGGTTTCTGTCCTTGGGATGCTAATAGATGACAGAGTTTCTTGATAAATGTGTCAGCACATATAGTCTTTTTTTACTCAGTGAATGTGCAACTGTCAGATACATAGGGCAATGAATATATTTCTTTATAATCTACGTTTACAGAAACTAGAGGACCTGGCTTCCTGGGTAGGAAAAGCCCTGAAATCCCCTCAGTTCCTTCTTCACTGTTGCAGAGAGCTGGATAAGAGTGACAAGGACATTCACTCCCTTACAGCAGCAGAGCTGATAATGTCATCCCAGTGCAAGACTGACATCACAGGCTCCCTAGGCATAGCCTTTCTRGACTGTCAGTGCAAAACAGCCCCAGTAATTAGCAGAAATACTCAAAACCCATCCTCAGCTCTGTGGTAGACTGTTGGGTTAAGGGACATGGMAGAAGCAAACATTGAATATTACAGGGGGAGAGGAAGAAAACCTCAGTACTGACCAAGTTGGGCATTATGTGACAAGAAAGTCAAAGCCCRCCAACCCCTGCATCGAGGGACACAAGGCGTGTAAAGTCCATGACGTACAGAACCAGATCTGGGAATAGTTGCACAACATTCAGCATAGCCAATATAGCTTATTAGGGTTGAGGGAACCTTCGGGTGTCATTGGTCCTGGAGAATGTGACCTCCTTAAATTTACCTGCATAAAACCTGCTAAAACTGTATCAATGCATTTTATGAAGTCTGCAGGAACCTTGTGGATTTAAATCCCTCATCTCCAAAGTGCCTTGTTCAATTAACCTCAAACTTTCTTCACTCTAAAATAAAGCTGACTTTTGGCAGAAGATCGTGGAGGGAAACTTCTCATAGAAAAAGTAAAATGCATTTAAAACAAAATCTAAAATGGCCATCTTTGCAAAATGGAGCTAATACCAGGGCTGCAAAATTATTTATGAGGTGCTAGTAGCATGCTTCGTGCTTCTACAAGAATAGGCAGGCACCTTTCCCACAGATTCACCAGGCTCGCACAGCTGTTAAGACTGAACAGAGCAGCTGCCAGTAACATGCGGCATATCAGTAAAAATCAGCTTAAGAATTCAGAAGTGGTTCTTGCCTTTGCTTGAGGGTAATAAGGCAGCGCGTTGCTAGGCAGGGAGAGGCAGAGCATTTCTGAATTCCATTTTCCTTACAGAGTTATTAGATAATCTTTATAAGCTAGCACAATGAGGCTAAAACTTTGTTCTTCAACTTTAATACTCCTCTTACTGAAAAAAATAGTGCAATGAAAAAATTACACTTTCTTCTCATTTAACTTTTTTTTCTTCTCTCAGGCAATGGGCTCTGCAGATCAGCGTTTCAGGATCTCTTTGCATGTGCAGTGAAGTCTCCTGAAAGACAGGTGATGACACTGGGATTATTTTCTTAATTGGTGTAATTTTACTGTCATTCCTGCAGACTGAACTGCAACTGACATTTTTGCATCTCCTCCCACTGGCAACATGAGAACAGTGTACTGCCTTCAGCTCTCTATTTATCCACTTTTTTTTTTTTTTTTTTTTTTGGAGCAGGATACAAACATACAGCAGCATATGCTTTAACTACAAACAAGAGCTTGCCAACTCAAGCAGACTGGGATTTTTCCATCCACAGAAAAAGCTGTTTCAGCAAAAAACTGAATTGTTCTGGGGGAGGGGGGAAGGAATTTTGCCTAAATCATTCAATTTTCTTTACATTCCACCCAAGTCAAACATTGGCATTTTATAGAACTAAATCYAAAGTGTTTCAAGTCATTGAAGTGTTATGTTGAAGGAATCAAAGCCATTGTTTGCCTACTGGGACTGCAGTTTTGGGTGCCACATATTCCTATTCTTTCCAAAATAAACAGCAGAGCATTGTTGCCCCTCATACCCCCCAAAGCAGAATTCAAGCATTAGATCAGGAGAAACCCAAAGGGAACACAGATTCAAGAGACAGTTTGTRGAGAATAAATCCACAGTGAATACTAAAGCTGACAGTCTAGAGATAACCTCTGCCCAACAAGACATCAATTTGGTTATTACTGGAATCCAAGAAGAACCCATTTCCTGTATTCTCTCCTTAAAAATCTACTATTCAAAGTTGCTAGAGATCAAGTGTAGCGGAGCTGCCTGTCTCTTCGATCCGACTGGCACGGTCATTCTTAGATAATTCAGTCAAACCAGCTCAGCTCTGTTTGTCATGGCACAGTACCATCCCTTCATCTGAGTCCAGGTCTTGGGAGATGTTCTCTGGGAAGRAGTCCAGATCATGAAAATATGGCATGCAAAGTATCCCAGCCCCCTATGAGCTTACAGTTCACTGAGCTCTAACCTTTCAGCTCAGCAACCCAAAAAGAAACTCTGAAATATTAAAACACTTTTATTARAGGTACCAAAAGGAAATACTCTGGCAATCTTAATGGTAAAATATATATATATATTCCTACAAAAATATACATGTATACATCTTTCTCAATGCCTTAATTCTCAGTCAGAATGAAGGGCAAAGTTAAAATATCAGAAAATTTTCTRGGAAGGAAATCTTTCATGTAGCTCTGCTAGCAAAATAAAACCCTCCATTGCACACACGGATCTCCCCAGCTAGAGATCAGAGAAAGGATCAACCACATGTGACATCTGTTAATCGCTTCACTTACTGCGTGGCTGGGCAGTGCATGGATGCAGCTGCAGGAGACGAGCAGAAGACCCAATGCAGAACATTGCACTCTGATGTGTACCGATAACATAAGCAAAAAGCACTTCCCATTTTCCTGTCCAATCATTTTAAATGGAAGAAGGGTTTACTGACAAGTCTCTCAAAAAAATCGCTGGTGTTTCTTGAAGGTAGAAGACTCAAGACAGTACAGAATTGGGACAGACTGTGATTTTTAAGGAAGTGATTAATRGTTTCAGACCATTTCAAAGTTAAGAGAGCAAATAAAGCAGGAGTGGCCAATAAGCTCACTACTTCCAAGGGTTCCAGTGTTCAGACACTATTATATGGCTACATTTTTAAAAGTTCAGGGCACAAAGTATGGAAATTCTGGAAAAATCAATGTATAACAGAAGCTGCAAAGGARAGGCTTTCCTAGCTGCAGAGGCTGAGTGCTTGCAACTCTTGGCTCCCAAGGGAGATTGAAAGACCTGTTAAGTTCCATTCACAAAACCAGATCTCTTCTTTTTAAAAAAAGAAAAGCTACAGTAGAAAAATAAACACGAAGTACTCTACTGTCTCTACTGCAGAGCCTTGAAAAYGTATTTATCCCTCCCCCTCCAAGAAACAAAGCTGAGGAAGTATCAACAATATCACTTCAACTGCTATAAACTGAGCAGTATCTTCACAGTTTGAAGGAGGAGAGGAACCTAAAATACATCACATATATGTGTACAAAAGACAAAACAAGATTGGATGAAATAGTCAGCAGGAAGGAGAACTTACAGCTGTGCTTCCCTGGCATTCTGATACCATGCTACTTGGGGACTTCAAGATCTGCTTTTTGAACCCCTATCATGTTGGCATATGCAATGTCCTGTGGCTATGAGTTCCTCAGCTGAACTGCATGTCTTGTGACAAAGCACCTCCTTTTGTTTCAATTGGCACCTGATAATTTCATGTAGTGCTCTTTAATTCTTGTAGTATGAGGCAGAGCTGATAGCTGTTTCTTACCTTCTTCATGACAATATTTCATAGACTTCCATTCCACCCTGACACCAGCAATCACTTTTCCAGGCTCAGGAGCCTGCCACTAAACGAAGGAAAAGCAAAGGAAGAACAGAGCCTCTAGCGTGGCTTCATAGCTGCTCTCAGGAAGGGCACTATGGATCCAACACTGTGGGGAGAATACAACACATCTCACCTGCCCCAGCGCAGAGGTAAAGGTCCTGCTGGCTCCTGGACCCTAAYACGCACATGCAGTTGAGGGAAAGCGCTCTTTCTGCTTGTGAAGGATGGTACACAGCGCATCTGAAACTGCTCACTAGTGGTTTTACCATATCTGCTAACCTGACTCAAAGCACAGCTCTTCTAGACCAGTATCATGCCATGATGCCAGATCCCTCAAAATGACAAAGCAGCAGAGCAGGAGTGGTTTAGTACCTAAGGACATGTTCACCTCTAGCATTGAGACAATCATCTGGAGTGTTAAACTGGCCTGAGCACAAGCTGTAAGGAGCTTGCAGCAAGCTGGACTGCCCTCGTCTTAAGAGTTCAGCTGTGATCCAAGACCAACCCTGATACGGCCCAGCTGGATAACCCTGCCTCAGGCTGCTGAGGAACTTGCCAAATTGTGAGAAAAGCACAGGGCCCTGCAAGATAAGAAAGATAAAACTGAGGACGGAGGTAGGATTGTTGAGACAGTCTAAGTGGAAAAGCACTGACATGGAGAGGCATAAAATCATGAAGAAAAAAAAAGCCAGGAGATAGCAACTCAGCAGCATGGATGGTCCAGTCTAAGGAAAAGCAGAGTCTGACCCTTCCACCCAACCAATGCCTGCCAGGCCAGCAAAGACTCCTTGASCTTTTTACTGGGTGGTCAATATAGCTTTGTAGCTCACAGTAGTCCTGGCTACCTTTCATATGCATTAACCAAAAAATTACACTTTTAAGTCATGTGTGTCCTGCTTATGGAGCCTCTATGCATGATAAAGTTCCCAAAGAGGGTGTCTCAGGGAGAGAGGGAGGGCTGTAAACTATTAAGAAACTTGTATTTTTGATAATTTTCATCATATCTGGATTTAAAGCTTCTTGATTTTTTATATATCAACATCTGAGAGACTGCAAACAGGAAAAGCCAGTCTGAAGTCAAGAAATATGCTAATGAAGGAATATTAGAAATGGGAATTAAGAGCACCAAGGGGAGGGGATTGGGACATGTCCCAGCAAGATGCTCTGCCTCTCAAGGCCCAGATTATGGGAAGGGAAGGTCAGATCTGGGCTGGATCTTGAGGCAGCCTTGTCAGAAAGAAGTCTGTGGAGCTAAGGAAAACARTAAAGGTTGATTTTAACACAGGAAGGGTGATAATATAATGCTTACAGCGTATTGCTCTTTCTTCATCTCTCCCACAGAAGGTGCCATCCTGTAATGGCAGGAGAGTCGTAGATTTAAGGATGTTTCTGATTTGGAGAGCACTGTATRAAGCCAGCCTAAGTGATCTGGTTCCTTCATAGTTAAATAAATTTATTATTATTATTATTTTCCTCCTCTAAATGACTCCAAAACAGCAACCACCTTCCTTGCAGCCGGCTGCACTTAGACAGCTGAGCCAGAAGAGTTCTTCCTCACCTTTCAGGACACCTCCTGGAGCCACAGCACAGCTCTAGCTGTAAAGACATCATATCCCTTTGGTTTGCTCGTCTGCACAAGGCTTGTGTCCACCGAGTATGGTATTCCTGCAGACCAGCTATATTTAGTCTTGTTGAGAGCAGTGCACATGCTACATGACAGCAGCTGGCAAGATCTGAGGTTTCCTCTCTCTTGTTCCTTTTTAGCTSTACCTGGGCTCCTCTGCGTGCTCCGTCTCTGGTTAAGCCTAGAGGCACTTTTCGCAAAAAGCCATACAGCACTTGAGGAGTCTTTGTCCCAAACACCACACACTGAGGCACGTGAGAATAGGGAATTTAATTTGGACTCAGCCGGCAAGCACACTTTCCTTTTGGCCAAGACTGATGCAGAAGGAAGGCTACACAGCAACTCAGCCAAGGTCAAAGCATCAGTCTGTCTGTGGCAAGACCTAGACTTTGGTTTCCCAAATCTCACTCAGGTGCATTAAAATCCAACCACAAATTCCATCTATGTGGGGATGCTGTTGCAGCATCAGAGCCTTAGATAACAGCTCATTAATCCACATGGGTTGACACCTTACAAAACCTCTCCATGACTTAATTATCAAAAGCATTATCACAGTGCTCATCTTCGCAGATGCTCACTCAGRCTGTGGGACTTTCCCCTTTCGGCTGGGTTATTTATCCTTACCAGTTTTTCCAACCCAATGTGCCGCTTAACATCACAAACAGCTGGGCCAGCACAAGCAAGGAGGCAGAAAGGGTGGAGAACAACAGCATTTTAATTTGGCATTATAGAAGCCTTCCCCATTGTGAAATTACAGCTTTGCAAACTGTTGATAACACAGCCAAGATACCTTATAAATTTGTTGTTGCATAAGTGTCCCATAAGGATCTGTGGAAGAAAAATCTTTTCGCACAAGGCACAGCTATGTTTTCCCTCTACAGAATCAGAGAATGGTTGAKGTTGGTAGGGACTTCTGGAGATCATCTAGTCCAACGGAACTGCAAGGACCAGAATCCTATGCTTACCCTGCTATCATCCAAACTGCTGTTTTCTCCCTGCAACAACTGATCAAGTATCAAACATGGGGAGTCTTCTTCACTTTGTAACAATATCAAGTCTTGAGAAAAAAATCAAGAGTAGATCTCAGTCTAGTGTATTAGCATTTCAGTAATGCAAACCATTCCTACAGCCCATCTATGCCATTTGTYAGTGCATTCTTCATTTCAAGACTCCATAGCCATGTAGGATATAGCCCTGTGGGCTTATATATCCAAGGGAGCACTAAAAATGGCAGCTGAAGAGATGGAGGAAACAGCACCCAAAAGGCAAGCAGTTCTCTGCTCCAAGAACCGTCTCTGAAACAATTGCCATTCCTTCCAGAAAGCAATGATTTTTGGCAAGAAAGCTTATATTTCACACCCCCAAGGAATTACAAACCTAAAGAAAATGGTTTAAAACACAAAATATCCTTTATAAATGTTCTAACTTCTTTGCTGGTGCATTGCAACAAACTAATTTTCCATTTTAGCACAGAACATCAGGAAACAAAGTTTCTGTATCCTGTATCTCATGCCCCTTCAGAAAAGCCACTTGCAAAAAGGCTAAGAGCCTTTCCTGATTACAACCTACAGCCTTCCACACATAAGCTATTACCATAGATTAGGTAGTTACCTACTGCACTGTGTCTAGCCCAGCTTGTCTCWCATCTGGCATGGCGCAAACCCTGGATCTGCATCTCCGTGAGGAGCATCTTCTGGGAAGCCTTTGATTATCCACCTCCTCACAGAAGGCTCTCCTCCTCCGATATGTTTTCCTTGTGTGAAGATTTATATCCTAGACACACATGTCAAGCTTAAACCATTGAGATCATTTCTTATGAGAAAGGAGAAAAAAAAATCACAGCTTTGCGAAGCATGCTTGAATGCTTGGAAAAGTAGGTACTGAAAACTCCTGGAGTCTTGTTGGACAGAAGACATTCCTCTGGTGAGCTGTAAGATCAGTGGTTGCAAATATGCCTACCCTTTAAATCAGGATCTACTAGCTTCTGTTTTACATTRAGGCAAATAAATCAGCTTTTAGCTACTCAAATTAAGTACTCCAAATTACATATCAGTTCAGGGGGATCTGTAGCACTAACACTATGTAAAGTGCTTTCAATTTTTCATCTTACAGTTCAAGGGGGATAATGCTATTGGCAATAACACACAGCTGTGAGTCAAGTGGCCCTTGCACATAACAGCTGCTATAAGACGCAAACCTAATTTTGTTAACCATGCTCAGTATTTTTTGGACTAAAATGAAATGCACTTTACCATAATAAGACAATTAGTCAACTTAATGGGCATTTAGTTCTTATGATGTCCCTCACATTGGGTCCCTCCCAGCTGTCTTCACACTGCAAAGCAATGTTAAACCTTGAGCATTTACAGYAGAGGAGCTTACCTGTGCAGCTGTGACCTAAGATAACTAAGGTCAGCTAAAAAGTAAGCAACAGTCCATAAAAAAAAGAAAAAGGAAAAAAAAAAAGAGCTTCAATTCAGTTTGTGTTAACAAGCACAAAAACAGCTTTTGCCCCAAARCAGCAGAAGCAAACACTGAAAGTATTTCACTGACCTGGTAAATTCCCCACAGGAAGCCAACAGCAACTTTGGATCTTCTCTCTTGATTTTTATCCCAAGTGGAAGGTTTACTCACTAGATTAGCAACCAGATATTATCAAAAAAAAAAAAAAAAAAGTATTATATGAGAAACGGGGTTTTCCTCTTCTTTTTATGTAGTGGCCAAGCTTTCTGCCAGTACTTTCTAAGATACTGAGGAAGCAGATATTGAGCTCTAAGAGCAAACCCTCCAGTAGTGTGACCTGTAGCATCACATAAAGTGATCCGAAATAATCAGCCACACTCTTGCAACATCAAAGGATCATCATTTCTGGCTCTGAAAGACAAATGCCACAGGCTTGCCCTGACATTTACACAACAGAAGGAACCACGAACAACCGAGCACGGTCCAGCTCTAGACACACATCTCTCTGAGCCACATTCAGGGTCCAGTGGTAGCTTCTCCTCGTTCTCTTGTGTCATTGCTTGCAGGAAACTGCAGCATGGTAATAGCCCTAGAACAGCACTAAACAAAAACATTTCAGTAAGAAATACCTACAGCCACAGCCTTCTGGCTTTCAGCTCCCTCAGCACCTGTTCATGCTGCAGCGTGTACAAGATGCTGGAATTTGGATGCTACACTATCATCACCAGCCAGAGGAACTCATTTTTCAGTAGAAGGTGAGCTTGCGCATACCTCATCCCTGTGGGTTAACAGGTTTTCAACATCTCAACCAGGCTAATTGTTCTTGCAAAACTTATAGGAATGTAATCACCTTGAAGTTCTYTACTCTGAAGTCTGTTCCAAGTTGGTGAACAGGTTAGAAAGGGGTGAAACCTCATCTAGCTGCTGATCTGTACTGTAAAGTGAGATTTGGGGATTAAGGCTTGGAAAGCCAAGCTAGAATTCAACCCAGGATCAGTCCAGGAATAGCAGGATCACTGAGGGTGGAAGCTGTCTCTAAAGATTGTCTAACCCAATCCCCCTGCTCAAAGMAGGGTCAACTAGAGAAGGTTGATCAGGACCATGTCCAAGCAGGTTCTGAGCATCTCCAAGGATGGAGACTCCACAGTCTCTCTACACAACCTGTACCAGCATCTGAGTTCCTCCACGTCACCTGCCACACCCTCCCCTCTCCCCCAAAAGATTTTAAACAAGATTTCCTGCATTCCAGTTTGTGCCCATTGCCTCTTRTCCTGTCACCACTGAGAAGAACCTATCTTCTTAATTCCTTCCYATCAGGTATTTATAGACCTTGAATCCAAAGCCACTTTTTATCTGCAGATAATCTGGGTTAAAGGAACCCATCACAGCTGTCCTGAGCAGCCTTTTAGTACAGTACAAGCTCCTTAAAGGGATTGTTTTCATGTGTGATGTCTATTGCAGTTTGATTCCAACAAATGGTTTTATGCCTTTTAAACACTCTAGAGCCTCCAYACATGAAGCTTTAAACTGCAAAATGAATGATGTCCTCTCACCCTAGTTCAACTGAAACACTCTCACTCTAAAACCTCCAAAAAACTATTGGTCTTAAGAAGAAATATTAAATAAAAAGAAATTTAGATTCTTGATCAGATGCTTTTTGGAGAAGAGGGAGAAAAATGACTARGTTTAAACCAAATTGGGCTGCCTTGCCTGAGCTTAATTTTTAATAGCAAAAAAATATTTTAAAAGAGACTCATTTTGCTTCAGCCTGGACTTTGAGTCATTTTGCACAAATACGGAGTGAACATCCATCTTTTCAAACCAAAACCCACAGCACTCTTCACTGTGTTCACAAGTTACAGGGCAAGACTGAGACCCAGAGTCTCCATCTCTTGAAAAGCCAAAAGCCACACAAATTTTCCATCACTCCTCTGGAAGATGGAGACCATCAGTGATGCCACAGGGAGACAGATGGCCCAGCAGTTCACAGGGTATTYACACACCAGGCAGGAGGAATCTCACCAGTGGTTCACAACCTCAGTTTCCTGAGAACTGCTTGTCTCCTCAACACCACCACTTTGCACGGCAATGCCAAATACACCACTACAAAGCAAGAGGTAACAGAGAACCCCAGTTCCACTGATGGACCTCTTACAAGGTTTTCCTTTAAGCGCTAATCACTCTCTTTGAGGGAATCTACCTTTCTTCCTTTAGAGAGTTTAACACAAGCATAAAATCTCAGTTAACTGATTTGTTTATCCCTGACATGCCTTTTGGCAAAACAACAGCTCCCAGCAGAGCTGACTGCTATTGAAGGACCAAGCTTTCAGAGCAGAGCCCTGCAAAGCCTGCACAGACTCCGTTAAAACTTTTTCCTTTTTATGCCGCTCCGAAGCATGAACCTACTTTCTACCACCCACAGCCCATAATAAATTGTATGAGAAAAATGCACATAAGCTGAAGAGAACCGAAAGTTTCAGGCAAGAGCTTACACCCAAGTCTCACACCCATCACCTGAAAAGGAAGGCAATACTGATCCCACACTGTAATTTAAGAACTGTTTTAGTCTTCAAGATTTTAATTCAGACAGACGTTTCCACTGTGTTCTCAACAAGTCTACAGCAAAAGTTTACAGCATTTTACATCTGTTATTTCCCCTAAATGGCTAAACAACTTCAGCCATTATAGTTTTTTTCCTAAATTTGTTACCTTTTTGTGATACATTCACCACCGCAGTGGCTGGGATTCTGTACACATACAGCATACTTCTAACAACAGCACACAAGTCCCAATGTTGTTACTTATTTCATTTTAAATCGAGTTTAAAGCAGCAGCCAAGTCCCATTAGCAATTCCAGATGTTTGGACAGAAATGCACTCCACTGAATTTTGAACTAGGTAACAGATATATAATACACATGACTTTACACTCAGTGCTATTCAATGTCACACAGTTACAAAAAAGGTAGAATTGCTAGTATAGACATTTTTCCCTTGTACAGGAATCTGTACATGATAGCACTTTCCAAGGCTTTAGCAAAGCATACATGAAACGCCAATATGCTATACAGTGCAATTTAAGTTATATAATATGCAACATGGACAATAGTGCACTTCAACAGATCACCACATTCAAGAGTTAGAGCAATACAATCAAAATGTTGAAGGTACATATTCCCTTTGTGTTTATGAAAACTGTGCAAGTTAGTTCCTCTTCCCTTTTTTTTTTTTGGTAAATGGCAGTGTCCACATTGACCGACTCCAAGAGTTTTTCAGGGGACTTCATGTCCAGTTTATTTCATGAATAGCCACGTGCAAAAGAGGAGAAGCAGGTGTCTCGGCAACAGCGTAAGGCAACGCCACGCTGAAGGGCCAGAGTTGGGCACTACCACAACGCTTACAGCTCAGGTACGTGTGCAGGTAACCTGCAAGCAGCATGTCAGTGACACTGTGAGGCAAAGAGTCCAGCAAAACCCCCTCTCTAAGAGGAAGCAAGCTGATCATTAGCTTTAAGTATGTGAATAAAGATTGTGGACAGGCAGGTAAGTGAAGAACTGGAGGGCTCCAGTGTGTGTTATCAGCAGCCACCAGACTCRAGCCTGGAAGGCACTGGGGATGAAAAGGTCAAAAGGGAACATGTAAATAGGCTACCAAAAAAGGTCTGGGAACTGTGTTCTTCCAGGAGGACCTGCAAGGGTCCAAATATCCTACCCTAACTCTAGCACATGCAGTATGTTGCAGAACTGCTCCTGACAGCATCTCAGGAAGGTGACTATTTGGAAGTTAACGTAAGCCTCCAAGTCTTGCACTTAGTTGTGAATAAAGGTGCAGTATGGCAGAGGAAGCAGGAAAGAGCTACTCTCACTGTTCAGAACTACACTAGCATTTTATCTTTAAGGCTGTGATCCACACTACCACTAAGCYCTGGCAAACACACATCACTTAGAGGTGGATTTAGTCCTGAAACRTAAGTCAAGGATGAAATGCCAGCTCAAAGAATACTCTGACTTTTGTTAGCTGTCACAGCTGGTTACCCAATTTCCTCAAACGCACACAGTTTGCACTAGAGACTAGAACAGTCAGGCAATTAGATCTAAAAACCCCTTTGCTTCTCTATTATTTAGCTCAATATATAATTACTATGTTAGGAAATTACATAACCTTTAAATGTTTTACGTATAGTCTATTATGGGGGAAAAAACTCCCTTCTGAATCCTTCTCATCTGACTAGTAATGGTGCATTTCAGACATACAGGCACAGCAGAAATTCTGAATTGAACAGGAATTCTACATCGAAGCAGGTGCAGACAACACAGCCATAGGTTTAAAGAGCGAGTTGTAATTTCAAGGGCCTACATCTTGTAAATACCTGGAAGACAGTTCCAAAACCAGGGGTTTGGCAGTGGGAGGAAGGTATGGCCAACTTGCATCTCCCAGTTACACAATAAAGATCACTACCCCGCCCTGAAAACTATTCCCTATGTCAATCTTAAATTTAGCAAACAAGACTACCTTTCTCCAAATCTAAAAATAATTTGATATTAAGACTAGGGAAATTATTTGTCTGCCCTAAGGCTATTTCTGTTTAAAGGGGAACTCTTTTTAAAGCAGCCCTTGTAAAATGAAACTATGCAAGTTAACTCTTTTGGAGAATGAAAAAGAAGAAAAAAAACCCAAAACAAACAACACTTCAGGACCAAGTTTAGGCTGATCAAGAAGAAAATAGTTAAGGAAACAAGGACTGAAGTAAAAGGCATTAAGGTAGCATTTAAAAACAACTATCAAGTAATTTTATATAAATTATTTCCTTGGTCATGGAACACCCATTTTATAGGTTATAGGAGTTTTGCAGGCAATTACTCTCCAGATACTTCTAAGACAAAATTCCACCCATTCTCATATACATATATATACACACATATTTCTGTGAAAGCAGAACTTAAATAAACGCATCTTCACTCCAAAACACAAAATATCATGGCTAAGGGAATTTCAACGCTTTCCAAAGTGGTCAACATTGGCCTAATGAAGCTCCATTCATTTCAGAAGAAAGCAGCTAACAGTAAGCAACTTTTAAAATAATCCCAGCCACATGATTTGTTTTAATTCAAATCTTCTCAGTCATGTATAGCTACCAGTTGAATCAAATTGAAAAAATGTCTAGATGAGTTAATATTTCAGACCTACTCTTGACTGCCTTTTTAAAGTGTGTGTGGGGGGGAAATCTCCAGCAAAGATCTGAATTTAAAAAGAAGCAGATTGCAGCCACAGAAACACAAAGAACAGCTAAAAAATACATTAACTTGAAAAAAAGCTGATCTCTAGTATCTTTAAGTAGTTTTAGCAACTAAAGGTGATCTAAACAAGCAAGCATTTTTGTAGTGTGACAGCCTTTTAATCTGCAAAAGATACCTGATATGTTAAATTAGTCCTACTCCCATCTTTTGCTTTTGATTGTTTTTCACAAAGCACATAGAATACCTAGTATGAACATGAAAAAAAATTCACCTGGAGCAAAAATGTTTTGTTGAGATGTACATTAATTAAGAGCTGCTGTACATGCCCTTGCACCCTAGCAATGCTGTGATTCTATTTAAATTTATAAAAACAGTCAGTGCAACCAGAAGTTTGAGAGCAGTGCAGCTCCAGTTAAAAGGACAGTTCCAAGTCACTGTTTTGCTCAGCAAGTGAACACCTCTGCCAGCTACTTAACCTCTTTGTTTTCCAGGTGGAATAAAAGTTTATCTGTTGAAAGATATTTGTACATGAGGGACAATTTCACCTGAAGGTCACAGCTTAAACACTAGCAGCAGAATCCCTACTTCAGTTCTGTATTGCACTGAAATTTCTTGCCACAGTTTGGTATTCAAGCTACTATTCCCAAGCCAATGCTTAACAYGAAAATCAAGTGTTAGATGTGAAGGCTTCTGAAGGTATTGTATAAAYGTGTAGAAAATGGTATGATCTAACTGCAAGTTCTAGACCTTCTAGAAAACTAAAGAATTAAGCTGCCTTATCTACACTTGGGGAAAAAAAGGTGCTTTCAGACAAAATGCCTTTATCTATCCATCTATAACTTTGTATTTTATTCCTGCAAACGGAGTGTTTGGAGAGTTCAACAAAAACAGAGAAGGTCCAACATTAACTTGAGACATCCTGTCTCTTGGCCCATCCTGGTCATCCATACAGAGTTGGACAGAGGTGAGAGTTCCAGCTTATACTGACATTGTACACAATTTATTAGAGACAGAAAAGCTGCCAAGAGAGGACACTATGCCTGGTTGTGTACATCTTCTGTAAACAAAACTGATCTCTCCCAAACAGCAGGGACGTGTACATAGCGCGAAGTGAAGGTTTCAGCAGTGAGAGGACTGAGGATCAGTTGTATCAGAGGGCTCTGCAACACATGCACCTTCCATGTTTAGTCTTTAGTGTAAAGAGGAGTTGAAAGGAAAAACCTGAGTCCAAAGCCCTGTAAGCTCATGGATTCTCCTGCACCCGATCATCCGTTTCCAGCTCTGCTAACTTCCTCCTCAATGCATTAACCTTTGCCTTAAGTTGCTTGTTGTATTCTATAAGGGTGACCATTTCTTCATAGGCTTCGTCGAGGAACTTTGAAGACCTGTTCCACCGAAGAAAGACACCTGAAAGCCCAGAGAGAGAGCAAAGTATTAAGAGGCTCTCTGTTACAAAATGGAAGTGCTATTTATACTCCCTCAGCTCTTACAGGCAGCATGCATACAATCCGTGCTTTTTTCTCCCATCAGCTTCTCCCCTAAACACCACTTTGAAGTACTGAGTCACCTCTCTGGGTTCACCATTTCCTCTTAAATACTGTTAATCATGAAAAAAAAAATCTCTTTTGTTTTCCTTTGTTCTTCTCATGAACCGATCAGACCAAGCCCCTATTCAGTTTTGAACCTGCAATGATAGCCTGCCTGCTTTACTTTAGTTAACTATTCAACCAATAAAAGATGAATAAAGTTTCTGTAGCAGCAAAGCTACAATATACCAATTATCCTGGACAATAGGTGGGTTAAGGAGAAACAAGTCTATGTTTATACAGGACAGAAACCCGAGGCCTACAAAACATACGTAGATTAGGCTATACATAGACTACATACCTTGGAAAGACTTAAAAATAAGATTTGAGAGAGCGTGAGAGCAAGCGTGTACAAGAAGGGACAATGTTAAGCAGCACTGAGCTGAGCCTCACAACACAGCACATAACTGTGTCGGAAGGGACAGGGGAAGTAGAACTGTACTAGGGAGCTATTTACAGATGCTGGGTAACCCAACCCACAACGCAGCAAGTCTAGAATGGAACAGATACAAGAATTTAAGTATTCTGTAATCTAGCTCTCAGATTTCAAATGGAACCATACTACCATCAGCTGAGACATCAGACTAAGCATGAAATAGAGACAACAGGAGTTAACATTTAAATTTTATAAGTAGCCACTAAATATACATTACACATAGCAGAAAATACAAGTCTGGCTTACCTTCCCAGAGCTGCAAGCTCTGCGGGGCAACAGAGGGCCAGATGACAAGACTGTTGGCCTCAAAGAGAGGATTCTTGTATTTGTTCAGTTCTTGAGGCCTGTTCACCCAGGACCACAGGGACATAGTCTTTTGCTGCAGCTTCAGTTTAGACCTAACAAACACATACGACCAAATTAGCTTTCACATTGAAACTATAGAAACTCACTTTGCTTTGTCAGAACCCTGCAAATTAAAATATCACAAGCTTTCCCATGTGCTACTAGCCTAGAGAAATCAAGGGTGAATAATTCAAGCTAATCCCATTCAACAGCACCTCACCAACATGACCCTGGAATGGTGCAATCCTAAAGCAATTTACTCAACCCAGCCCATTACAATTTATTCCAAAGAAGAGATGGGGATAATAACATTTGTAAATTGGGARAGAGTTACCTGTCTTCTGTTCAGATAAAGAAATTTGCAATCTTCCTRGAATGGTCTGACATGTTTTGAAAGGAACTAAATTATGAAAGGAACTAATTATGCTGTTGTCAAAGCAGAGCCATGAGGGATGGTAAATTTGTATCAAGAAAGGATGACAATGCAGTTCTCAGGGTAAACTAAAGCAGTATTATTGCTGGAAGTGCACAATAGGCATGCCTGATTAGTTCCCTCTGGTGGCAGAAAACATCAGAGCACAGGAAGAAGGCAGTGCTATTATTCTGGGTTAAACCCATCTCCAAGCTACACAAGGGTCTCTGCTCCTTAGATTTTGGCAAAATTCAGTCTGCTTGCATCAACAAATTGAACTGCCACCCAAGTGGAAGATTTGCCATCCYTATGAATACTTCAGACAACACAAGCTTAACATTAGACTTTAAAGTTCTTTGCTCACAGGCAAACATATTTAAATGTGACAGGCAGATTATTACATGTAACATTCAATGCTCTTTCAGATTTGGTTTTATTGGTTCTAAGTCAAATTTAGTTTTACAGATGAGCAGCTGAGCAGCCCTGCAGAAGACAGAAGAGTCTCTTCTAAACAGAGGTTACTTTAAGGGCAGAGAGGTTTCTAGGAAGTTTTAAGCTATCTTTGTCTATTTGTATTATCAGCTCTACTTTCCCTTCCACTCAGTTATCTTCAGTTTAGGAGACCCCAACATCTACAAGTCTTACTGGAATTCGCAGGCCTGAGAACAGAACTAAGTTCAAAAGAGAAATTCAAACCTCCTTTGGTAGCTGTCATCTATTGCAGGATGCTCCTRTCTTGGAAAAGGTGAAGCTCCCTAACAGTAGGGCAGGCTACTACATAGCAAGAGAACCTTACCCATGCTCTAAGAGACTACATAAGCACCCCTGCCCTTTTTCAAACCAAGAGACCTTTTCCCTGCTAGATGCAGGGTTTTCAGCAGGTTATCCTCACCAACCTCTCATTTTCGTTGTTGCCCAGAAATGTCCCAAACTGCGAAGCGTAAGCGTGCTCAAAGAGCATAATGAGGAAGTGTTCGCTGAATTCGAAAGAGCAAGGGAACTGACGAAGGATCTGCCACACACAGTCCAAGAAGAGGAGAAACACTGGGGCCTCCCATTTCTGCTTGCTGTTCGAGTAGGCTGACTGGGCACAGCGCTGCTGAAAAGGGTGACCAGCCTATAAAAATAAAAATCGGAGCATCACACACAGCGTAATGGGATGTGAATACAGCTAGCAGAAAAGCTTCAGAGCCTTTTCTGTCCATAGAGCTCTTATCTTCTCTGCTGTTATTACTCTTTTCTACAACTGTAGTTTGGTCAAGTATCCCACAACAAATTGCCCAGATTTACTGCCGTTTTCCAGCTATGTAAGTCGCACTGCATTTTATCACAGAATTTTACCAAGAATGAACCGGTGAAGGCTCTCTGAAGAAACAGATTGAGGACATTTGYTGTGAGAGTATAAAGAGTGGAACTGAAGTGTTATGTTTTAGTCTGATCAGTGTTGTCAAAAGAGATGTCAATACTAAGTGCACACAAAACAGAATTCCCCCAAACCAAAACAAACACCATAAGAGGCAGAGGCTATATGGAGTGCCAGAGGAACAAATGATTCAGTAACAATTTTACTCCTTAGGACAAGGGCCGTTCACACTAAGCAGGGTTGCAACAAGTTCCACCCTATTTTCTGCCTCCCAAACTCTTTCTCAATACAAAWGTTACTTAAATAGCTTGGCGTTTTGTACATACATATATTGCTACTTCAAAGGCATTTCTTACCTGAAGCCACTCTCTCACAACAAGAGATTCAAAGCCACGTATGGTCCTGCACCTTGGATCCAGGATAATCTGTGCCAGAGAGGTTACCTGGAGTGTAGAATCGGTTCCTTCAGTCCCATGAACTAAAACTGATGCACCTTCCCTATGAGAAGGGCAGAAAGGAGTAAGAGTGTGAATGAGCATAATACGTCTCATGGATGTGGGCATCCTAATGGATACCAATGCATCTCATGGACACCAATGTCACTACCTCRACAATGCTGAGGTTTGGCTGGTCTTCACCTCTTCTTTCATCCCTTAAGCTTATTCCCACACTAAATACAGGGATAATACCTTCTCCTCTTGAATCCTCACCAACACTAATCAGAGCTATTACTCAAGGTTTCATTTTTGGTTAGACATCCTGAAAAATCCAGACTCTCTGCAATGTGCACTGAAGAGATACAGGGAAATCTTTTTGTGAAGCTCACTRTTTTGAGCTGGTACCTCTTCTATTTATTTCTATTCTATTTTCAAAGGACAAATCTCCAGATTTGGTTGGGCCATTTATTATTTTGACTAGTGCCCTAAAATAGTCCCATAAACAACTGCATTGGTCCTGCTAGATGCTCTGCAGAACAGTACTAGGAGATTCTTGCGCACATCTGGGCTTGACTGCATTTGAACCTTAATTGGATTTTACTGCAAACAAAAGTAAGCCAATAAGCCCATTCAGTAAAGAGATAAAAGGGAGAACTTGGGTCTCCAGAAAGGCAGRGAGAACTTGGGTCTCCAGAAAGGCAGAAGAGTTATTTGTGCTCATCAAGGAAACATGTCAGAGAGCCAAGCCCAAAGGCTTCTCACTCACCAGCCAGCACAGGTGAATCAGCAGAATAATGTGAGAAGCAGAGGGAGGCCAGAGACACGAGGGCAAGAAGGCTTTGCACATCGCTAGGGTGCCACATGCTGTCACTCCCCACAGTGCCATGGTCACCATCCAAGACAATGGATCCCCTCCCTTCTCCCTGCATCCTAGGCTGCATTTGGATAMAAGTCAAGTACTCCTGAACAAAGACTGGATGGTATTAAATGGTATTCATCCCTYCCATTCCTCTCAAATTTTGACACAATGTCTTACTTCTTGAGAAAATCCTTACACTTAGAAAGGAAATTAATTGCAGGTTGTATACGTTACTGTGCAGAGACCCAAGCTAAGCTGCAAAGTGCGGTAAAAAGAGRAATCCACCAAACAAGTAACCCTGCAAATGGAATTTGCTTTTTGAAGTCAATAGCAAACAAATCTATACCTTAAGCATGGCAACATCTTCATCCATAACTCTACACCTAAAACAATACGAATGCCTCTATGAAATAATCTTCACATACCTTCCCTCTCCCCGAGGCAGTGAGAGATCAAGAGGCCTCTTCCTAGCAATTCTTCTGAGYGCAATTGCAAAGGTTAACTGTCAAATCTAAGTACTGCCCAGAGCGGCACACGCTAGCATAACGCTATCGTAACCTTTCATCTTCCTGGCCCCAAACTTTTAAAGTAAWGCAGAGATCTCTCCCACCATTCCCTCCCTGGGGCCAGTATAGCTGAAGCATCCTTGTCAGCTCAGATGTTATCACCTGGCTCTGAACGAGGCTAGCCAGACAGCAGTTCTGGGCTGTCCTGCCACAACTCCAGGTAAACACATAAACCAAAGCYGAGGTTAAGAATGACTAAGCTGTCTACTGCCCCAACAGGCCAGAGAAGTTACATCAATGACCTTTCTCATAGTACATGAGGGGAAAGAATTACAGATAAAACTATTGATCGAGAGCAATCCTTTCCTGGCACAGTCCATAACTGAAAAGGCAACTGCTGCTTTCAGAAGACACAGCAGCTCATGCTTTAATGCAGTAATGCTGTTTTACTAGTGAGACTGCATTTCATTCTGCTTGC